>NW_020173377.1:11093105-11142934 GCF_003031525.2 Neophocaena asiaeorientalis asiaeorientalis | reverse complement strand
GGGCTCAGTGCCAAAAAAAAAAAAAAAAAAAAAAATGTGCAGAAGGCATAGTGGTAAGAAATGAAGGTGAAATTCAGACTTATTACTTTGGTCACTTTTAAAAGCAGAGGAGTGTTTAGTAAGAAAATATCTAAATGAAATTTTCTTTTTTTAACATACTAATAAAAGTTGCTGCAAGGTTTTATATTTTTGATAATTTTTTTTCATCATTTGAACTAGCTTTTCACCTAAATAATTGTATAGAGTGAAAAAATTATGAGAACAGAATTGTGAAGATAAAAACCATCTTAAAACATTTTAAAAAGGATTTTAAACAAAATTCAACAAATAGTTGTTTGAATTAAGCTTATATTGCTAAGATCTACAGTCCCATCTTTGCATTTGTAACTGATACAGTTTATATATTCAACTAAACCACATTTGGAAAAAGAAAACATTAAGGGACAGGTATTCTAATTTTTTTTTTAAATAAAGAAAATTATTCTCTCAGAACTTGGT
Organism: Neophocaena asiaeorientalis asiaeorientalis; assembly: GCF_003031525.2. Lineage (NCBI taxonomy): Eukaryota > Metazoa > Chordata > Mammalia > Artiodactyla > Phocoenidae > Neophocaena > Neophocaena asiaeorientalis. The sequence goes on along the minus strand of NW_020173377.1, from coordinate 11,142,436 downwards.
ATAATTTACTTGGCAAATCTGTGCCTGCATTATAATACTTCAATTGGAAATCCACAAAAATCTTTTTTTCTTTTTCTCTCTTTTTTTTGTTAGATACAGCCAGTACCAACGTATGCTGAGCACACTGTCCCAATGTGAATTTTCAATGGGCAAAACTTTGCTGGTATATGATATGAATCTCAGAGAAATGGAAAATTATGAAAAAATTTACAAAGAAATAGGTAAGGAAGCTTAATTGTTGTTCCTATCTGTAATTGTAATTTTTATGGTCTAAGGGAAATAATATCTGCTAACATTTTTCTTAGTGGTAAAATAATAACAACATTAATTGAAAGAATGTTTTCTAAAATGATATGTAATACTTTGAGTTACAGCTATTTTTTAAATGCCAGCATCTATTTTATTAGCAATGAAACTTAATTTAAAAACATTTTAAAATTGAAAATGGGTGGAGATTATACATGTTGTTATAACTATCTTTAAAAAAAAAAAACCTTTTATATAGAATGTAGCATTGCTGGAGCACATGAAAAAATTGCTGAGTGCAAAAAGCAAATTCTTCAAGCAAAACGAATACGAAAAAATCGCCAAGGTAAGGGTTTTGTGGGATTTAGTGTGCAAATACTTTCTTACTGACTAGTATTTTCATGCAGTTTTTAACATTGTGAGGGAAAACCTTCAGCTAGAATCAACCTGCATTATAAAAAAGAATTATGAGTCAAACTTAATTCTTTAAAACTATATTATTCTTTAAAATAGCAGAGAAGGAAGGTAATGCTGAAAAAGTATTTTGTTGTTGTTGGACTGTATTGATTAAACAAGTATTTCTTTTTTTTTTTTTTTTTACTGTACTCAGATCCCTTTGCTTAAATAGTGTTACGGTTAATGAGCAAAGGTAATTTATTTAGGGTTTTGTTTGTTTGTTTGTTTAATGGAACTACTTTCAAAAAACAGAAAAGAATTTAAGCCCGTGAATTTTTTTTTATATATAAATTTATTTATGGCTGCATTGGGTCTTTGCTGCTGCGCCTGGGCTTCTCCTTGCGGTGGCTTCTCTTGTTGCGTAGCACGGGCTCTAGGCACACGGGGGTTGTGGTGCACCACGGCATGGGGGATCTTCCTGGACCAGGGCTCGAACCCGTGTCTCCTACATTGGCAGGCAGATTCGTAACCACTATGCCACTATTAAGCACAATGCAAGCAAACATTTACAAGCTGCCTAAATTTCTAATAAGAGGATAAAGCTTAGCTTTGTTCTGATCTCTTGTTTTTATTTAGCGTCTGTCTTATTTTAGTCTATAGCAACTATTTCAAAATAATTTTAATGGCAGGGGCATTGTTCCTCCTATAATGTAAATTGAAAGAAAGATAAAAAATATAATGTGTAGTCACAATTGTGACATATAAATGCAAAACTAGAAGGATATCAGGCTTCCCTCGTGGCGCAGCGGTTGAGAGTCCGCCAGCCGATGCAGGGGACACGGTTTGTGCCCTGGTCCGGGAAGATCCCACATGCCGCGGAGCAACTAAGTCTGTGCGCCATGGCCGCTGAGCCTGCGCGTCTGGAGCCTGTGCTCCGCAACGGGAGAGGCCACAACAGTGAGAGGCCTGCGTACCGCAAAAAAAAAAAACTAGAAGGATATAGAAAATGTTAATGGTTATTTTGGAGTTGTGGGGGTTTTATGACTTAGGGTTCTTTTGTGTTTTTTTTTCTTTTTTTTACACTGTAATCCAAAATTTTTTTTATTAAAAATCACACTTATGGACTTCCCTGGTGGTGCAGTGGTTGAGAGTCCACCTGCCGATGCAGAGGACACGGGTTCGTGCCCCGGTCCGGGAGGATCCCACATGCCGCGGAGCGGCTGGGCCCGTGAGCCATGGCCGCTGAGCCTGCGCGTCTGGAGCCTGTGCTCCGCAACGGGAGAGGCCACAACAGTGAGAGGCCTGCGTACCGCAAAAAAAAAAAAAAAAAAAAATCACACATATCACACTTATATCGAATTAATACACTGCCAAAACAATGAATTTTACTTTTTTTTTTGTATTTTTTAAGTTTGTTTTTTCTTTTACATTTGGTAGTGTATATATGTCCATGCCAGTCTCTCACTTCGTCCCAGCTTACCCTTCCCCCTCCCCGTGTCCTTGAATCCATTCTCTACGTCTGCCTCTTTATTCCTGTCCTGACCCTAGGTTTTTCAGAACCTTTTTTTTTTAGATTCCATATATATGTGCTAGCATACAGTATTTGTTTTTCTCTTTCTGACTTCACTCTGTATGACAGACTCTAGGGCCATCCACCTCACTACAAATAACTCAATTTTATTTCTTTTTATGGCTGAGTAATATTCCATATGTGCCACATCTTCTTTATCCATTCATCTGTCGATGGACACTTAGGTTGCTTCCATATCCTGGCTACTGTAAATAGAGCTGCAATGAACATTGTGGTACATGACTCTTTTTTCTTTTGGCTGTGTTGGGTCTTCGTTTCTGTGCGAGGGCTTTCTCTAGTTGTGGCAAGCGGGGGCCACTCTTCATTGCGGTGCGTGGGCCTCTCACTATTGCGGCCTCTCCTGCTGCGGAGCACAGGCTTCCAGACGCGCAGGCTCAGCAGCTGTGGCTCATGGGCCCAGTTGCTCCACGGCACGTGGGATCTTCCCAGACCAGGGCTCGAACCCATGTCCCCTGCATTGGCAGGCAGATTTTCAACCACTGTACCACCAGGGAAGCCCTGTGGTACATGACTCTTGAATTGTACTTTTTAATGAGCTAATTAAGATGATACTTAATTCCTAATTCCTTATTTTTATTTATTTATTTTTGCGGTATGCGGGCCTGTCACTGTTGTGGCCTCTCCCGTTGCGGAGCACAGGCCCCGGCTGCGCAGGCTCAGCAGCCATGGCTCACGGGCCCAGCCACTCCACGGCATGTGGGATCTTCCCAGACAGGGGCACGAACCCATGTCCCCTGCATCGGCAGGCGGACTCTCAACCACTGTGCCACCAGGGACGCCCCTAATTCCTTATTTTTAAAAGGTGTTTTTTGAATTCAGTCTAAAATGCATGTGGTCAGGTTGCAGTGGCCAATTTAGAGTAGGATATACCAACTTACTTAAGAATTAATGTCAATTTACAGTATTTTTATTGATTAAAGAGACTTTTAAATGTGCCACATATCATTTCATAGGAAAACTTAACAGGAGATACATGACTTATCTTGGAGTTCTCAGTGGAGCAGAAACAAAGTTCATGAACTATAAATCATTTCTTTTATGAGATCTTTACCTTTGAAATGAGTGAGAAGTATAATTTTCTGTTGTCTAAGATCTGAAATTAATGGTAGGAGATATATAGATATATACACCTTGCTGATCTTCTATTTGATGGGCAAATAGGGAATAAGATCCTCTTCAGAATCAGTTCACTTGATGATCAATAATGACTTAAGTTCACTTACGTTTATGCTAGCCTCTTGTATTCTGCCCAGGCATAGGTAAATGGAAAAACAGAGTGGAGGTAAAATCCTTGTTTGGAATACTTTTGAAGTCATGTATCCTTGAAATTATAATTGAATCAAGAGAAACTGACGATACTCTGTCCATCCTTCAGTGTTTCCACTTCTTTATGTACTAAGAAAGTGATTAGGAGAGCTCTGTGATGTTAGACATTTTGGTTTGATAACAAGGTTCAAAAAACCTTATTTTAGTAAACATTTTTATATCTTTCAGAATATGATGCATTGGCAAAAGTGATCCAGCGTCATCCAGACAGGCATGAGACATTAAAGTAAGTTCAGATTTTTACTCTGAAAGAAACTAATCTTTATCCATAAATGTTTACATACTAGTCTATGCATTCCATTTTTGTGGGAGTACATCATCGAAAGGAGGCGTCCGATCTTCAATAAAAAGAATTAACTAGATAAACACTTTTTAAACACAGATCTCAAAAACAATTAGTGAAAGAAAAACAGAAGACATATACAATGAATTTTAAATTATTCCCAAGTTTCGGAAATACATACAGAATAATAACCATTTATAAAAGTTAGGGCCCCCCAAGTATTATATACTTATACTGTATGTTATTTAGAGATACAAATATATGTATAAAAAAGGATTAGAATGATATAGTGATTACCTGAATGGGGAGTAGAGGAGGAGAAAAAGGCCTGGTTCAGAGGACTAGGGGTAAAGTTCAAAGGGTATTTCAAGTTAACCTGCAATTTACCAAAAAAAAAAAAAAGACTTGAAATAATTATGACAAAATGTTAAAAGTTACCAACTCTTGGGGTTTGATATCCTATTATCAAGTTTTTCTATACTTTAAAAGTTATCTAAAACTTAATTTTAATGAAAATTAGTGCATATTTAGAAGAAATCACCCTTAGTTTTAAAAGTCTCATCATAATGGAGTATTATAACTCCTTATCTTTTATTTTTAAAATAAATACTATTTACTAACTAAAAAGTTAGATATTAATTATGAATTCTCTTCCCCCAATTAGCAAAATATAACACTATTTTATTTTTTTCAGGGAACTAGAGGCTCTGGGAAAAGAATTAGAGCATCTTTCACATATTAAAGAAAGTGTTGAAGATAAGGTATTTGCATGTGATATATGTTAGCCTTTGTGTCCTGTATAGGTTTATAGTTCAATGTGTATTAATTTTTTTTCTTATTAACACAGCTAGAATTGAGAAGGAAACAGTTTCACGTTCTTCTTAGTACCATCCACGAACTTCAGCAAACACTGGAAAGTAAGTAACAAGAGTCACAAAATGAATGTCTATGAAGATTTTTAAGTGATCAGAGGCATGTCTTCTAAATATACATTTTAAAGAGAGTGTACCTTCAGTTTCAGAACAGGAGTGTAGCTGGATGACATCAGAAGGTACTCATGTTGTTCATCTTTCTGATTATATGCAGAAAAGCCTGAATATGTACGATTTGAATACCTGTCTAGTGGTTTGTAAATTAAGAGAAATTTAAGCATGATAGACTTGGAATTGTTCTTGGTTTACTGTAGTATATTGCTATAAAGTAACAATTCAGGATCCAGGCAGGCAATAAGTGAATGAAATAATCAATGCATAAACACATTTGCATTCTCAATGAACTAGGTGCTTTGGGGACCCGGGGACTTGCTCTTTGTATTGACTAAGGCCAATTTTTATGTAACCTGATCTTGTGATTGTTTGCAAAAAAGCCTAAGACCTAGATTTTTTTTTTTTAGCTCAAGTCTATCACATAAAATTTGCATTTTGATTCAACTAATAACAACAACCAAAACAAGACTTTTAAAACCAAACCCACTTGTGTGGGTCAGTTACAGTCATAGGCTGCCATTTTGCCATTTTTGGTTTAAATATATTCGCTAATAAAGGATAAAAGTGTTTTCATGTATTCATTAAACATATAATTTAAGCAAATTTGATTAAAGTTTTATGTTTCTTTCTCAATTGCAGATGATGAAAAGCTCTCAGAGGTAGAAGAAGCTCAAGAAACAAGCATGGAAACTGATCCTAAACCATAGACCAGCTAATCACTCACCATTCCCAAGAATATTGAAGTAGCAACATGATCTTAGTGTGTTCAGAATTGGTTGTGCTCTTGAGACATATAAAGTTTTGGCAGTGAACTACGTTGCTGTTAAATTTTAATTCACAGTTCATTCATATTTCTTCACACAAAGGGAGATGACTTCATTATATATTTGTTTTTATTGAAATGCCTTTCTTCTACTTAAAAGATAGGAAGCAACATCCAAAAATGTTTAATGAAATATTTTCAAGCCAGATATGTTAGTGCTCATTGGTATTCTAGGTAGTTTTTAACTGGTAACATTGATTTGCTCACAAAATAAGTGGAAGATAGTGAGAAGGTGGCATTTCTAGGATGTACCTGAGAAAATTAGTCCATTTCTGGAAATCGTTACCACTTTTGAAAATGAAGTCCATGAATAGGCTCTCAGGAGGGCTGTGAACTTGTGAAATTATGTACAAAATGTTTGTGGTGTATGCTTATTGTGGGAGAGGTTCCATGATATTAAGAATCACTGATATCAGAGGTAATTACAAGATGCAAAGTAAATCAATATGCAAAACTTTCTAGATCTCTGTCCTTAATACTTGAGCAATGTGGTTGTTAAATGTTTTGTTGAAATGTTTTCTATCGTTTTGTTCTGTAGGAGTCATTTTCAAGAGTCTTGCAAAAAGGATTTCATGATCTTTTTAAAAAAATTAAGCCAGGTCTGAATCACTTATAATTGTCTTAAGTATTGAATTACATGGCTAATACTTGTTAGGGTCTATCCTTATCCATTTATTTTAGTTCAGAAACATGGCATTTTGCATGAATCATACCTTAATAATGCTACATTTTTGTAATTTTGATACAAACTCGTATCTTTAAAAACGAAAGTTTAAAGTTAGCTCAGTAGTAGACACAGTGAAAGTGTCAAAATACTTTTAAGTGCTTCCTCTAATTTCATCTGGCAAATTTCATGGGAGAAATTTCTTGGCAGAACTGCTATGCCCTGATAAATATTTCTATTTTCCATTATTAGTAAGAATTATGAAGCAAAAATTTGCTTACATTGACTCAGAATTAAAAATCAATTTTTCCCAAAGGAACTTTTTTTAAGGACTGCTGGGCAGAATATTTTTACCACCCACCCCACCCCCCTTAAGCCCCCAGCTGCCACCACTGATTAAGAGAAACTTATTCAGGATTATGTACCAAAAGATAAGAACCCCTATGAACATAACTTTTGCGCTGTCAGAAACAAAATCAGAAGCAGCACCAGGTACACGGGAAACACACGTTTTTCAATTTATACTTCCTCATGGTTCTCTTGGATATCCTCTGGAACTGCTTGGAAGACTGAAGACCAGCTAATCACAGAAACTCACACTGTTGAAACTCACACTGTTGAAGCTCAGCGTGTCTTTGGGCCAATAGCTTCATGGATTTATCTGTCACTGCTTCTATGAGGTCATCCACCTATGACAGCCAGATACAGAGAAATGAAACCATGTGTTAGAAAGCCTTGTCCACACCCAAAGGTGGCCTGTTTTTCCTGAGAGATAAGTTCAGGAATTGTTGGACGTTTACAAGTCCCAAAGTATTAATCTAATTCAAGTCATAGCAAACAGAGCTTGAAAACATGCATTTACCACCCAGTGGTAAAGAGGATCTCATTTCTTCTCAAAAGAAGCCCATGTGTGTGCCTTCATTTTAACTGAATTCACTTAATATTTATTAGGCATACAGCACCATTCTCGGTGCCCTCAGCAATCCTGTAGCCACTCTTCAATGCCCCCCACTAACGTTCCTTCATGCTAATCATTAGTTTCATCCCACATCCGCGCTGTCTAGCAGGGCTGTGCATTCAGTTAAGCCTGGCCCTCTGATGCTTTTGAAACACCAAAGTAAAAGCCTTTGTCCACTACCTGCATTTGAAGCTTTCCTACTGTCAAATCTGATTTTCGGAGGATGTTTTCCGTGCTATGTTTCTTTTTTTTAAATGCTGGAAAGTGTGGTCTCTTTTTTGAGGAATACGGAACTATCATAAAAATGCAAAAATACATCAGATTAAGAAGTGCCAACAGGATATCTGTGACGGTGCTTAAATGAACATTCTCACCTTTGGGACATTCTCTTATAAACTGAACATTTGCCACATAACAACGTCGAGTTGGAGGTCGTATTCATATTATTCTCCACCCCCCAGGTATCTCCTTTGTGCCCAGAGCTCGCTTTGAAGAGATCTATAGGGTGCAGAGAAATGAGATTGTCTGGTTCTAAGAGAAAATACAGTGTCAGGAAAAAAGCAGGTCATTTGTAAGGGGAAGAAGAAGAAATTGCTTCTGCAGCCGCTGAGCACAGAGTGTGGGCCTGTTGTAGACCAGTGCCCCAGAAAGCTCATTATCACTGGATCCAGTTGTTAATTTGGTCTCATTTCTGCAGGTTTCCTTATTTTCATGACAGACATGTTTCCAAACATAAAAAGAAAGCTCTGGGTTCTTTTCGCTGCATGCCTGATACTCTTCCCCTGGTCCCCGGCTTGCTGGTTACAAGTACCTGTGCTATTGGAAATCATTCCTAGGTCATGGCTCCTGGCTAATATGCCCTTTTTAGTCTTATTGGGTTCACTCTTCCTTCCCCTTGTGCTTAGTAATTAGCATCAGGACTATTGTGAGGGCTACACAAAGTAGGATGTGGGACCGCATCTGGGTCTTGCCCTTTGCCTGAGTTTACAAATGAGTCTGCGGAACCTCCGCTCTGCCCTGCCAGCTTGCCCAGGCTCAAGTGTCACTGGCAGAATCTTCCCCAGTCCGTCCAGAGTACGAGTACGACCCCTCTTTTTCCTCTCTCGTAAAACCAAGTGTTTGGGGGGCTTTTTTTCTTTCTATCAAGCACTTGGTAATTACTTAAGTTATTTCTGTGTTTGTTGAATACCACTATTAAAAAGTCAAATGCCTTGAAGGGTCAGGCAGGGTTTGCAAAACAGGCTCACTTGGGGCTGGTGTGAACTGGAGACAACACGCCCTCCTGCAAAGGGGGCAGGCCTCTGCGCCTGCTGCAGTTGCCCCAGGAACTGTGGGCCCAGTGTTGCCAAATCCTCCTGTTTTCCAAAAGGAAGTTGAAAATCCAGATTTCTGTTTGAATTTTTCTAATTTTGAAATGTGGGCTATTAATTCAAATATACTTTTGAGAACATTCTGAGAGCTAACAGTACCATAGTTTAATGTCCATCTCCTCTATCAAACTATAAGTTCCACACAAACAGGACCATGACCTTGGATCACCTTTATAGCCTCCCCAAACTGCCCAGCACATAATAGGAATACGGTAAGTGCAAACTTAGCACAAAAGAGGTAAAATTCAAAACTAACATTGGTACACTCTGGCAGTGACGCTCTAGAGCAGCACTGTTCGACAGAACTTTCCACAAAAATGGAAATGTTCTTATCTGTGCTGTCCAGTACAACAGACACTGGCTATATATGTTTACTGAGCACTTGAAAGGTAGCTAGTGCAGCGAAGGGAATGGACTTTAATTTTAATTAATGTAAATAGTCACACGTGGCTATTGGCTACCATATTGGACAGTATAATTAGTACCTAGCATAGTAATTAGGACTAAGCACTCCAGAGCCAGGTCTTCTGCTGTTTGAAGCCTGGCTCTTCCAATTATCTGGGCCAATTACTTAACCTCTCGTTGCCACCCCTAAAATAATATCCTACTTACTGTAGTAACCTATTGCTCTCTACCTTATAGGGCTGTTGTTAAGGATTAACTGAGTTGGTATTTTTAAAGCACTGGGAACAGGGCCTGGAACACAGTCAGCTTTAAGTAAATGCTTATTATATCTAAAGTAATGATAGTATTTCAGGGTTCTATTAAAAAGATAGTCTGGGCAATTTAGGCTAAAGCTTGATAAGTACAGGTAAGTACAGGCTTTGGGTTGGAGAGTCCTGGATCACCTGGTGCTGTACTGTCTATACTGTACATATGGCTATTTGTATTCTAGTTTCAATTACAATGAAATAAACTTTAAAATTCAGCTCCTCGGTTGCACTGGCCACATTCCAAAGTCTGAAAAGGCCACACGTGCTAATGGCTACTATTTTGGACAAATGTACACTCGCATCCTTGCAGAAATTCTATTGGGTTGGTCTAGAGAATTCCTCTCCACATGTATGCATGATAGGCCAGGTGCTGATATACTAATGAGTCTTGATATCTGAACAGCTGACAAAGTCAATATAAAGCTGTAAACTCCACTGTTGCCCAGATTGTAGCAGAAGCTGGACAGTTTGAGCTCAGAACTAGAGGAATCAAAACTGGAAAGTCTACATTCTGTGCCCTAAATTCTGGGAGAGGAGACACACAAGTAGCAGCTTTAAATGCTTTATTATGAGGGACTTGGCAGTGGCAGAGAACTTGGTTTTTACAACATCCCTAAACACTGACTTACTGATAAGTCTTTAGAGGCGAGTTTGTTTTAGCATTTTACCTTCTGCAGTCCTGAGGGAAGGGATGTCACAGATAACCGCTTGGTGGTTCTCCTGGCTCGGAGGAGTGTATTTCCTTGGGTTATCTCCTCTGTCTCTGCTTCTACAACATCAAGTTGTATAGTTGCTTGGAGGGAAGGGGAAGAAAAAAACAGACAATCTTGAAGGATCACAGTAAAAGACACATGCTCCCTATGAGAAAGTCTCCTGAAAAGCCAGCATCACACGCTGTCTCAGTGGCTTTTTTCGTTGGGGTTAAAAATTAAAAATGGATTTGTTTTGCTGAAGCTTACACTTTCTCCTGAACATTTGCCTTTTCTTGTGGTCATGACCTCAGTGGTCACCGACCCATCTTAACAAGGTGGTTACCTGTCTTTGAGACTTCAGTTTTGACCTCTCTTGCCTTTCCCTGTAACTCTTGTGGAATTCGGAAAAGTAACCCTCTAACGTGTAAGACAATCCCTTGAGTATTTGCTGTTGACAAAAGCCAAGTTTAAATCCACTCTGCAGCAAAGTGGCACAAAGCTCAGTCATTCACGTACCATCTTAATAGTTTTTCCCACATTCCAGGAGCCCCGTGAACCCTAGAGCCCTTAATATTTTTCTCTATCAATTCAATTCTTAACACAATAAGCGTACTTATAAAGAAAACTTAAAACACTATCATAAATCAAAAACCAATATCATAAATATAGGCACTGAGACTAGTATGGTAAAACCAAAACCATGTTATTGCCTGGAGAAGGCACTAAACTTGAGGTTACTCTCTTTTTTACTAAAACAGAAAAGGGCGGGAAATGAGGCTTTTTCCTTGCTGTAGTCAAAGGGATCGACAGGGTCATTTGGAAAAAGGGTTTTGCAGCTTGTTCTGTTTCAGCGTCTTCAAGCTGTGCGCAGCACCTAAAATCAACTCACTTGCTTTAGGTCCATTGATAACCATATCTAGCAGCCGGGGTTCCTCATCTCAGTGACTGGTGGCTCCACCTTCAAAGCAGATGCTCAACCCAGCGACCCTTCCTTCTCCCCTGCCACTGTCCAGCTCACCCCCAAATCTTGCAACTTCTACCTATGAATATTTCTCCCTTAATCTCACCATCCCCACTGCCACGACTCGTCCAAGCTATTATCATCCCTTGCCTGAACGAATGTAAGAGCCTGTTTATTGTTCCTTCTGTATCTCTTCTTGCTCTCCTTCCATCCAGTCTCTACCCTGCAGCCTCAGCTACCTTTAAAAAATGCCAATCAGATTATATAAATCACCAGCTCGAAAATATTTGATGGTTTCTTATCACCCTTAGGAAAAGTTAAAATTTCTTAACATGGCTTACAGACACCATTACCACCTTATTCACCAGCCTCTCCCTGGCTGGATTACTTTAATTTCTTAATTATGCCCAGTGCTCTCTTGATGTTGGAACCTGAAAGTGTTCTCCCCTCTTCCTGGGAAACTGTTCTCACCACTCTTTCCTTATCTAACTCTACTTGTCCCTTAGATCTCATCTGAGTTGTTCCTTCCTCAGAGAGGCCTTTCCTGAGCCCCTTCCCCTAAATTAGCATCCGTGATGTGTACCCATAGTGCCTTCTGCTGCTACTTTGCATCAGAGGTAATTATCTGCATAATGCTGGAATGTCCCTCTGTGCTGTAACTCCAGGAGGGTAGGGACCATGTGTGTTCTATCTGCTACTCTATCCCTAATAGTGTGGCTGGCATATAATAATTACTTACTACATTTTTGTTAAAAAAGTGTAATGAGGGTCAACAGGGAGGAGCAACTGTCTTTTGGTCACAGCTGAGGGTCAGAATGTTTGAGTGGAAGCCTGAAGGATGGGCAAGTTTCTTGGGAAGATCTTAGTGCAGAGATCTGTTATTCCAACTAAGATGAAAATAAGCCAATGCATGGGATGAGGGGAAGATTTTGGTCCTCTGTTTTCTGCTGGACTCTCCAACTCCAGCCCCATCAGTATATAAGCATGTCCTCTTTGCTATTTTTAACAGAAATAGGCAGGTCAACCCATACCAGGTAATTGCTAGATGCTTGGATCCTTGTAATGGTGACTGCTTTTTCCGGAAGAGAGAGTTTGTTTGAAAGGGCAATCAGTCAGCTGGAAGCCATCATTTTTGTTTTTTGGGTTTTTTTTTTTCTGGAAAAAGTATCCACTAGGCTTGCAGCCTTATAACCATGTGAAATTTGAAGGTATGTTTGAATTTTCTACATATACATAAGGACTTTATATGTTTCTGGATGCTGTGCTATAAAGGGTATTAGAAACCTACAAAGGATATTCATGGCAGTGAAGCTCTTCTGTACGATATTATAATGAGAGACACATTACATGGTGGGTTGTTCAAACCCATAGAAGTGTGCAGGGCAAAGAGTGAACCCTAATGTAAACTATGGACTATACTTAATAATAATATATTAATATTGGCTCGTCAATTGTAACAAATGTACCATGCTAAGGCAAGATGTTAATAACAGAGGAAACAATAGGGGTAGGGTAAGGAGAGAGAGGTATATGGGAACTAACTTTCTGTATTTTCTGCCCAATTTTCCAGTAAACCTAAAACTGCTCTAAAAAATAAGGTCTATTAATTTTAAAAAGCTACAGAGGAGAATGCAAATAGTAGCAGTATCACTAGTCATCACTCATTAGGGCCCCCCAAAACAGCATCACCGCGTTGCCAAAATGACAAAGTTAACCGTTCAAACGCTGATTCTTCACAAGGTACATGGGAAGCAGATACAACAAAATACAACTTCCTTTCTGACTTACCAATCATACATTTAAAAAATAGAATTCTCACCACACCCTCTTCTGTTAGAAGTAGCCATCTGAAAGTCTGCCTCACTCCTTTTGCCAGAAACAAAACAAAACAAAATCCCACTTTGGTTTGATTTTCTAATATATGTGTATGTGTATATGCATATACACATACATATGCCTATGTATGCATCTGTATTTAAATGAAAAGTAGCTTTAGACTGATGAGAACCACTGATTAATTGGACTGGGAGGGACCTCAAAGGTGATGTAATTCAGAGCTTTTCAAAATGCATGTACATACCAGTCACCTGGGGGTCTTTCTAAAATGCAGATTCTGACTCAGTAGACCTGGGTGGGGCCTGAGCTTCTGCATTTCAGACCAGCTCCCAGGAGATGCCATACTTGGGGTAGCAAGAAAAGCCATCCTAATTTCATTTTTCCTCTTGGCCTTGACGCTTAACCGTATGTTGCCTTTGATTACCATTCTGTGAAAGTTTTCTCATTCTTGGTTTGGTAAACAACTTGGGCGATGGAAGCTCCTTGACAATTCTAGGAAGAAGGCTCTGCGTATTTGAAAGGAGGGTTTCCTTAGGGTTAGTGGAGCCCTCTCTGCTGACACTTGCTGGCCTTGCTTCTGTACTTGTGTGACAGCATCCTCACCAAAAAAGTCTTCACTTTCTTGACCAAATCTCTTTTCTGATTTTGCTGGCTTTCATGAAATTCCATGTCACTCTCATTGGATGATTCCTCTTTGGGGACCAACACATTTTGTTTTACTAAGTTGGGAGACACAGCTCTATGCCATCTGAACAAAAGAAAAATAATTTGCATCAAGGAACTTGAAAAGTTTTTTTAAAAAGGTATCATTTAAATCATTAAAATCCACTGCAAATGTGAAAAAATTATACAGTTGCAAAAAATAAATTTGAAGACCCAAATCACAGAAGAATAAAGCCAAAGCAACTACTTGGCGTTTTGTTGCCAAACTCTAGAAGTGCATTCTGGACACTATCTCATTTAATCCTCATAGCAGGTAGGTTATATTATTATCTTCATTTTACTAATGAGTAAACTGAGACATAGAGAGATTAACTTAACTGACCAAGCATAGAATGCAGATTTTAATTGTTTTTGTTAATTGTGATTACAATTTGTTAATTGTAATTTTAACTGTGATTGTTAAATTATATTACCTCATATTGGCAAATTGGAGATCTTATTTCAGTAATGGTTTGAGATAGTTTTTGCTGGATTTAGTGGTTCCCAGGCTACAGTGATGAGAGATGAAAGAGTCTGCTAGGGTAGTCAATAAAGAATATAGTCTCTAAGAATATAGTCTCCAAATGCAGGTCCTATAAACACTGCATTTACATAGAATACTGATTTAGAGAGAATAATTCTAAATGCATTATTTCCAAAATTCCAAATAGTCATATAGCATCTTCATCATTTTTGCATATTTTAGTAAATAGTTAACACTTCTTAATAGACTTCTATGTGTTAAACACTCATCTAAGTTCTTTCATATGTATTACACAATTTAATCCTCCTACTGTCCTCTCCATTTCACAAATGAGGAAATTAAAAGTTGGAAAGTTTAAATAAGATTAAATAACTTATGCCCAGACAATCTGACCCCAAAGTCTGTGTTGTTATCCTCTGTGCTAGGTAAATATCACCCATTCCATGATACCCTGATTTACCTAATATTCTTCCTCAATTAACTGTTTTTTGTTAGTTTCCTCCAAAGCAACAATATCCATAAAATCCCAGGCATTTTAAAAAATTAACCTTTTTATTTCGAGATAATTGTAGATTCACATGCATTTGTAATAAATAATACAGGGAGATTCTCTGTGTACTCTTTATCCAGTTTCCCCCAATGGCAAACTCCTGCAAAACTAAAATACATTGGCACAAGCAGGATATTGACACTGATACTGTCAAGATACTGAACATTTCCATCACCACCAGGATCCTTTGTTTTACAGCCACACCCACTTCCCACTGACCCCTACCTTTTCCTTAAACCCTGGCAATCACTAAGCTGTCCTCCATGTGTATAATCTATGTCCTTTCAAGAAGGTACGATAAATGGAATCATACAGCATATGGTTGACCCTGGAACAACATGGGTCTGAACTGTGCAGTTCTACTTACATGCAAATTTTTTTCAATCGTAAGTACTACATGATCCAAGGTCAGTTGAGTCTGTGAATGTGGAACCTTAGACACCAAGGAACTGCAGATATGGAGGGCTGACTCTAGGTTATACATGGATTTTTGACTGTGCAGATGGCTGGCATCCCTAACCCCTGCTTTGTTCAAGAGTCAACTGTAAAATCTTTTGGGGTTTACTTTTTTCATTCAGCATAATTCTCCAGAGATTCATCCAGGTTGTTGTGTTTATCAATATTCTATTCCTCTTTATGGCTGAGTAACATTCCATGATGTGGACGTACCAAACTTTGTCTAACCATTCACTCATTGGAAGACATTTGGGTAGTTTCCAATTTGGGGCCGTTATGAATAAAGCTACTATAAACATGTGTGTACAAGGTTTTGTGTGAGCATAAATCTTCATTTCTCTGGGTGAAATCCCAGGTTTTATATTATATTATGTTACATTATATTTATAATACAGGTAATACATATTTCTAATGAGGATATAAATAAATTCATAACTATTAAAAACATCTTTCATATACTACTTAAACTATGTCAAGTCCCACCAGTAGCAAAATACCAACTTCCAGAAAAACACTATTCTCAGTTGAACCTAAATCATTCAGCTTCTCTGTCATTATGCAGGAGAAGTAGTTCAGCCCACTAAAGAGTTCAGCCCAAGCACTGGAGCTAAATGGTTTTGTTCAAACCAGCACCATACTTCCTAACTGTGTGATCTTGGCCATGTTATTTAACATCTATAAGCTTCAGTTTTCTCATTTGAAAATAGGTATGTTGTTCTCAAGAATGTACAAATAAAAGAAAATAATTTATGTGCTTGGAACCTGATAATACATTCAATAAATGATAGCTTTTATTACCATGTGGAACAGATCTGTGTGGAAAAAATTTTAAAGGCAAGAAGGGAGTGCAAGCTAAGAGGTCAAAACAAGGGAGCCCTCATAGGCTAGCAGCCTCCTTTGTGGGACCAAGGACGTAGAGTTATGTCAGTTGTACACACACACACACACACACACACACACACACTCACGAGGTGGTATTATTCACATTCATTATAGTTGAGCATAGTTACTATAATACAATAACTTTCCAGCAGAGGGCAGTCAAGTGTCCTGAGGAAGGGGTGCCATATTCTAATTTGCCCAAAGGTCATTTACGGGCCAAGACTAATTTCCTATGGACCCTTCTGAGAATCTTTTAATAAAGCCATCTGTTTCTACTACCATAAACACACATACACATGGAAATACAATTCAGGAGGTTCAGGAACCCCCAAGGCCGTCCATGCAACCCCTCAAATAAAAAGCCCTGACCTAACCAGTTTCTGAATCTCTAGAATGCCTTTCCCATTCCCATCCCTCCACCCTTATTCCCAGTCTATTTATAACATAATTAACAAATGTAATTTTGCTCCAGAGCCTAGGATAGAACTGCTGCCATTGCTGTTATGAAAAGAATCCTTTCTTTCCTAAGCTTTTAAGTATCTTGGTTGGTTGTGAATTTATTTGGTTGTATTGCCTCTCCTTTTACCCCCTGTTTCTTACTGAAAGTGGAAATCTCTGCAAAATTTCATTTTGCCTGTGGAAGTTCAGAAGTCTGATCTTTGAGGCTTCAGGTCTCATGAAAACACCTCATTTCTATCTATCTAAGCTACTGCTCATGAACCTGGTAAGAAAGAAGACACCCTGCCCTCAAAACTGGAAAATAATTCATCTCACTGACTTTCCAAATTAAAATGTATTATTTTTGGAGTATTTCATGCTTGTCTTCATGGTTTTGCCATTGGCAAGAAAAATTAGGTATAAGACAGTTTTTAGGTTACATTAAAAAGCATGCACATGGGTGAAATACAATTAGTATGTATTTCAGCAGCCAAAATTGCTGGAAAAGGGAACAGAAAGAGCATTGCTCATGGACTCATCTTGAAAAATGCACTATTGAATTTTCAAAATAATAGTATTTGCTGTCTAAAATTGTGAGACTGACATATTAACTTACTGTCTGCTTATTTTAGTATAATATGCAATATTAAAACTCAAATTCAGGTAGAAAGGAAAGGTTTTCCCCATTACAATGAAGACTTTTCTAATCACAAAATGAAGCTTCCGTTGTGGCTCTAGGTTCTCTGATCCAGTGTATAAATGCTGTCTCCTCTTCCTCTAATCCATACAGAGCCTTCATTTCTGAATGCAACGCTTAAAAAGAGATGCTGCCTTTTCTAATCATCATGGTGAATACTGGTCAATGCAAAATCCAAAGAATCTCACTCAAGAGAGAAGAAAATGAGTCCCAGTTTCCTACCTTTCAATCCCCTTCCTTTTGAATGAGCCATTTCTCTTTCTGGGTTGCTGAAATCTTCGGTACCGGCCAACTTTTCTGTAAGCAACCTTAAAGGGCTCTGGTGTATACAGGTGGGGATGGTCCATTGCTATCAACTTCATCTGTGATAGCTGTTTTGGATTTCTTTAGCTCTTGAGCTCACAAACTTCAAAACAAAATCATGCAGTGAGTGACTGAGGCGCTTTTAACTTCTGGGCTGTTTGGAGTAAAGTACGTAGGAAATTTTTGGAATTGCTTCCTGATTCCCTTTAAGGTGTTAGAGACATCATTTGTTGGACAGGCCCTGTTTACCACTTCACAGAGGTCGCCAGTGATGCATTTGACAGAGCGGTGGGAAATTCCCTTTTCTGTTGTGAACTTCTGGGCAAGGCAGAGGCAGAACAGGTGACCCGATTGTCTAACCACTGCCATTTGGGTTGGTAATAAAATAATCACACACCAATTGATTATCACAGTCAGGTGTGCATGTTTGAATGCCTAAGAGGGTAGAACCGGAACCAATAGGAATTCCAAGGATCCCAGCTTTTGTTAGATTTTTCAAGTAGAGCTGATGAATACTCTCTGTCAGGTTTTTATTTGGCCTTCTCACAGTTCACTTCCAAGGGCGATCTTATTATATCTCGTATCTTGTAGTGATCTCTCAACACACGTGGCTGAGAAAGTTGAGTCCACCTCTCCCTTTAACATTTGCTAATTTCCCGGAGAAGAGCAAATTCTGGCTGGGTTTGAACTTTCCACCACAAGGTGGCAGCAGACACTAGGATTTATTCCCATCCTTCTCTGGTGCTTAGAGTTTTTCAGTCTGAACTTAACTAGGAGCTAAGAAGGAAAACTCTAGAAAAGTGTTGGGAGATACAAGGATTACTTTGTTTGCTGTGTTTGCGCTCATCAGTCATCTGGAGCTGGCTTCTCAGACTTTCGAGTGCACGGAAATTACCTGGGGGTCTTATTAAAATGCAGATTTTAATGCAGTAGTTCTGCCTGATAAGATCATTGGGCCAGAGAGCTCAACAAGATAAAAGAGTTACTTGCGAGGATCTGTCTGCCCCAGGCAGATGAATCAGCGCGTACCAAAGCCCTGAGGTGGTAGGAGTCTGATGTCTTTGAAAATTTACAAGATAGTCGGTGGCTGCAGCAAAGAGATGGATGTATCTGAGGAGCTGGAGAGATAGGCAGGGCCAAACCTGCTGGATCCTACAGAACCATTGAAAGATTTTGGTCTGGCTCTTCAGAATGATGGAAAGTAATTAGAGTTTTTGTTTTGTTTTGTTTTGTTTTGTTTTGGCGTGCAGCACGGCATGCGGGATCTTAATTCCTCGACCAGGGATCAAACCCATGCCCCCTGCAGGAGCTAGTCAATCCATATTTATTCTGGGCAGTGAGGATCCAGCGTTGAGCAAGACAACTGGAATCCCTGTGGAAGCTCCTAGACTTAACCACTGAACTGCCAGGGAAATCCCTATTAGGGTTTTTCAATCGTTAAAATTTTAAAAATAGAAAATAAAAAAAAAATTTAATTGTGGTAAAATAGACATCATATAAAATTTACCTTTTTTTTTTTTTTTTTTTTTTGGCAGGCGGACTCTCAACCACTGCGCCACCAGGGAAGCCCCTAAAATTTACCATTTTGAAGTGTACAGCTCAGTGGCAGGAAGTATGTTCACGCTGTTGGGCAACCATCAGCACCACCGTCTCCAGAACGTTTTTTACCTTGCAAAACTGAAACTCTATGCCCACTAAACAATAACTCCTAATAACATTTCTGTCTCTATGAATATTTTTAATTGGAAAAAAATTACATTTTGGAAGAACTCACCTCATAAGGTGACAGAATTCCAAAAATCAAATTACATGAAAATATACATCACAATTTCTTCATACAATAGGTGAGAAAAATCTGCTGTATAGAAGACAGACAACGAAATAGGAAGGGCTAAGGAGAAGGATATGAGGGTAAACAGCTTTTTTATTTTTTAAATTTCTAAAAATAAATAAATTTATTTATTTGTTTGTTTTTGGGTCTTCGTTGCTGTGCACGGGCTTTCTCTAGTTGCAGTGAGAGCTCTGGGGTCAACATGCTTGTGGGCAGCATACAATTAACTTCTTCCACCTGGGGGGTGGGTTTCAGTATCTGCAGAACAGCTCAAAGGACATGGCTTAGAATATCATCTATAGACCTTGGGGAAGAACTAAAGGTCCTTGACTTTGTTTAATGGCCAAAGTATTATTATTTTGTCTTGCTTGACTGTGTTCCTTTCTTTCCCCATTTTCTCACTTCTCTGATTAAATTTATCCTTTAAAGTTTTTCTACAGACCAAAAGCAGGTGGGGTTCTATTCTGGGAAAGCCTCACGGGGTCCTGCTTGGTTACAGGAGCTAGTCAGTACATATTTGTTCCGGGCAGTGAGGATCCAGCGCTGGACAAAGCAACTAGAATCCCTGTCCAGGACTGACACTCTAGTGGAGGACACAGATACCAAACTTATTAATAAATTGATACAACGTTTCAGACACTGATAAGGAATGCTATGAAAAAAGTAGGAGAACACTGTAGAAAGTGACAGAAAGTGAATGCTTCTGCCAGAGTGATCAATAAGGGTTTCACTTCCAAGAAGTGACATTTGAGGTAAAACAGGCCACATTGAAAAAGGACACAAACTATGGTCAGATCTGTGCTCCAAAGAAAAGTATTCCACAGATGGAAAATTACCAGAGCAAAAGTTCTGAGGTAGGTGGGAACTAGGTCATGTTTGAGGACAGGAAGGAGACCAAGGTAGTGAGAACACAGGTGACACAGGAAGGCAACGTTAATGTTTGTGTTTTAAAAAAGATTGCTGTGTGCCGCTTGGAAAATGCATTGGAGAGGAAGAAGTATGGTGGCTGAAGAGGTAATCGGTCAAGGATGGAGATGCTGGTGGTTAGGCGTGGAGTGAGACAGACGTTTAGCGAATCTGGAAATATTTAGGAGGTAGCATGCTGAAATGAACTGGGTGTGGGGTGTGGTGAGAAGACAGAGGGAGATACTAGACTGGGAAGTTAGCTTGTTCCAGTAGCTCAAGTCTGAGATTGGAGTGGTTTAACTAAATAGTGGGTAATGGCGCTAGAGAGAAGTGCACTGATTCAAGAGTCCCCCATATGGCTACTTTACTTTTCCACCGTCCTTCACGGGATATGGCTTGGAGTAAAACCCATACAATCATTCCCTAGACATTTGTAAATGTCCCTTTAAAAAGCCAGAGCAGGGCAAAGCTTGGTCAAAACACAATCTCCCTTGTTCTTAACATCATCCTTCCATTGAACATACCTGAGATCACATAATCCTATTTAGGTAACCATAACAACATGTGACTCCTATTCAGATAGCAATTGATTGAAGCCACTGAGTCTGGGATTGCAAACATGAATGCTCATGGGCCGAGACAGGTAAATGTGAGAAGCTGCGGGGTGTAACAAGGAGGCGCAGCAACTGTGGTAAACTGTAGGGTGCTGGACCAATCAAATGCTCTTGTTGTTCAAATTGTGAAGGCTCTTCGTGCATTTAAAAATGTGTCCCGCAAGTCCTATTTAGCCTGTGGGTCACCTATTTGCTGGCCCCGGAGATCTTTTAATGTAAACTCTCCATTCAGTCTTATGCCAAATCTTGGAGTGATAAACACATAGAACAAGGCAGGACAACGTGTCTTAGTGGAGTCATTTAAAAACTGAATCCTTCTGAAAATGAATGAAGAGTCCTCACTAATTCTGGCCACCCCAGATTTACCAGGGTTTGGGAGGCCTTTGCATGTAGGGGAAAATAAATCGGGGACATTTTCTCTTTGCTCAAGAAAATCTTCTTACTGGAGCTTTTGCCCATTTGAGAGAAGAGGGTGTCACTTTACAGATCACTTAGCAAGAACTGTGCCACGAGGAGGTGTATACTGGGCGCCCAGAGACAGAATGTTTCACCAGAGGACTCCTTACCAAGAGGTGCCACTCCCTAGTGGTCAGTGAAGGCTCGGGCTGAAGCAAGTGGCTTTTCAAGAAATGATGCCTTGTTTTCATTTGCTTTTTGTGTTGGTTGCTGCCCCAGGTTGGTATCTATAACTTTAGACTCATATCCTATAACTTTTTTTTTTTATAATTAAAAAAAAGACATCTATTTATTTATTTTTGGCTGCGTTGGGACTTTGTTGCTGCATGCGGGCTTTCTCTAGTTGCGGCGAGTGAGGGCTACTCTTCGTTGCGGTGCATGGGCTTCTCATTGCGGTGGCTTCTCTTGTTGCAGAGCACGGGCTCTAGGCGCGCAGGCTTCAGTAGTTGTGGTGTTGTTTGATTTTTTAAAAAATGAGTATGTATTACATTAAACTAAAAAAATAAAACCCAAGAATTTAAAAATTAATTATCCAAATTTTGAATGCATAATACCAAGACATTTGTATAAGTGATTTTTTTCCCTCACTGTTGCATGGGTTGATTTCATTAAAAAAAACTCAATTGATGAATTTAGCTATTTGCTTTAGAATCAGTTGCCTCTGGAACAGGATAAAAGCCAAACTGTTATTATTGCCAACAAAAAGTCATGTAAGATATGTTAAAATTCTAAGAATAAATGATGGGTGTCTTAAAACTGAAAAAGTTCTCTAAGATAATTTCCAGCTTCTTAGTTAGCCATGATTAGACTTGATACTTCCAATAAAAATGAATAATAATATTTGGAAAAACAACAATGAACTTCTATAGCTGTGTTGCTCAATATGGTAACCACCATCCACTCATGGTCATTAACCACTTGAATATGGCTAGTCTGAACTGAGATGCAGTTTAAGTGTAAAATACATACTGGATTTTGAAGACTTAAAGTGAATAAAAGAATATAAAATATATTATTAATATTTTAAAATACTGATTATATATTTTAGTGATGATATTTTGAATCCGTTGAGTTAAATAAAATATAGTATCAAAATTAATTTCACCTTAATAAAAAAACTTTTAACAAAGTAGTTACTAGAAAATTTTAAATTACATATTAGACAGGGCTGTTCTGTAGTCCTCGAAATTCTGTAAATGGAATTTTTCTTAAGGTGTGGAATACTCTACTTGAATCCACTACTCCTGTCTTATATATGCATCTCTCTTTTTGAAATTGAAATTACAGATGAATTGATCATATCAACTCAGCAGGTGGGACATTTAGTAAAGTCAGGATCTAATGAAGTCTAAGAAAGACTTTATTAATTTGATCTGTTTTGCTATTTTTGTGTGTTTGGGTGAAGATTTTTATCTTAAACCTGGGGTCACAAACTATAGACTCTCAGATGCATTTGGTGTCCAGCATGTTTTGAATATTAGAAGAGTTTACATAAAAATCTCCATCTTAGGATCCTCACAAAAAATAAGAAGATCTGGCAACTCAGCATACATTCCCATGAGTTGAGTAGTGGCTGCCCTGAAACAAGCTTTCAGTTTCACCACAGTCCCCACTACTCCCTTATGTCCTATGCCCAGGTGTTGGACATTATATTACAATTTCCACTAAAAGAATTCAACCAGTTGTTTTTCACATCTTCTCTTGTCCTTGGGTACAAATATGTAGGCTCTTCAATCTCCATCATTCTATGAAGTCACATGCCAGGATTTTAAAATAGCTTTCAGTAATTTTTCACTATTTCTCCCTATGATCCAGCTATGGGCCTACCACTATTTTTATACTTTTTATTTCGAGTTACTGATGTAATTTCACAAAATGGAGCATTCATTTTGTAATTATTCTGACTGGAAATGCATAATAAAATGCCAACTCCACTTATTTAAATAACAATTTGATGGATGCGTTGATATGCTCCTAAAATAATTGTCCTCTTTCCTAGAAATTATTATATATTCAAGGTATTGAGCTGTTTTTCAGAATACACCTTTAGTGGGAAACTTAGTATTCCCAAGTTTCTCAGCACATAAAAATATATCGAAGAACCTAAAATCAATTCATTCTTTAATGTGATGGCAAAGAGGCATCGTCAAATGCAGAAATGCACTGTTGACATGGCCCAACCTGTAGAATTGAATAGAAAATCTGAACCAATGAAATGACATGTAATTGTAAATTTTCTAATGCATAGTGTCACAAAATAATAAGGTCTTGATAAGTAGGTCAGTAGTATCTAACTGAGCTACTTCAGTTAGCAAAAAGGAATCATTTTATTCATTTATTCATTCAACAAATATTGATTAAGGGCCTACTATGGCCAGACACTGTTCTTGGCCCCATCATATCAGAGTCCTAAAGGAAGTGAGCAAACGGGAAATGTGGCTATCCAGGGAAGATGCTTTTGGACAGGGAGTATGGTCAAGGCAAAGGCCCTGAGGCAGGACCTGCTTGATATGTCTAAGGGACAGAAAGGCTTGTGTGGCTTGAGCAGAAGGGAGTGAAGGCAAGCGTAGAGGAATACGAGGCCAGATAATAAATGGAGACATCTATCATGTGGGGCTTGGAGGCCAGCATATGAACTTGGCTTTCACTCTGTGCGAGATGAAAAGCTATTATAGGATTTTGAGAAAAAACATGGTGTTACCTGATTTCAGCTTTAGCACATTGTCACCTCTGCTCCGAGTTGCTCAATCATGTAAAATGTGCGTATCAGTATTTTCTAACATAATCTAAATAGCCCCCGTATTAGTTTTCTTTTGCTGCTGTAACAGATTACCACAAACTTGGTGGTGACTAAGACAGCATAGATTTATGACCTCACAGTTCTGCAGTTAGCACTCTGACACAGGTCTCACTGGGCTAACATCAAAGTATTGACATTCATCATACCTCCTTCTGATTCTCTTTTTCTGCCTCCTTCTTCCACTTTTAAGGACCCTTGGGACTATATTGGTCTCATCCAGATAACCCAGGATCATCTCCCCATCTCAAGATCCCTAACTTAATCACTCTGGCAAGGTCCCTTTTGCCATGTAAGGTAACATATTCAGAGGTTCTGGGGAATAGGAAGTGGGCATCTTTGGGTGAGGCCATTATTCTATCACAACCCTCAAGCACCATACTTTGCTAAATAACCACAATCCCCCCACCCCAGCATACACATGTATCCCTCATGGAGTGCAAATTTCAGCTATGGAGAAAAAAATTCTGAATAAGACTTCGAAATGCTGTTCCAGAGGAAAAGTGATGAGCAGAAGTTTAAAGTTTTCCATTTACAAATTTCATGCTTCTGAAATTTTCAGATCATTTCTTAATTGTGACCTAAAGGACACATTTGGAAGCAGAAGAGAATTTGTTGATATACGAAAGAGGATGGTGGAGTATCTATGACTGGAGAAAACCTTGCCAACATATTCAGAAACAGATTCATGAAATAACTGAGTCAATAAAGTCTCCTTGGATGGAGACAAAAGAAAAAAAAAAGAAAAAGAGAGAGAGAAGCATTAATTCTCCAGCACTTCAGAGTTAGAGGGCACCATCAGACAAGGTGCAGGGGCTGGCAGACAGAACTGGGCTTGAGTGCCCTGAAATGCTAAGAGCTGAAGGGAAAAAGGAACATGGGCAGGGCACTGAAACGGCTTCCTTCCTCTTCCTGGAGACATCACACCTGCTATTAGGCTGGGAGTGCCTGGTGTGGGAGAGAAGAAGCAGGTAAAAGGCCCTATTCATCATTGTATGAGAGCATTCATATACATATTCTCTTACTGTGAATGACCACTGCAATGTCTTTTAAGTTTTGTTGTTCATTTCAAAAAATAACGATACAACAATACCTGGTCCACTCCCTAGCACTTGATAATTGCTTGACCAACTAAATTGGAACAGAATTTTAATTTGAGAGTGGAGAGGCAACAGGACCTGAATTCAGGGCACTGTCTTATTCCTTCCTCTTTCCAAAGAAGTTGAGAGTCTAGCCCTAGTCTACCTTAGCTAAAATCTTCACCGTAAAGAAGAGGCCCAGCTGAAATTCAAGGGCAGCAGAGAACAAATAAAAGAGAGGGAAAGTAGGAAAGATAGAAAAACAGAGTTGAAGTGGCCCAGCCCAGTAGGGAGTATAATGGCTTTTGTCTCTGAATGTATTGTGACTTCGAGCACTGAGTAATTTCCTGGCACTGCAGGGCTAGATAGGAATTGTATGGAATAGTGTCATTTAGGAAACTATTTTTACTCACATTTCATGCATCCTGTCTAATAAAACTTATAATGAGTTGATGTAAAAAGAAATCCTACGTTTCCCATGACAGTAAATGGCAAATCTTTGTTAAAATAATGGCCAATAATCTAAATCACTTATCTCTTAAATACAGTGATCTGCTCCCTGGCTTAGTTCAGCCAAAGAGGCTTCTAATCAAACAGCAGTTGACTTCCAGCTTCAGAGGAGGTGAGTTGCTTGCCCAAGTGGTCCCGTGACCAGTAAGAGCCAGACCTGGGATGTAAGTCAAGGTCTGCTTGGTTCAAAAGTCCATTTCTGATGTGGTCCCTGTCTTTTCTCCCCAGAACTAGTAGTAGTTTGGTGAGGGCCTTCTCAAAAATTGAAATTCTGAGGACTTCTACCTTTCCCAATTTTTACCCCAAAGGACTTCACTCTGAATCATGAACTCATCTCTGTCATTTAAGAATACGTGATTTGGATCCATCAAGTTTGGGGTTCAAATCCTGACTCTACCACTTATTAGCTGTGTAATTTTAGGCCAGTTGGACTTTCTGTGCCTTAGTTTTCTTATGTGTGACATGGAAGTGATAATAATACGACCCCTTGCTCCAGAGCTATCGTGAGGAGTAAATGAAAAAAATTCATGTGAAAGAATATCCTATAAATGGTCATTAATATTATTTATTATTCATTCAACAAATACATATCAGGTACTCTTATTTAGTGTCCAAAATAGACACATTCCTTGCAGTTAAAGTTTGTGGTTTCCCGAGGAGTCACACAAGTGAAAGGAAATTATAACACAATGTGTCCAATGTCATGATGGCGTGACATGGAAACACTGAGAAGTATCTAATCCAACCTGGGCAGGTCAGGGCAGGCTTTCTGAAGGAAGTGGTATCTAAGAGGGAACAAAAGAATGGGTAGAATTTGGGGAAGCAAAAAGTATTTTAGAAACAATTTATATAATTATCCAGAGATGATCAAGAGAAATGGAAAGCAGGTCAGGATAACTGGAACAGAGAATGTGAAGAGAGTTTCTCAAAGGTGATACAAGACTAGTGTATGCACAGCATCCTCCTGGTCCCCTCCTGTTCTTTTCTTACTGTGGATGGCCACTGCAATAATCTTTACGCTTTGCTGTACATTTTTAAAAATGGTTATATCACATGCTCTTAGTTTGGTTCTTCTGCAAGCAGAACCCAAGAGAAGGGTTCCAGTGCAAGTAGATTTATTTGGGAGGTGATCCCAGAAAGCTCCAGTAGGGGGATAACGAAATGAGAAGTGGAAGGCAGCTAATAAAAAGGCGCGTCATCAAGCATGTAAGCCGTGAGGGCAACCAGAGCTCAGACCCACTGGGACTCAAGCATCCAATGCAGAAGCACATCTCGAGTTACCAAGGGTGAAGAGGTTGAGCTGTTTAACCACCAGGTCCCTGTCGGCCACCAGTGGAGGGCTGCATCCAGGGCCATGAACTCTCTGGCACTCTGGCTCTCCCTGAGCACAGGCCATGCTGCCACCCTGGCAGAGCTGGAAATGCTCTCAGTAAGTAGCCTTCTGCACGTAGAGGTGGGTATGGATGGAATGGGGGCAGGACACTTAGCATGTGTACACATTTATAAACAAGTTTGGAAACCAAAAAGACCAACCCTGCCTAGGAGATAGTTCTCCAGGGTCCCTTGCATTCCTATACATCTTGTAAGCGAAGGTAATGGCTGCTTTGGGACCCTATTATGTACCAGTTGCTGGAAAAATCCAAGATGCACTTATTTTACAGGTGTCTACTGAGGACATCCTCAGACACAGGGCAAGGCAGTGGGGCTCTCATGGAACATTGTCCTTGCCCTCATGGTGTTTACTGCTTCATAGGGAAATATACTAGTCAAGTAAATACTCACAGAAGTATAACATTGTAAGTGTAATAGGAGGCATGGAAAAGAGGCCGACGGGTCTGTGAGAGCACTTACGTGGGACATGTGACTTAGTCAGGCTTCCCTGAGGAAGAACTACATGAGAAGCAATGTTCAGAATGAATAGGAATTAAACAGAGAGAGAGAGAGAACTCCAAGTAGCGAGAACAGCAAGTGCAAAGGCCCTGTAGCAAGAAAGAATATAGTGAAGAGAAGGGACTGAGAGGAGGCCCAAATGACAGGAGCTGAAGGGGGAGTAGAAAGAGAGACTAGGAGGGAGGGAGACTCAAGAGGGAGGAGATATGGGAACATACGTATATGTATAACTGATCCACTTTGTTATAAAGCAGAAACTAACACACCATTGTAAAGCGATTATACTCCAATAAAGATGTAAAAAAATAAATAAATAATACATTAAAAAAAATAAAAGTCCATTTGTGACAAAAAAAAAGAGAGACTAGACTATAAAGGAGGTGGCAGTAGCGGTGGGTAGATCCTATAGCGTCTGTGAGCCATGTTAGAAAGTCTTGTTTAGCATCCAGTATAATAAAGCTAATTTACCCCTCTGGAGCAAAGTTCAGGCAGGCTTACTGCTCATTTTACAAGGTTTGGGTTTCCTAAGCTCAAGCTTCCTCAAATATATGCAAAGTCACTGCACGCATACCATTCACATGGACCCCTCTGCATCACCCCCCATGGGACTCAGGAGCAAGGGGACCCATATGAACATGAAGCGCATGTTGTTTGCTGTGCTGGGGGGTCACAGAGTCCTAAAGAGAAATGTGTGATTTCCACCAAAGAGCCTTACTTATTATGTAGGGGCATCTGCATTGGCTCCTGGCTTTAAGAGGCTCTGAAACCGAGAGGGTGAACGGATAGCTAAACGACCGGTTGTAGTGAATCAGGAGAGGCAGCATGAGATAGTGGGTAAAAGTATGGACTGTGGAGCCACACTGCCTGGGTTCAGATCCTGGTTTTGTATGTATCACTCTGGGCAAAATGAATTAACTTGTCTGTTCTGATTTTTGTCACCTATAAAATATGGATTTGTCATTTATGAAATATGGATGAAAACAACAGGTGCCTCATAGGCACGATTAAATACATAAAGTGCTTGGATAGCGCTTGGTAGTCAGTCAGGTCTCTATCAGTGTTAGTTATGCTGCTATAATGGTGACGTGGGCTAGACAGACGTTGACACAAAGAGCAGCCGTAACTCAGGAGAAATCCAAACTGAGAAAGCTTGGGATAACCTTTGTCAAGGAGCTAACATTCCTTCTAGAGGACTCAAGGGAAAGGGCATTACATCAGAGGAAACAGCATTAGCGAAAGCCTAGAAGTATAAAAATATGGCATTTCTTAAAGACCAGGTATTAGTACGGCTCGAAGAGTGTGAGGAGGAAATGGCCAGAGGTGAGTCATGAAAACGGAGGTGGAATCACATCCTGAAGGGTCTGTGCATCTCAAGCCTTACCGCTCAGCAAGCAGTTTCCCTAATACACTGTCTCCTTGGCTTGCATTGTCTTGATCTCCTTTGCCTGCCATAGTTTAAGATTCAACCAGGCTTCCCCTTCTCCAGTTAGCCATCCTTGAAATCCACAGCCAGTGTTAGCTTCTTTTCCTCTGTGCATCAGTTAGCATTTTTCCAGTTGAAAATAACAGGAACCCAACCCAAAATGACTTGAGAAAAAAGAACTCCTTTAAAATATGAACTCTTTAAGAAAGTAGATCTAATATTACTTTAGGTGCAGCTTGATCCATGATTCAAACAATGTGAAGAGGACTTGGTTTCTCTCTGGTTTTCTCTACATGGTTACATTCTCAGGAAGCCTCCCTCCAACATGGCTGCAAGATGGCTACCAACAAATCCCAGGGCTATATCTTCCAGGGTCATTTCCCAGCATTCCATTAAAAAGTCCTGAGATTCAATCTGATTGGACTGGTTTGGGTCACGTGTTCACTCTGAACCAACCACTAAGGCCAGTGGAATGAGATACGATGATTGACTTAAAGTTGGGTTACTGCCTTTCACCTTGGTTGGGAGCACAGCCCCACTAAGACCAGTAGAGAAAGAGGTGGAATTGCAATGCAAATTTGTACTAAAAATGGGACCCTTGAAGCAAGGATGAGAAAAGATTAGGTGGTAGACAACAAATGTCCACCACAGGTTTTATCACTCCTCTTATTACACGGCATTATCGTTCACTGTGCAGGTATTTATCTCCTCAACTAGATGGTGGGTTTCTTGAGGACAAGTGCCTGGTCTTAATTGATCTTTGGTGCCCAGTGCCTATCATAGTACCTGACACATAGTAGGTGCTCAGTCAAATTTCAGTGAGTGAATGAAAGCTTTGCTAAGTGGATTAGACTTTCTCCTGTAGAAACTGAAAAAGATCACCGAAAGTTGTAAGTAAATTCAGAATGAATATACACAGTTTTGAGCTTAATAAAGATAGCTTTATGCCTAACAGACTGGCAAAGTTAATAAAGTTTGATAATACCTAGTATTATAAAGATGTGAGGAAATACACACTGTCAGACAGTGTTAGGGGAGATGCTGGTGACCCCCGAGGTTACTGCACAATTAGTTACGTGGTTACACCAGTCTCAATTTGTATATGGGGACACAGTATATCCTCATCTTAATTTTTAAAATTCATTGTTTAGAATATAGTTGTTTACATGCTATTAAAATATCCTAAAAGGAAAATAGATAAAATCCTGTGGGGTAATGCAAAGGTTAGTGGACAGATTGCTGGCCCCGATGCTATCATTAAATAGCTGTAGCACCTTGTGCAAGGTTTGGATCTACAGTTGTCACATCTGCAAAGTGGGATAATGGTACTGTATTCCTTCATAATTTCATCGGGTTGGTAGGAGGATCAAGTGATATAAAATACTCTGTAAAGCACAGTAAGATGCTTTCAAAAAACAGCAAGCAGTTACTGTGGCCGAGGGGAGTGAGCAAGGGGAGTGGTCACATAGGAAGGACTGTAAATCTTATGGGGAATGGCTAGGATTTTAGATGTATTCTCAGTAAGGTGGGGCATCATTTAACTACAGCTGCAACAATGCTGTGTAACAAAGCACCTCAAAACTCAGTGGCACACAACAGTAAGCATTTGTTTCTGGCTCATGTATCTGTGGGTTGGCCTGTGGTTAGCTGATCTAGCCTGGTTTGTCTCCAGGCTATATGTTGGGTTCAGGCTCTGTTTTTCCTGCCTCTCACCATACTTTAACACTGAGGACATGCCCAAGCCCAAATGTATATTTCAAGACCTATGTCTGCTCACATCCCATGGGTTAAAGCAAGTCGTATGTCCATGCCATGGTGTGGAGATACAGACACTGCTTCTAATAGAAGGAACTGTAAAATCACATGGCAAAGGACTT
Source organism: Neophocaena asiaeorientalis asiaeorientalis (assembly GCF_003031525.2). Taxonomy (NCBI): domain Eukaryota; kingdom Metazoa; phylum Chordata; class Mammalia; order Artiodactyla; family Phocoenidae; genus Neophocaena; species Neophocaena asiaeorientalis. Next base: position 11,111,696 of record NW_020173377.1, on the reverse strand, counting down.
GAAGATAGGGAAGGGTAAAGAAGTAGGGACATTAAGTCCACATCCCACATCTAAGAAAACTTTGGGGAATTGTGCAGAAAAGGTATATGACTTGCTTACATTTTAAAAAGACTACTCTAGCTGCTGTAAGGAGAACAGACTAGAGGGAGGCAAAGGATATCCACTAGGTGGCTAATTGAATATCCTTGCCAAACCTTGGTATTGTCAGATTTTACATTTGCTTCCAACCTCGGTTAGGTGCAAAATGCTATCTAATGCTTGTTCTTAATTTGATTTTTGTTATAAGTCTAAACCTCAAAAGACGCAAAGATTGTTCAGTAGTTTGCTTATTGTTTTGTTTTGTTTTTGTTGAAAAAGTGAATCACAGCTGTTCTAAGCATAGGTTTTGTGGTTCAAGAAACCTAGGTTTGGGGGCTTCCCTGGTGGCGCAGTGGTTGGGAGTCCGCCTGCCGATGCAGGGGACACGGGTTCGGGCCCCGGTCTGGGAAGATCCCACATGCCGCGGAGCGGCTGGGCCCGTGAGCCATGGCCGCTGAGCCTTGCGCGTCCGGAGCCTGTGCTCGGCAACAGGAGAGGCCACAACAGTAAGAGGCCTGCGTACCGCAAAAAAAAAAAAATAAAAAAAAAAAAAAAAAAAAAAAAAAAAAGAAACCTAGGTTTGAATCAAAGCCCCTCCAGTTAGTAGCAATGTGACCTTGGGAAAATTACTTTTCTGCACTTTGGTTTTCTTTTCTGTATAAAGAGATTAATAATAATAATACCACCTCACTCAGGGATTGGTAAGAAGATCCCATGAGATAATGTACGTAAAATGCCATTTAGTGCTTGGCCATAAGAAGCAATTAACACCATACATGTTACTATAATAAATATATTTATACTTCAATATTCAGTGCTAGTGTAGTTAAATTACAGAGAACAAAGAAAGATTGTCACATTACCATAATTATGTCATACACCAGCTCTAGATAGCTTTAGAAACATTTCAATCATGAAACAGTTTCATAGCATGGAAATAAATCTACAGATAAAGGCACAACTAAATGAGTTAATATGTTTTTACAACATCACTCTATAAAAGGGGATATACTGTTTTATGTGAGGTTTAGCATATCATTATCCTTCGTTGAACTTCCTTCCTTGCAGGATATATGCTTGTTTGGTTTGCAAAAGACTTGGGAGGGGTGACTGGGCAGGCAGTCAAACCAAAAAAAAAAAAAAAGAAAAAAAAAGAAAAGAAAAGAAAAAAAGAAAGAAAGAAATTCAAAGCCAAACTAGTCTCCTGAAGAAACAATAACAAAGCTTGAAGTGACCTGATTACATAGATACATCAATGAAATGAGACAAGGTACGCTCCGGTTATGTAATCTTCAAATTGCTACCTGTCATTGGGTAATCTTAATGGGGTTGCACAGGCAGTATGGCAAAAGGAATTCAAGTTACCCTTTGGGTGTGCGCCTTCTGCTCCTTGGACAGGAGTAATCAACCAGAGGAAGACTTACACCATCTTCCTCTCTTCTTCCATTGTAAAGTGTAACGAATAGCATTTGCATTTTTAAAAATTTAGCAAGTATTTGTTGAAAAGCCTGATACTGTGGAAGGAGCTAGGGAGTAAGAAGGACACAGCTGCTGCCCCCATGGGCTCCCGAAGCAGAGGGAACCACACCATTAGGGCCGTCCTGAGTTGAGGGCTGTGTTTCTTGGGCAAGAGTCCTTGAGAACAAGACTGCGCTCAATTGCAGCTTGAAAATCCTATGTATCTTCAAATCAGGCTAAAGTATTAAATTATCAGGAAGCATCAGAGTTTGAGAGAAAGAAAACGGGTTGTAGAGTCAGGAAGACTTTTTAAATCTGGCTTTAAATCTTAGCTCTGTCACTTCCTAGCTGTGTTACTTTGGTCATCTAATTTCTGGGCCTCGGTTTCCTCATTGGTAGAATGAGGTCGCTGACAGCATTTGCTCCATGGGATAATTGTGAGAATCTAAGAGATGAAGTGTCCAGCCTGCGGTAAGTGTTTGGTAGAGGAGTGCTGTCAAATAGGAATATATTACTGACTTCTCATGGTAGTGGGAGGAAAACACTCAGGGGTAACTACCAGAGGTGGTGTGGGTCAGTGCAAGAGCCCTGGCATAGACTGGCAGGGGTCAGGTCCAAGTACTGCCTCCTCCAGCAGTGTGACTTTCCTGGCTGTATTATATAGTCCAAACTTCAGTTGCCTCTTCTGTGAAATGGGAGTAATAATGTTATCTTCCTTGTGAGTTTGTTTTGATGTTTAAATGATGTCAAAAGCTGAGAGCAATGCCTGGCACATAGAAAGTGCTCAATAAATGTTAGCCCTTGTTAGCATGAGGCCGGCAGGATGGCGTGATGATTCTCTGTACTCAGGGTCGGTGATTCTCTTACTGAGAAGGCAGACACACTGGAAGTGGAACAGCGTGGTTAAGGGCATAGACTTCGGTGCAAAAAGCCTGAATTCACATCTTGCCTCTGTTCTTTGCTTGGTGACCTCTCTAAGCCTCAGTTACTTCATTTGTAAACTGGGCATACTAATAGTACCGATAACACCGGGTCTTGTCTTTTTTTCAGGGTTAAATGAGTCAAATTAAACATTTGCAGTTGGTACATAGTAAGTGCTTAGTACACGTAAGCTATTATAATTGCCTTAGAATCCATCACCATTATGGACAAGGGGTTCATGGTTTGACATAGAACATGCAAAGACAAGTGGCCAAACTTTCAGTGGGTTTTGCTACTCAATAAAATCTTTATTTTCTGTAACTTTACCAGTGAGAAAAGCTTTAGAAACAAGAATTTCCCAACCCACCCATATCAGACCAGACATGGAAAGGACATTAGCAACAGAACATACAAGGCTTTCATGTGAGGGTGAAGAAATCCAAATTAGAGACCTGAAGGGTCATGGCCAAAGTCTTGAAGCCATTTCATAGTGGACGTGGACTTGAACCCAGTTCTCTTGTTGTTCAACCTTAGGGGATCCCTGAAGAGAGCAGTTCAAAAACCAGTGTGAGGGATTTCCTGGGTGGTGCAGTGGTTAAGAATCCTCCTGCCAATGCAGGGAACACGGGTTCAAGCCCTGGTCAGGGAAGATCCCACATGCCGTGAAGCAACTAAGCCCGTGAGCCATAACTATTGAGCCTGTGTGTCACAACTACTGAAGCCCACGTGCCTAGAGCCCATGCTCCGCAACAAGAGAAGCCACCACAATAAGGCTGTGCACCGCAACGAAGAGTAGCCCCCCCTGGCTGCAGCTAGAGAAAGCCTGCACGCAGCAACGAAGACCCAATGCATCCAAAAATAAATAAATAAATTTATTAAAGAACCCCTGAAAACCAGTGTGAAACAATCATGGAAAACATAGAGTAAGAGATTTGGGGTGACTGAATGGGGAGGAAAAAGACTCTTGTGCTCCCTTTCTATCCAGTTTTGAGGTGCTAGGCAGTTTAGGCTAATGATTAAAAGTAGGAGCATAGGGCTTCCCTGGTGGCGCAGTGGTTGAGGGTCTGCCTGCCGATGCAGGGGACGCAGGTTCGTGTCCCGGTCCGGGAAGATCCCACATGCCGCAGAGCGGCTGGGCCCGTGAGCCATGGCCACTGAGCCTGCGCGTCCAGAGCGTGTGCTCCATGACGGGAGAGGCCACAACAGTGAGAGGCCCGCGTACTGCAAAAAAAAAAAAAAAAAAAAAAAAAAAAAAGAGTAGGAGCATAAGTGTGACGTCAGATGGAGTCCAGAGCTATTGTATTTCTGTCTGCGAAAACTTGGCTGAGTTGCTTAACTTCTACAAGCCTCAATTTCTCCATCTGTAAAATGTACCCAATAATAGTACCCATAGCAAGGATAGAATGAGCTATTTGTAAAGTGCTTAAGATAAATTGTGACAAATTAGAGTAAGCAAAGGGATGTGATCACCTTTGTCATTTGGAAGAATAACATGGAAAAGTGGGCTGGATGAAGGGGAAACAATTCACATGCGTGAATTCTCTGTTCATGGAGGTTTTTAAGAAATCAGATCCCTTTGCTTCCATTTTCTATTTATTTTTAATATTAATTTATTTGGCTGTGCTGGGTCTTAGCTGTGGCATGGGGGATCTTTAGTTGCAGCATGCAGACATGCGGGATCTAGTTCCCTGACCAGGGATTGAAACTGGGCTCCCTGCATTGGGAGCACAGAGTCTTAACCACTGGACCACCAGGGAAGTCCCTGCTTCCACTTTTTAAATACAAGGTTTTTATTTCTTTTTTTTGAAGTGCTGATTCATAGTGGGAATTATAGATCTAAAATATTCTGTCTACATCTTTAGGAAGCCAGTCATTCATTCCATTATTCTGCATTTAAAATTTTTTTTCATTATTCACCACTGGAGTACCCAAGCTGGACTTTGAGATGGTGGCTCTCTACTCCCTGATAATTTATGCCAAAGACGATCAAGGGGCAACAGCCTCATAGACCATTTTAATCCAGATTGCAGTTGTGAATGAGACACCCATCTTCATCGGATCCCTTGCTCAAAGAGACCAAGGTACTGTTCTCTTGAGGAAGAGAAGGAAGAGCTGTTCTCTTGAGGAAGGAAGGACACTGTGGACATATGTATGTTGGCATCATGCCCTGTGTCCTCTAATAGTGTCACGGTTATAAGAGTGATAAGGTGAATAATGATAACAAAAGTAATGATACATGACTGCCACTTACAGGGCACTATGTAGCAGGCACTATGCTAAGAGCAACAGATGGATTAGTTTATTTAATGCTGAGAGCACTGGAGGTACATTCTATTTGCATCCCATTGCATAGATGAGTCACCAGGCTTAGAAAGGTGAAGTAACTTGCTCACTGTTAAGAATTATTCATTTGTCTGTTTATTATGTACTAAATTTATTCCTTTATTTGTGTGATGATTTAATGAACAGCATGTCTATGTCACTGAGTTAGATGCTTCATGAAGGCAGGGATCAAGTCCTTTTTGTGCTCTGTCTCTCTCTCTCCCTCTCTCTCTTTTTCTGTCTCCCAATCCCTTTCTATTTGATTTTCACCACATATGAATCTCTTTTTCTCACTCTCTTCTCATTTATTCTCAACTCTGCCTTTTGCTAGGTAGTCAAATATTGAACAGCTATGTGTGGACGATCCATGTTCTTTATTAAAAGCGTAAGCATTTGAGGCTTAGATGTGGGGATGGTCACTGACTAGGGACAGTTACTCATCCTGCCTGAGCCTCAAGTGTCCCCAGTAGTTAAACTGAGATATTAGTCCCTTCTTGATGAAAGTCACCTGACAGAGTGTGTTCACAGGCCAACCCTGGTGCCAGGCACACAGGAGGTGCTGGATACATGTTCGTTTCCTTCTAGTCCCTGTTCCAAGCAGAGCATAAACTCCTCAAGGGCAGATCCAAGGTGAACTCATACTCTTCTGACTTCTAAATCAGTGAGCCTGGTGCCAGGTTGCTGGTGGACACGCCATGCACCTTTGCTTATGGGATGGCCCAGCCAGTGCGCTGACTAGAGTCCAAGCAGGCTGTGGATGCCTTTGCTGCACAGATCCTGTCCCCTTGGCAAAATGGTGCAGCAGCTTCTCCGGGGGTGGGTCCTCTCCTCCAGCACTAAGGGGTCTCCCTCTGCCCCAGTGTTCCTGACCCCTGAAGAGTGGTTCGACTAGTAAATATGTACATTTATGGTCCCCAAGGTTTTAGAAATGGATAGAAAGAAGGCAGACTTAAGGAAAGACATTAATAATCAGACAATAATAGTACCCAATAACGTATTAGCTGTGTAACCTTGAGTTACTTACTCTTTCTAATCCTCAGTAATAATGGAAATAATAGTCACCAATGGTTTTGAGTGCTTAGCAGTTATAAGCACTCATGAAACGTTCAATATTGTTTTTATTTAAATTTATATACCTCTTTGCTCTATACCTGATACACGATAGACACTTGATAAACGATGTCTATTATGATGATGATGATGAATGGGAATCACCCTATAAAAACATCTGTACAGAGCAAGCACAATGCATTGTTTGATCTAAGATCCAGGATTGAATGAGGAGCTTCTGGGCTTATGATGGTGACACTCATTCAAGGACGTCTATTTTACATTTTCTGGCAGCTACTGAGATTGATATCCTAGAAGACACTGCCCCCGGCACAGTCATTTACAGAGCAGCGGCCAAGGATCCAGAGGATGCCGTTTTCGAGGTAATTTATGCTTTGGGGCAGAGACTATCAGTGCCTGGTGGTTTTATGTGTGACTGTGTTCACAAATAGAGTCATGGAGATAACCAGATCAATTATGCCCACAATTCATGTTCCAAACATAACTCTTGCCTCTATTATGAGGACATTTCAAGGGAAAATGAAAGAAGGCTGGGTTGTCTGAGTAATTTCTTCCCTTCTGGTGCATTTCACTGTGCGCAGGCAGGCCCAGCCTTAGTTACCTAAAGATCCTTAGGTAACTTTTGTCAAAAGATGCCAAGCATTTCATTTCATTCTTGGGGATTTTGGCTACACATACTGTTGCGAAACAGTACAACTTCCTGGCAGAATTAACTTGTATTTCAAAGCACTAGGTCTGGTCCTCAGGCTTGATAATGCCCCAAGAATGAACTTGAATAGGTGTCCTCTAGGTACAGACACCATGGGAGGGGGATGAAACTGTGGATTTTGTGCCAAGAGGATTGGATTTAAGTCCCAACTTTACTGCTCTAAGTCCTTTTTTTTTACAGTACGCGGGCCTCTCACTGTTGTGGCCTCTCCCGTTGCGGAGCACAGGCTCTGGATGCACAGGCTCAGCAGCCATGGCTCACGGGCCCAGCCGCTCCGCGGCATGTGGGATCTTCCCGGACCGGGGTGCGAACCCGTGTCCCCTGCATCGGCAGGCGGACTCTCAATCACTGCGCCACCAGGGAAGCCCTGCTCTAAGTCTTTTACATGCCTGCTTCTCTGCTTCAGCTGTAAAATTGGGAAAATGATATCTGCTTTGTCTTCTCTCATACTGCTTTCTCTCATGTTATAATGGACTTAAAAGTAGTTTTTCAACTGTAAAATGTCTTGCAAATGACAGGATTTATATTACTGTCTTAATTTTTGATGTCATATGGAATCGTTATGACGTTATTAGGCTGTAACATTTTTAGCTAATGGATTGATAGACAAGAATATCATGGCCTTAAATTTTTAATGTTGTACGACTTTTCTAAATTGGTGAAAAATTAGAGAATTGTTCATTCTGATGCTGTACTTTCAACATTTACAATTTACTGGTAATGCTACTGGGTCCTTATCCAAGGCAACTTGACTTTTACAAAATTTTCTTTAAACAGTAGATGGCCACTAATATCTGAGGCATTGTCCGTATGGTTTTATAAGGTATTGAACACACTCAAGTAATTACACGAATGAACACTGCTGTTGTCAAGTTCCCACCCCCCACACACACACATTTGTCTTATCCTCCTCCCAAGAGCACAATACCACACCCAGGATGGGACTGGAAAGGTCACAGCTTCCTTTACAACATGCAATTAAGCCACCTAATCATGCATATTGCTCCAAATCAACCTATTCAAGATTACAGCGTTGAGTCCAGCACTGAGCAACTCCAGCCACACGGGCACCAGATATCATATTGCAATTGCTTCCCTGGTGTTCTGCACGGCAGGTCACCCACCATGTTGACATTTTAGTGTGGAAAACACATCACAGTCCAGTAGGGCTTAGCTGTGACTTTAATACGCAATCACAGTGACTTACTAGCCAGTGAATGCAAGTAATTCATTTCACGTGAAAGACTCCCAAATACCTGGTCGTAGAGATTAAATGCTTTTGGCCCTGACCCTATACTTTTCTCAGAAGAGAATTGGTTGCTGGGCCATATTTGGAAGTCTCATGCAATGTTCTTTGTGAATCTTACCAAACATGGAATGACATTTCAGTGTTGATATAGGCCGTGGAAACTTACACTTAGATCCACTCCTACACACATCCTTCTAACACAGGAGATCAGACCAGATGTGTTATTCAAGTATTCATGACGGGGCAACAACTTTCATTTGCATTTGACTTCACATTGGTTCAGAGAAAAACTGGTTCTCATCTGGGAAAGAGCTTACCACTCTTTGGAGTCTGGTGTACGATGATAATGACATTAATAACTGTTAAGTGTTTACCAGGTGACAGGCATATATCGTATATCATTGAATCCCTGTGTTAATCCCTGAAGCAGATACTACTGTCTATCATGATGGTAAGTAATGGATCAACAAGCTAACGTATTATGCCTTTAATTTATACATGAGCGTCATTAGGCTAATAGGAGCAAGCAATTGGCCTAAAAAATAATTCGTGTAGTTGAAATTCAAACCCATGTTCCTTTTGCTCTAAAGCCAGTGTGTTTCTTCTCATACTACCAAAACCATACCAAAGTATATTCCACCAAACACAAGTCCCACCAGATGCTCCAAGAGAAAAATAAAACATCCTATGATCAAATGATTTAGGGCAATGATGTCTACTTATCTCCTCTGAATTCGCAATACCCAGCATATTAAATTCCCTGAGGAGTTCTCTAATAGAGAGATGTTTGTTTAATCTGATTTGTTGTAATTATTAGTCCATAGCACTTTTTAAATGAAATGTAACACCTGTTAACTTTTCATGTAATGCCTATCGAGCACCCCACAGGGTAGAAAGATTATACTAGATGCTGCTGTAAGATTGATAAAACGTGACATATCTCTGGGGTCGTTATAATGATGAAAGAGGAAATTCTAGATGAAGACCTGGCCCACAATAATTAATATAACACGAGTGGATTTTTATATATCTAGACTCACTATGTTCCAGGACTAAGATTTTTCATGCTGTACCACCATTGCTACTGTACATGTTCAAAGATCCCTGAAACTCTGGTTTGTGGATTGTTCTTAGAGATAGAAAAAGTAAGACCTCTTATCCTGAACAAGCTGAAAATCAAAGACTTTTCTTGGACCCATCAGGAGGAACCAGCACTCCAAAATGTGGATAGACTGGTGAATCCCAAGAGTCACAGCCAAGTTCTGCTTACTTGGAGCAGAAACTGCTAGAGCCATAAGCAGGTATAAAGACTTCTCATGGTAATTCTGATGACCTGCTGGAGGCTGAAGGTAGACTACCATGAGACAAAGTGCTGGGTGCCACAGTCTTAGGCGGACCCCACACTTTCATAGTTTTTACCACCAGGAACTCCATTAATTAGGTTTTCACAGTGAAGATTCAGAAAATATCACCTGTGTCTTGGGGCGAGTGAGAGAGAGAAAAGAATCATTGTGAAATAAACCCAGAGCTTTCTCCTAACAAAGCCTACTCTCTTGGAGAGAAGAATTTTCCTGAACCTTATCTCATCTGGATACACACACATACACACATGCCCTTAGGCAAATCATATTCAAAGTTCAGAAACCCAAAGACAAAGAGAAAATCTTGATAGAAGCCACAGGAAAATGAACACCACACCTGTAGAGGAACAAAGGTAAGAAATACAGCAGACTTCTTGTTAGAAACTATGCAAGCAAAAAGAGAGTGGAGTGAAATATTTTAAATGCTCAAAGGAAAAAAAAAATCAACAAGAAATCTATATCCAGTGAAATAGTCCTTCAAAAGCCAAAGAGGAATAAAGACTTTTTCAGCCAAACACAAACTGAGGAAATTGATTACCAGCATACTTGACCTGCAAGAAATGTCAAAGGAAGTTCATCAGTAAGAAGGAAAATAATATAGGTAAAAAACTTGGATCTACATAAAGAAAGGAAAAGCATGAGAGAAGAAAGAAAGAAAGGTAAAATAATTTTCGATTTTTAATTCACTAAAAGATAATTTTATTTAATAGTAACAATGTAGTAGAAGATTATAGCATGTTGTTAAGTGAAATGAAAGTCAGCAGTATCATAAGCAGCAGGAGAGAGGAATTAGGAATACCCTGGTATAAGCTACCTACACTGTTATTGTTGCCGTTTCTAGAAAGCAATATAGTGTTATGTGAAGCTACGTTTAGGTTAGTTAAAAATGTACATTAGAGTGAAAAAAAAAAAAAAAAAAAAAAAAAAAGTACATTAGAAATTGAGGCAATAACAAAAAAATTAAGAAGTGAAACTGATATGCTAGTAAAGACAAAATGGAATCGTGTAAAATGTTCAGTTAAAACAAAGAGGGAAACGACAAAGGACAATTGCAATGAATAGAAAACAGTTACAAATGTAGTAGATATGAATTCAACTAATACAAATGGTCCAAATGCATCAATTCAAAGACAGAGATTGTCAGTGGATGAAGACAAAAACAAAAACAAGGCCCAACTATATAACGTCTGTAAGAAACATACTTTAAATATAAAAACACCAATAGGCTCAAAGTAAAGGGGTAGAAAAAGAAATACCATGTTAACAGCAATTCCTGGAAAGCTGGAGTAGCTATATTAATTTCAAACAGAAAGTGGGGAGTAGGCAGCTAGGGAATTTCCAGAAAGGGCAAGTCAGCAATATCTGGGGTCCATCTAGGGATGATCAAAAAATGGCTGCAGAGAGATGATCCCCCTTCTTTCCCACCCCATAGTACTGAAATCCCTGGGTGACTTGAAGCTGACCCTACTCCTCCCCACAGAGGTCTTTCCAATGCTTTCCTGGATCTCTACTGTACCCCAACTCTCCATGTCACACCCCATCCATATTACCAACCCCTCCCCCCATGTGACCATCTTAACCTTCCAGGTTCCATGGTGGTGGGAGTAGTGGTGGTAAGGGGGTTGCATGTGGCTTTCTCTATTATCTATTACATAGGAAGGCAGTTTTAGAAATCTATGTACATTGTCTCAATTCAATTTTGCTTTAAGAATCCTACTTCCTGGGGAAGTATAGATGCCTCTGACTGTCATGAACAAGAAGTCGCAGGGAGAGAGCTATCTTGCTCAACATGTATTCTGTCTTTTCCTTTCTTCATGGTGAAATAAACTTATTCCCTCAGAGTTAGTTTTCAGAGTACTATGTTGTGTCTTACTGTGTCTATCAAAACAGTTAATTAGTAGCTTGTAAAAATAAGCCCTGGCTTTGAGGACAAGAAACGGCGGGACAGTGGGAGAGATGAGAGTAGGGTTGAGGGTGAGAAGGATGAAAGTTAGATAAAATGGGGCTATTTTCATGGAATAAGATTTAATCACTCTATTTCAAGGTAAAATATCTCATACAAGGTATTCCAAAGTTAGTGACAAATCTTAGAATATAGATCTTGGATATATATCATTTCATTAATAAACTTTTACTTTCTTTTGGGCATTATGTAATAGGATAAGGAAATAATCAGCTAACTAAACCAGCATACTAATAACTTGCTGGAAAGGTTTTTTTTTAATTCCAATAAAGAATAATTTCTGGAAGTTTCATGGTTGCCCTTTAAAGATAAAAGATATACCATTTAATGACAAAAAGAAATCTGTTTCTATGGTTTTATTATTTTTCCCTCTTTGATAAAATATGTACAATGAATTATTGCAGCCTACAGATTTTATATCGAAATAAATAATATTTTCCGTTCAGTCAAGTATATTGACTGAAAGCTGACGATGATCAGATTTTTATGGTAAAGTGATATTTGGATCTTCTAAGAGGCATAATTAGTGATGGAATCATCAAAAGACTCAACAGTTATACTGCAGTAGAGCTTATAATTACGGACCTGAGGATTTTAATTATATACTCCTATGGTATAAGTCAGCTGTAAAAACAAACATTAAAGGGAGAAAAAGATCAGTCTATTGAGTTAGAAACCAGAATATGTAAATTTTGCTTTATAATTTGGGGTGGCAATTCTGGTTTTAATGGCTTGTTTTTAAGTATAATCATTTTAGGGAAAAGGCCCATGTTTCCTTTGGATAGCACCTACACTTTCAATTTTTTAAGTTTCATTTGTGTGTGGGGGGCATTCCTACAACTCAATAGCAAAAAACCCCCTAAGGATGCAATTTAAAAATGGGCTAAGGACTTGAACAGACATTTTTCCAAAGACATACAATGGCCAGAAGTCTATAAAAAATGCTCAGTGTCGCTAACCATCAGGGAAATGCAAATCAAAAACACGAGTTATCATCTTATAAGGGTCAGTATGGCTGTTATAAAAGAAAATAACAACAACCAACCAAACAAAAACAAAGACAGCAAGTACTGGCAAGGATGTGGAGAAACTGGAAAGCTTGTACCCTGTTGATGGGGATGTACAATGGTGCAGCCACTATGTAAAACAGTATGGAGGTTCCTCAAAAAATTAAACTACACATGATTTAGCAATCTCACTTCTGGGTATGTATCCAAAAGATTTATTTCTGAGTTGCTCCAATGGCCTGGTCTTCTACCCTAACCTCACCTTAAAATTTCATCTCTCTGTGACACCAAGAGAAAGGGGGGAAAGGGTTAAATTCTACAATATGACATTCTCGTCAAGTTCCGGTATGTGATGAAATATATCGTTTTGGCATATACTAGCTAAATGAATTTGAGAATTGAGATAATTATCTGGGTTATTCAAGCTAAAGAAAAACTTTGCTTAGAATAGTATATAATTGGGGAAAACAGTGATTTTAAGAAAAGCTTTAATTACCTAGAAAAAAAATCTTTAATTCTCCACACAAAGGCAGATGTTTGGAGAAAACCACAGTCATATTTTTAATAAATTTTTTTTTGGAGTATTTACTTTGTAATTACATCACTTGCACCATCCTCCACAAGATGGCATGCAAGTTTGTAACATACTTTAGCCAGTAGTCATGCTCTTGCTAAATGATCTTGTAACAATTACATTGACTCACATCAGACAAGTTAGTTTTTTGCCTTACGATTTGCAAGTATATACATTCAAGCAATGTTTTCAATAGGTAAAGACCATTGCCTTTCAGAGATGCATATCAAAATGTAATTATCTGAAGAATGTGTGAATAGAAATCAGTAATTTAAGTCTATTCATACAAGGCAATTGAAGATTTGGCCACGACTAGCCTATTCAAAGTCCACGTTGTATTGAAGTTTCAAGAAAAGACAAAACAAATAAAAGCGTTCTGCTGTTCACGATCGAAAAGACATTTTTATGAGACTGCGAAAGGAATTATAAATAAAATATTTGGGTTTTGGAGGATTTATTTCGTTCTTTTAAAGTATGCCTGAAAACATTTCCTGGGACAACTGGGAAGCAGCATGTCGATTTATCTGAATATTACTGTGGTTCTTTACCTTCGCGGCAATAATAATAGTCACTTGGGATGCTTTAATAAAACACAGATGCCAGGTTCCCTCCTCAGACTAAATCAGAATCGCTGGAGGTGGGATCCAGGCGTCAGTGTTTTTAAAAACTTGCCCAAAAAAAAAAAAAAAAAAAAAAAAAAAACTTGCCCAGGCAATCTAGCGCTATCTTAGATATCAAAGTTCTCTGAGAGTACCTACTGTGATTGCCTTCTCATTTGCTTGTGGCAGGCATCACTAATCGAACGTGACACTTTTCCAACCGGAGCTCGCGGTCTTTCTCAGTAAAATGCTCTGGGTAGCCCTTACCAATCAATTCAGAGTTGAAATGAATCCTACTTGCTATCAGAATTATCAAAGAATATGGGACAGTGAACTGTTCCGTGGAAGGTGATGGGTTTCTTAATATGGTAACTATCTCTGCTCTCTAGCCTGAGTCAGCCGAACAATTGTTTTCAGCTGCTTGTAACAGAGGACGTTTTAGAGACTGTAGGGGATAATATCCATACTCTTCCCAAATCTCCTTGGATACCTTTGTACCTTTTCTGTGTGATGCTCCCCGCTTCCTTCCACCAACTTCAATGTGTTTTTGCTTCCTTCAGCAAGAGGAGGACGGTCCTTGGACTTTTCTTGCACTTCCAAGGGCAGGAAGCACCTGGGAATTTCCATCTCTCTGGGGTAGCCCTTAACCACCGAATGAGGGGTGCAAGGGTAGGAAAGCCCCGTCTCCTTTTCTTTGAGTGGGGAAAACTCAGGGGCGTGAGGTCCCCTCCACAGCTTCCCTGTGGCATCAGGCTGAAACTGCTTCTGTGGGCTTTGGAGGTAGCAATTTGCTTGGCTTCCTCCCCTTCTCTGTCCTGTTTCCCCAACTACCACTTTAGTCTTCCTGGAGTACTTAATGAATAAATTTCTTGCACAGAAATTTTCACCTCTGGATCAGTTGCTGGGGAATCCTTAAGACAGAGGCTAAAATTTAAGGCTACTGGACTCTAGGAGCATGTATATAAACCATTTTTTAAATCATGCAGAGTTAACCCATCTGGTGGAAACTTGTGAAAGAGTGTGTGTGGTAACTAACTCTGCTTTCTAGTACAAGTTGGCCCAACAATTGTTTTCAGCTGCTGTAACAAAGGAAGTTCTAGAGACAGTATGAGATAATATCCATGCTCTTCCCAGATCCCCTTGGATACCTTTGTACCTTTCAGTGCATGAAAAATGTGGGACCTAAATAGACTACTGATGGGTGAGAAGAGGTAGGATGTGCTGTATCAATAGATCTCAGACGTGACTGCACTGTGAAGATATCCAAAGAGTTTTGAAACATACTGATGCCCAGATGACCGCCCCCCTGCCCCAGCCCAGAGATTCTGATTTCATTAATCTGGGATGTGGTCTGAACATTGGCATGTTTAAAGTTCCCCAAGTGAATGTGCTGTACAGCCAAGGTTGACAATCACTCTAAAAGAACCAACTTTAGGGTACCTAGAAGTCACTCTTGTCAGCCTGCTAAAAATTTACATTCCCAGGCTTCCCTGCCCCAGGTATTCTGAATCAAGTAGGTCTGCATATCTAATGAACATTTATGGAAATTTCGTCCATATATAAAAGTAGAGAGAACAGTGTAATGAATTCCCACTGAATCCCAGCTTTAACGGTTGACTCACGGATGAAGGTTCTTAATGCGCAGGTGGTCCTTGAGCCACAGGCCGAGAAACATTGCAAGAGGGTTTGTAAAGTTAGCTTTTCAGATGCTGTAACTGCTACCAGGTGTATAATAAACACCTGGGCAAGTCCGCTGGGAACATCTGGCTCAGTCCCGGGATGGCAAATCTGTTTCAACTTGCATACCCTCTCTGATGGATAGGGAAGGCTTCTGAGGCAGAGTCTAGGTTCAACCAGCAAAGATACCATGATCAGCACTTCATTAAAGGTCTGTAACTTTAGCTAGCCACTGGGACAATGTGTTAGACATGGTTAATAAGGCTTTGTTCTAGAAAGAATGAGGGCTCTAATATTCCAGTGTAAGTGTATAGGTAGCAAACTATTCCTATTGTTTATAAAGTGAATGTAACAGAGTGCTCTAATAGGACTGAAATACAAGGTTATACTAACATAATTAATGTTTAGTCTGGAATCATATCCTTTATAGTTTGAAAATATTTTCTTGAGAATGTATCTCTCTTATAAAAAGGTTTTGTAGGTGATCTGTGATTAGCCAGTATTTGTGCTTTAAAAACATCACAGAATGTCTTGTTATGAAAACATTTAGATCATACTTCTGTACTAATTTCCTTCAAGAAAATATTACCTTGGGACAAACTACTAAGTTCACACAGTATTTCAGCAGAGTTCAGATTCTAATGTCAGCTAGCCTAGTGGACCAGGGCTCGAACCCGTGTCCTCTGCATTGGCAGATGGATTCTTAACCACTGCGCCACCAGGGAAGCCCCATATTTGTTTTTATTAACACAGAAAAATCCAGAAGAATCCTGTCACTGCTCCTGAAGCACGGAGGCCCTAACTCTCTTTGCTGGGCTTGGCCTGTAGTTTGGGCTCTGACATTTCTAATTCCTGAGCTTCTCAGAGAGCAAATAGTCACGAACAAGCCTTTCAGAGAAGGGAATAAACTGGATTTTGAAGGTAAGTCCATCCAGAAGGACATAAAGCTCCCCTTGCCATACTTCCCCCCCATGAGATGTTGTCGTAATTCTGAACCTGGGATGAGACTGCCATTGTTATTCTTATGGCTGAGATACTTCTGTACCAGTTGATGGTGTTGTTATAGATAAAATGGAGAAAAATGAATCTAAGGTGCCTGGTTCCACAGGGAGTTAATTTCTCATCCCTTGGACTAACTTCCTGTGCTGGGGATCGTTCATTTCGGTGGCTTTCCCAGTGATGGCCCTGGCTGCCTAGCAACCGTCAGCTCCAACCTTCTCCGAACAACGGCAGTTGTTCATAAAAGTGCCATCAATTTTTTTAAAGACCGTTTCATTTTATGAAAAATTAAACCTCATAAAAATACAGCTTCCCACTATATGTTGTTCCCAAACAACTGTTGACAACTCTGTAATGTAGAAATTGAATTGAGAACTGCCAATTCTTGAGTGGTTACACACATAAATGCGGGTGTCTTTTAAATAATCATGTATTTTTACATATAACCAGTGCTTTTGAGCACTCTCAAGTAATGTAACTACGAGCCATCCTTCGTCCTTCCACCATCATTATTCCTCTGTTTGCCCAAAAGTAAGTATTGATTTTCCTGCAGTTCCTGAATGCTAATTTCTACAACATTGTTCTACAGAAAAAGCAGAACTCAATTCCATCTTATTTTTATGTGTAGAAATGGATGGTATGAATTTAAATTAATCAGAACACTGTGATTCATCAGAAAATCAATAAATTTAAAAGGTCACAAATGTCTCCGAAAGATTTTTAGGCAGCTTTGCAATCCTTCTGGGTTTAGTCTTCTCTATTAAATTATCTCTGGGTCTACACAATTATTAAACCAGTAGTGTTTGGTATAATTAACTACTGATATTAATCCTCCCATGGATTTTTTTTTTTTTGCCCCAGCTTTTTCTAATCATTTGATTCTTACCTATTCTAGAAACCTTGACCACACCTACCCTCATTGGCAAAAAACAAAAACAAAACAAAGAAAGCATTTTTCTTGAGGATGCAGTGTGGTGAGAAAGAGGCATTATGGAAAGCTCAGCTCTCAGACTGGAGGCAAGCCACTTGAATCTTCTAAGCCTCAGAATTCCTATCTGTGAAATGGGGAATACTACCAGTATCTATGGCAGAGTTGTGATCAAAGACAATGTATTTGCAGCATTTAACAGAAAACTAGAAGATAGTATAAATGAAAGTCAAAGAAAAAAACAACTTAATAAAGGACTGCCTGTACCTACACACATAAAATGAGATGAACAGACATCCCAATATTTCCGTTTTCCCCTTCCACAGCTCTGTCCCCCAAGTCCCCCCCGCAAAAAAGTGTACCTTCAGCACCACCAAATGAACACAAAATAACCTCTAAGTTCTCATTAGACAGTCATCATGTTTTTCTAAATGTAACTCCTTTTTAATTTTAGCTTTGGTTGGAGTGTGAAAAATGTTCAGATAACATAGGGAATGTATTGTATTAGGAAAATCTATTTTTAGTATTTAAGGGCAAATGATCTGGCTTGAAGTCAGTTGAATGGAGTACAATTTCATCAGCATCACTGGCAAACATTTAAGGAGGATCTTCTCATGTGGGGTGGGGGGGAGGGAGGGGGGTGGCCCAGAGCGCAAAGAGATTTCAGTCCTGGTTCTTGCAGGTGGGCGTAACCTAGCTATGTCAATGTCTCTGCAATATTTTCCTTTCTCTTTCCTGTCCAATAAACAGTACTTCCTTTCCTCGGAGGGCTCTGGCTTCACAATCGACAGCACTGGAACAATTTCTACACCAGCAGTTTTTGATTTTGAGAGCGAAGCTAGAAGGTAAATACTGCTACTGGCTTTTCATTTACTCAAAATGCCTGCCCTTTGGTTCATATTTCCCTTTTCAAGAGTATTTCACCCCATCTGGCCTTAATGTGCTCCCAAATGAGGATGCTTTTGGCATTGCCTTAGATATGAAATCATCATCTAAACTGTAATTGCACAATTACTGGTTTAGGTATAGATGTGGCTATTCTGGCCTTTCTCTGAATCATCCACTTTCTTCAGCTCTAAGCAACAAGGTGATTTCGGTGATGGCGTTTGTGACCTGCCATAGAAGACGGTGGGGACTTCCCTCCAGATGGCTGGGATACAGAATTCATTTACGATGTAATCCGGCAGCTTTGAAAAGTTAATGGACTGACAATTTCTCCTTATTTCCTCCATATCTGCCGAAGCGGATTGGTTCATAGTTATTATTTCTACTTTTATAATGTTTTTTATGACCACCCTTTTCAGTCTCATGTTCTGCATCTACGTGCTCTACGGGAAAACAAAATGGACCTTTAAACCATTCCAATTAGCTTGCTCCTGAATCTCTTAAGGACATTCTTCCTGATTATGAAAATTGAGGATGGGATATATCCTGTCTTAGCATCTTCAGTAAAACAGACTTGAGGGTTCAAAAATGGGATGTGAGGGGCTTCCCTGGTGGCGCAGTGGTTGGGAGCCCGCCTGCCGATGCAGGGGACGTGGGTTCGTGCCCCGGTCCGGGAGGATCCCACATGCCGCGGAGCGGCTGGGCCCGCGAGCTATGGCCGCTGAGCCTGCGCGTCCGGAGCCTGTGCCCCGCAACGGGAGAGGCCCCAACAGTGAGAGGCCCGCATACC
>NW_020173377.1:10785257-11092258 GCF_003031525.2 Neophocaena asiaeorientalis asiaeorientalis | reverse complement strand
CCCCAAAAAAAAAAAAAAAAAAAAAGGGATGTGACTGAAGTCCACAGGAGAAGAACACTCCTAAATTTGTATTATCATTATATATTTGGGAGGTAGAAATTGCCAAAATCTTTATCCATTTCCCCTTACGCTCAAAATCCTCTGCCCCCATGTTTACCTGATCACATAAATAGCTCTGGAAATAATGGATAATGTCCGTAACAGTTTTCTTTTGTTGGCCTGGCATAATCATGGAAAAATGATTATGTGTATTCAAGATATTTACAAATCTTAAATTTGTTAACAAATTGGAGTAAAACTTATTAGTGAGAGTTTAAGAAATTAACTTTTTTTCTTGATAAGTGAAAACTAAAGCTTTCCTTTTTTTCAGCATCTTTGAAATCAGAGGAGCTGGCACTGAAAGCCTGAAGCTCTGTTTGAAGAATTTGGATAAATAATTCTTTGGCTAAAATTTTGCAGTGGATTTTCACTAAAACTTTACAGAGAGCACACCACTCCTTAATTTTCCCAACTCCAGAGTTTCCAGGGTCACTGAGCAGACCTATAAATGGGAGGAAAGGAAATTTTGGAATGCCTCATTGGCAAGGGAATCATCAATTCCCTCTCTTTAAAGGAGATATAGGGGCTGTGAAAGCACTTGTTCAAATCCATATGAAAGAGTTAACAAGGCTCATTTCTTCCTTATTCCTTTGCAGTCTACTCTTCAGCATCCAGCTAGACCAAACGTAATCCTGCCCACACCTTATTCCTGCTCTTCTTGTGGTTAAGACTTCCCAGAATTATGAAAGAAATGTCTCTATTCTCAAAAGTGGATTGGCTTTATGATTTTTGTCAAGAATTGTCTCCTAAATAATCATCTTTTTGTAAGAGAGGTTTTAAAATAAGAGGAAAATTGAGAACTGATTTGACTTTTAGGATAAATAGAAGTAAAACATTAATTCTGGTCTCGATTGTCAGTATATTTCGAGTTAAAATAGATTTTTTTTTTCTGGAAAGGTGACCAACCGTCCTGGTTTGCCTGGGAAGTTTCTCTGATGTGTGTGGGACTTTCAGTGCTAGACTGGATAGTCCTGGGCAAATTGGGACCATTGGTGACTCTAGGACACAGTTTATGGGTGTGAACATTCATCTTTCCATCAGGATATATTCTGTACTTTCATTCTTCAAACCCATAAATATCTTTGCTGAGATAAAAACCCTTTAATCATCTAACCGGCCTAATAATTCCCCATTGTCGTTACATTACTTTGAAGTGTTTTCAACACCTTCTCCTTTGCGTTTGTCAATCAGTTTTCCATATTGAAAAATCAATGTTTAAAGGTAAGAACCCATACCCATAGCTTTGTTTGCTCTACCACTCTAAGGAATTCCCTTCGATTTTGTATGATTGATGGGGATTAACAGACTTTTCTAAGTTTCTGCCTGTCTTTTCAATGGATTTGACTAATATGGTTCCTAACAAAGTGTTAGCCATTTCCAACTGTTAAGACAACTTGTATGGGCTTTCCTGGTAGCGCAGTGGTTGAGAGTCCGCCTGCCGATGCAGGGGACACGGGTTTGTGTCCCGGTCCGGGAAGATCCCCCATGCCATGGAGCGGCTAGGCCTGTGAGCCATGGCCGCTGAGCCTGCGCGTCCGGAGCCTGTGCTCCGCGACGGGAGAGGCCACAATAGTGAGAGGCCCGCGTACTGCAAAGAAAAAAAAAAACAAAAACACAGACTTGTTTGACTGACATTTTAACTAAATGAATCAATTGTTTTCACTGGTCAGTTAAAGTCCAATAGATTCTATTTCTGTGAAAGTCTGTCAGTTATTATAAAATCTTTGCTGTCTTTCCTGTGGCTGCCCTTTCAGTTTCTCACTAGTTATTAAAGTGATTGATCCCGGAGGACTGTTTACTGCTGGGAATCTAAAGATTTTCCTCGTCAATGTCAACAATAAGGACCCCATTCTTACCTGCAGGTAAGGAAATAAAATGTATTCTTCTAATTTGGCCTTGAAAATTGAATATGAAAATGTAGTCTCTGAAATTCATTAGTCAAATTTCCATTAGAATGAAATGGTTTTTTTTTTTTTTTTTTTTTTTTTTTGCTGAGAAGGAAAATAAGTCAGATGTAAACAATCTCTTAAGATTCCAAAGAAAAGGCTTTCTTAATAACTGAAAGCAAAGCGGTTTTGTTTTTTTTGTTTTTTTTTTTTGCGGTACGTGGGCCTCTCACTGATGTGGCCTCTCCCGTTGTGGAGCACAGGCTCCGGACGCGCAGGCCCAGCGGCCATGGCTCACGGGCCCAGCTGCTCCACGGCATGTGGGATCTTCCCGGACCAGGGCACGAACCCGTGTCCCCTGCATCAGCAGGCGGACTCTCAACCACTGCGCCACCAAGGAAGCCCCAAAGTAGTTTTTTAAAGTATAAAATATGTTGAAATTGCAACAGAAGTAGGTGTTATTAGTGCAATATGTTCTTAGTATCTGATGGGCTGGATTCTCTTTTACTGCCCTCAAGGAAAATTCTGGTGATAATTATCACCAGGGAGTTTATAACCATATTGAGGGAACAGCGTTTTTAAGAAACTGGTTCTTACAATATAGGGCTAAGAGCACAATGGTTAAGCATACAGTCTCTAGAGCCAGATAGGCTAGGGGTCAAATCCTCTCTTAGCCACCTTGGTATTTACTTCTTAGAGTTACTTAATTTCTTAAAATCTCTTTCCACATTTGTAAAATGGTACCAACTTCCTGGGGCGGCTGTGAGGAATAAATGAGAAAACACATGAAAAGTGGTTAGCGTTGTGTCTAGACTCTAGGCAAGTGCTCAGCAAATGGGTTAATACCATGGTCCATAGTTTCCACTTTCATCATTACTACCTCTAGTCCCTACCCCTCCAACACCATAAGAGGTGGAGAACAATACACACCAAACAAATGCCACTCTAATTGTCTTCTCTTTAAAACAAGATTATTCACTATGGAAAATGCTATTTTGAGTGTTACCTGTGTAAACTCAACTCTGCACCATAAAGTCGACATCACACTGGATGAGGAAATTCCAACTGGGGA
This sequence comes from Neophocaena asiaeorientalis asiaeorientalis, assembly GCF_003031525.2. Lineage (NCBI taxonomy): Eukaryota > Metazoa > Chordata > Mammalia > Artiodactyla > Phocoenidae > Neophocaena > Neophocaena asiaeorientalis. The sequence continues at coordinate 11,089,201 of NW_020173377.1, read as the reverse complement.
AACAGTTGGAGTATGCCAGGCAACCGAGGAAGATTACTTGGGAGACTTAACCTTTGAACTAGACCCATGGAATGCTTACTTTGCAGTTGACAAGGGTAGGTTGAGATTGTTCAAATTCTCTCTCTTATTTCCTACTCTTATCATCTATATTGCGTCTCCTCTGCAAGACTGAGTTCCTTGAGGGTAGATACCAGATTGTCTTCGTTTTCAGAACCCCTACAAGAAGCAAATGGTAGATGCTTAATATGTACCTGTTGCATAACTTTTGGCAAAACCTAGTTTTCTGTCCACTCATGAGCTAACCTGTGGCTCTTCATGGTTGCTACAGAATGAGGACCTTAGCTCTTCCACTCCACTGACCTTCTAGTTCATCTTTTCAGACCTAGATCATTCTTCTCTCTGCTCTACGTTCAAGTTTTTGTGCGAGAGAATCGGTTTGAACTTTCTAGAGTTAGTCATTCACTTCTTGTCCAATCAGCTGCGGCTGAGGCTGGGGTGGGGTGTGGACCAGATTATGTGGAATGTCAGGCTTCTTCCGGGGCTGAGCAGAGAAGACAGGTGCTCATCTTTAGCACATCTGTAGGTTTAAGCCATTGTAGCAGGTGCTGTCTGTGTCTTCAGGCCTTAGCATTTTGGTGGCCTGACTTCCAACTGCCAGTAAGTATCTGTGTTTCTTTGCTTGAGCGATGATTTGGGGTCTGACATCTGCCCTGCCCCTTCTCCACAAAGAGCAGGTTAGAAATGTTGGGAAAATACTACCCACCCCCACAAGCTCTCAACCAATCACCGAAGAGAATGGGTGTATGAATACTCCAGCTCCTTGCCCTTGGAGGGACGATTCTGAGCGCGTGTTTTGTGCTGGCTTCCAGAGTTCCCCAGGGGTATTAAGCTCTAGTTGCTCAGAGCAATAACTTGTCTGATAATGAATGCATTTTTTTTATCAGCAGGCTTTCCTTTACTATCTCACTTCTGCCGTGCCACAGTGCCCTGGCTCTCCTCCCACATGAACTACTTGCACTCAAATTCTTATCCCAGCTTCTGTTCCGGGGGTGGGGGGTCGGGGGGGGGCATCCCAGTGAAGGCAGCCATCATCCCCTCTAACCTGAATTACTGCATAGATCTCTTAACTGGGCTTCTGCCTTCCCACTCTACCCCTCCAATACTCTGAGCAGAGCAGCTAAAATGAGTTTGTTTAAAAGCCAGATTGGATCTCTGTAAAATTCTCCTGTAATTTTCTTTGCACTTGGAGTGCAATCCAGACTTCTTACCTCATCCCCAAGACTGTGTTTTCTCTAACCACTGCCTCTCTCTCCAACCTCATACTATGGCTTGTCTCCCCTGGTCCATTACATTAGTCGGCAGCCAAATGACTAAGCCGACTGCCTTGGGACCTCTGTCCTTGCATTTTTCAGAACCTCACCCTTAGACATTATTTTTAATCACATCACAGTTTTCATTTCCTTAATAATGTGACTATTTGAATTTCTTTTCTTGTTTACACTTGTTTAGTGTTGGCCTCTCAGCCCAGATTGTTAATTCCGTAAAGGCAGGGATTTAATTGTGGCTCATACAGTGCTCAAGACAGTTTCTGACACATAGCTGGCACTCCACAAATGCTTGTTGAAACTGAATGAATGCATGGATTGATTGGGTGGAAGGAAGTCTGATAAGTTATGACCTCATTACTGTGTTTTCACGTATGATGTTCTCTCTGCTGGGAATGATCTCTACTTGCCATTTCCTTATCCTACATATCCTTTAAGGCCTAACATAAGGACCACCCTTTCTAGAAAGTCTTCCCTGTTCCGCTAAGCCAAAAACCATTTTTTGTTTTGCTACTTGCTAATAGAATATGATGAATGAGGGTATTTTGTGTCTACATTTTGAGCCAGATCCTTAATTCTAACGAATAGGGCATAATTCACACTTTATTTTTTCCATCACTATATAATAAAGTAATTTTGAGAGTGACAGCCTGGGCCAGTTTGCAGCAAGATGTGCTGTTTTGTTACAGAGCGTGGGACCGTGGTTACTGCTTCTTGCCTTGATGTGGAGAGAGCTGGGTTTGCATGTGCTCAGTCCTTCTCCATTAAGGCTTGTGACCATGACCAGTGGCGTGCGGCCATTCCAGTGACTGTCTATATCCACGGCATTAATGACAATGCACCTTGCTGTGATCAATATCTGATTAGGTGAGCTGAGATGGGTGGTCAGGGTTAAAAATTTTAAGTGAGTGGAAAGCAGAGGCGTTGCTATGTTTATTGGCTCAGCTGGATATGTGGTTGGTGATCACAGTGACTCTTGTTTAATCTCATATTCTGGTCCTCAGAAATGACCTGTTGAAATCTAGGTTTCCTGGATCTCACAGTAAGTTGTTGATAGCTTAAGTTTTGGAGTCACAGACCTGGCTTGGCATCCTGGTTCTATCACACAAGAGCTCTGTGATCTTGGGTAATTTACTGAAACCCTTTGATCTTCAGTTTCTTTCTTTATAAAATGGGATAACAACAATACTTACTCTTTAGGGTGGTTGTGAAGAATAAACGGGGTAATTTATAAAAACATTCTCAGCACAGCATGTGGTGTGAATTTCATAAATGTTATTTATCACAGTTTCACAATCCCTTATTTGGAAACTTTGGCACTGGCTATGTTTCAAGATAAAGATTTTTTTGAATTTTAAAAAGGTACTATGGTGTGTCTATCACATATTTTGCAAGTACCCACTATTCACATCAATGAATAGCACTGCAGTGGTACACAGAAACAGTCACGCTAAGTGGGACAAAAAAAGATCTGGCAGGTCAGGTTAGGTCAGGCTTTGATGATCTCAATAAATTATGAGAAAATCCTGAGTTCTGGGCTTTTGGATTTTGGAATCCGGATAAGGGATTATGGGGCTGTATTTCTGTCAGTATGGCTATTTTTATTATTTGAAGCTCAGTCTCCGAACCTACGTTTCTGTCACTTTTCTGTGTCTCCCCTCCCCTCTCCAACCAATGTCTCAACTACACATAGGACAGCTGTCCCACCCCACCTCATGCCCTGTTTCCTAAGCTTTATTCCTGATTATCTAATGAGAACTAAAACCTAGCTTCTGCTAATTACAAGCCATGTGGTTTTGTTTGGGCCCCACTTACTCTGCCTTTGGAATTGAGATGATAACTGCATCTACCTCATAGCATTGGTTTAAGAATCAAATACAATGCTTGGAATCTGTTCTGTATAGGAGTTGGCAGACACTCAGTAAATGATACCTTCCTTTTCCTTTTCTTTCTCCTTCTTCTCCACCCCCCCTTCCCCGGGATTAGAGTTAATTAACCAAACACCTGCTACATGCTGGCCCCAGTGCTATAGCCCCTGGAGGTGACAGGAGTATTTGCTATGCTCCTTTATTGTAAGGAGGTTGTATCTTGTCAGGATGATATGATGAATACATGTAAAAAGACTGTAAAAAATACAAGATGATTTTACATTAAAAGAAGAACACGTGGGACTAGAGTCTTCAGGGGAGCTTCCTCAAGGGGTGAGATCTATGTGAGTCTTTGAAGAATGACTAGGATTTAGAGGTTGGAGGCTTAAAAGTGAGCATTTGGGGCAGAGGGATCCCAGTGAAGAAATGGGTGACTATACAGAGATAGAAGTAAGTCCACTATGACCGCTAGGTTAAGATTGTCCCTCTTGAGCACACCATGCAGATGCTGTAGATTGGAACAATCTCTGAGAATTATCTGATTCCCACCTACGCCTGCTCTATTGAGGTGATGTCCCTGATAGACTTCCAAACAAGTACCCAGCTGGGTGTAGAAAGGAAATACTCCCAGAAAAGGAACAAAGTCAGACCAAATTCATAGCACCCGTTGGGAAATGGCTCCCAGATGATGCTTCATAGCTGAACTGTCTGTCCCAGGATAAGTAGGGCTGTCACACATGTGCATTATCCAAACGAGTGGATATTTATGGGAAAAGCATTACCTTTTAAGACTATCCACCTAAAGTGTTTTTTCTCCTTGCAAAATAAAACAGGTACAGAGGCAAAGAGATGATTGCAAAAGATACAGTAGTTGCAAAACTCTTGTGTCATGACCTTGATGAACCTCCTGATGTGATCCATTACGCTTCTAGCCTGGCGGCAATTGGTTCTGGACAACTCTTTGAGCAAGTGCTAACTGCTGGAAATTTCATCCCGGTGAGCACCAGGTGGTGCATATCCAGTGAGTTTTTTTCCCCAAGGAGATGGAGTCATTTCATGGCCACCGTGTACTTAGTGTTGGTAGACTCTGCAAAAGGAGCTGGGACACAGCAGAGAGGAATCTGGCCTTCTCTGCTGTCTTGCTGGAAGGCATTTGGGCAAGTCCTTCATTATTTGTTGCCGGCCATCATTTTCTCCTTCTTGTCATGAGTACAATATAATTTACTTCCTATTTAGCTGGGGAAATGAATCAGAGGCTAAAAATCACATTGATTTCCTTAAAGATAAGTCTGTCTACACGTGTGATGATGGCCGATTCTCCCGGCACTGGGAGTGATAGATCAGCTCCTTCTTTCCCCACCCTCTCGAGATTGTAAACCTTCACCGTTAGCAGAGGATGGACACAGTAAGCTTTTTTTTTTTTTTTTTTTTCCCCTTCACAAGATGGAATTCTGCTTTGGGAGAATCCTCCTTCTAATTTCCACAGGTCTTTTTTTCAAAGTACCAGTTCCTGTTAGGTTGGCTTAATTGTTCCTTAACCAAAACATCACCAGATACTCCCCCTCAGCCAGAAGACATGGCTGAGAAAGCCACTGATGATCTCTCTCATTTTTTGGTCCAAACCCTAAATTTTCTGGAAAACTCCACAAGTTACAGGCTGAGCATTTATATATATGTTGTGAATTTGGAAGCTTAGGCACTGAGCCAAGAGGTTTCCTGGGTTGATGTTCATTTTGAAATGCGATGGAAAACTGTCATTTGTTTGTTTGTTTGTTTTGTTTTGTTTTTTTGCAGTACGCAGGCCTCTCACTGGTGTGGCCTCTCCCGTTGCGGAGCACAGGCTCCGGACGCGCAGGCTCAGCGGCCATGGCTCACGGGCCCAGCCGCTCCGCGCCATGTGGGATCTTCCCGGACTGGGGCACGAACCCTTGTCCCCTGCATCGGCAGGCGGACTCTCAACCACTGCGCCACCAGGGAAGCCCTAGAGCCAGTTTTAATGCAAACTGTGGGACAGTGCCAAGTTCCACGGCTCATTCCCTTCATGAAAGAGCAAAGAGTGGTCACCTCTCTCTGCCATGTGGCCTTCTCATAATGCAGCCATTGTATATTTTGTTATTATTTGTAAAATGTATTCTATACATCTTTTATATCAGTAAAATTTTTAATAAACTTATGTATTTATGTGGATATATATTCACATACACACATACAAACACACACATTCACACACTCTTTCTTCCCCCCCCCGCAGAGAGCTGGTTGTTAAACATTTCCCAGCATATCACTGGGTGAAACCCACACTACTTCAAACCAGCTTATTTCCTTGGCAGACAAATACATTCTTTAGACAGTTGTTTTGAGGCAAGACTAGGAAATAAAAACCCCACGTATTTGGATTTCAGTTCTTTATTTGCCTCACCATGCCGTTTTGGACAAGTTCTTAACCTCTCTGTAAAATAAATAACTATATCCTAGTTCTAGAACATAACACAGTTGAATCTTACAGTATATGACCAGGCTATTTCAGAAAAATTGCATGTAAATAGAATTATTGTAAACAGGATCCTGGTTTCCCCCCCCATAGACTTCTGCTATTCTTTCAGAAGTACTCAGAATTGATTTCTGAGTAATGAGGGAGCGTCATTACTGTAATTTCTTTCCTCCCTTTGCATTCTCCCAGTTCTGTGGTGCTCTTCTAGTTCTAGGGGGTTCTAGAGTTAATGGAGCGTTATCTCCTAGCTTATAAGTTGTAAATCTGGACCAGAGGGTCTGAGCATTGGCTTTGAGGGTCCCTAAGGGAAATGACCCATAGTCTTCATGAGATTATCAAAGGGATTCCATGACCCTCCAAAGTTAATGACCATCAATGTAGAATTTAAAAGAAACTTGCATTAAAATAAATAGACTATATTTTCGTGCAGTTTAGGTTTACTGTAAAATTGAGCAGAAGGGAAAGAGATTTCCCACACATGCATGCCTCCTCCACTCTCAGCATCCCCCACCGGAGTGGAACATTTACTACAATTGAGGAACCTGCATTAACACATCCTTATCACCCAAAGTCCAGAGTTTACATGAGAGCTCACTCTTGGTGTTGTACATTCCATGGGTTTGACAAACGTGTAATGACATGTACCCACCATTACGGTATCATACACGATTGTTTCTCTGCCCCAATGGTCTTCCATGCCCTGCCTATTCACTCTTCCCTTTCCCCTAACCTCTGGAAACCTCTGCTCTTTTTAACATGTCTATAGTTTTACCTTTTAAGACTGACATTTAAAAAAATTAGTGTTTTACGGGAATCAACTGTTTTATGTTGGTTTCTTTTCCAACTATCCAAAGTTGTCCTGAAATGTAGTTTTATATTTTGAAGGCAAAACTTTCTAAATGTGTTGAACACTTCTACATTTTCTTAAGGAAAATTTATTGCCTTATTGATAGCTGAGGAGAAGGGTTTAGAATTTTTAATTACAGCATAACCAATCTGGGAGGGCTGGAAAGATTCAACCTGTTTATTTTACAATGAGAAAATTGGGGCTGGAGAGAGACTTGGGTCACACAGCTAGTGAGTGGCAGAGATGACAGCTAAATGCTATCATTTCTGGTCCAGTTCTCTGTTTAGTATTCCAGGCTGCTTTTTTTGGGACGGATTTGGATGACTGACACCAGAAGTCTGAAAACAAGTGCTGAGAATTCATACAAAGAGATGAGTGAGTCATTCTAATGTGTACTAATCTCCAAATAGCTGGCTACTGACCCGCTGTAGCAGAGAGAAGACGTCTAGGTCTTCATAAGAAAGCGACACGATGTAGCAGAAGTACCGTAACGGTTGGGGTCAAACAGAACTGGAGTCAAAAAGAACTGGATTCCAATTCTATCTCTGCCACTGTCAGTTAAGTGACCTTAGGCTCTTCCCACAACCTTTGTGTGCCTTCGAGTTCGCATCTGTAGAATGGAGCTTGTAAGAATTATGTCATGGAGCTGCGATGAGGATTAACTGATCATTGTAGGTACTGAAATTACATGATACATACTAACAGTAGCCATGACAGCATTGCCAATAATAATAATAGTAATAATAACACCAATAATTAAAATAACCACTAACATTCATTCAGTGAATGTTACACTCAACATTCTACAATGTGCTAGAACCTTTTCCTTGCTTTTTAAAATCATCCCTTGATTTTCCCTACCATAGTAAATAAAATCAGGGAAGGGTTGGTGTTTTGAGACAATGCCCATCAGAGAAGACAAAATCTTCACAACTTGGTGGCAATTTGCTTTAAAGGAGGAAATTGGAAAGTTAATACTACTCGGAAAACAAACTCTCCTCAGGATATCAAACATTTAGCCTATGGGCCTTGAGGATATTAAAAATCTATTACCGTGGAGGTCTTTTTTCATGCTGTGTTGATTAGAACAGAGGATTTGAGTGTGCCTTGAGGACTACATGAGGTTTTTCATCTTAAAAAAATTATGGGAGTCTATCATCTTTAAAGTAAAAAAAAAAAATTTTTGATGGTATGTAATGAATACCTGAATCTCTCATTGACAAAAGGCTTCTGGAGGGAGGGAGGCATAGGCAAAGAAATTCCTTTATCAGAAATGACTGAGGGGGAAACATGAAAATTAAGTCACGCTGGGTTTCAAGTCACAAAGGAAAACATATTTTATTTCCAATGGTTTTTTTGATGAGGAAGTTTGGCAGGCTTACAGTTTCATAATTACTCTATTTTAAACTTAGCTAAAGACGCTCAAGATAGCTTTTCGTTTTATTGAAAGGTTAATTTGACACCTACAGAAAAATAACCTTCCCATTTTACTTTGCCAGGTGTTAAATGTGAAAATGGCACCATCTTTGCTCAGGAATATATGCTAGAGATGGCAAGTTTACCCTTCATCTAGTTTTTCCGTGGTCCTGTATCAGTTATGACACCTTTCTCTTACTAGTGATGCTTTCACACAACCAATAGGTTGGACTTTTTAGATTCTGGATTTGGCATAACGAAACAGTAAGTCCCTTTTCACAAAGGCGTTTTCTCTGTTCTTAGTATTCTGGGTTGTGTTCATTGCCTGCCTGATGATACATTTTCAGAGACTGATGAATCTTGGTAAAGGAAGAATGCAAACAGAGAAAGAACCCCCGTAGGTTGAAGGGGGTGGGGACAGCACATGAAATGATGTCTTCACCCTAATTTTCACTCTTGGTTATCAGTAACCCAGACGTCCTAGATCAGGGGTCCCTAACCCCCGGGCCGTGGCCTGTTAGGAACCGGGCCGCACAGCAGGAGGTGAGGGGCCGGTGAGCGAGCGAGGCTTCATTTGCTGCTCCCCATAGCCCCCCATAGCTTGCATTACCGCCTGCACCATCCTCCCCCCGCCACCGCCTCCCTGCCCCATTCCCTGGAAAAATTGTCTTCCAACAAAATCGTTCCCTGGTGCCAAAAATGTTGGGAACCGCTGTCCTAGATAATACATGTTGGTGAACCTGGTCATTGTGAGGTGGAATTCCACTAAATGGAGAAGGTCAGGTATCATCCCTGGAGTTTATTATCCAGGCAGAGAATGATTGAAGGGTAACTCTGTTGGGTCAGTTATCTATAAGTATGCCATGTAACGAAACCCACAAACAATTAGAGTAACTCAACAGCAAACATTTATTTAGCCCATGAGTCTGAGAATTGGCTGGATTGTGCCTGCTCGGAATTGGGGGGATTTGCTGGCTTTTTGTGGATCTAGCCTGGCTTCAGTGGGCGCGGCTGGATGATCTGGCTCCTCTCATCCTCCAACAGGCTAGTCTGAGCAGGTCTCAGGGCAGAGGAAGAGGTGCAGGAATGAGGCAAGCCTAGGCACACAAAGGCTTTTCATGCCTCTGGGGGCGGCAGGTTTGCTCATGTCCCATTGGTCAAAATAAGCCACGTGGGAGGGCATAATAAGGTTACACAAAGAGCATGAACATGAGAAGGGTAAAGACACTGACCCTATTCATGCAACCCATCTACCACACCTGTGTTTCTTCTAGAAGATTATTTGGGAGAACTGCACACTGAACTTAGAGCAAGTCATTTTTAAAATGTGGGCTGTAGATTCAGCAAGCACAGATTTGAATCCTGACTCTACCTTTAGTAGCTCCGTGACCTTGGGCAAGTTAGTACCACTGGGCTGTAGTTTCCTTATCTATAAAATGGGGACAGTGATAGCACATACATCATAAGGCTGTTGACAAGATCTAATGAGATAATGTGTATAAATAATAGCTAATTCTTATATAACACTTACTATATACCAGACACTATTCTATGTCTTACGTATTTTAACTCATTTAATCCTCACGGCAACTCTGTGTGGTAGATACTGTCATTATTCCTAGTTTGCAGATAAAGAATATGAGGCCCAGAGAGATTATAGAACTTTCTGATGAGTTACAGCTAGTGAGTGGTGGAGATGAGTTTCAGAACCTAGGCAGTCTGGTTTCAGAATCTGTGCGGTGAGCCATTATCTGATGCTAATCTTAGCATAATGCCTGGAAGAAAACAAACGTGCACTACATGGAAGCTACTTATTATTTTTATAAAGTTAGTGTTAACTCATATCATTTGACCCATGCCATGTGGCTTAAAGTGGACCGTCTATAAATCCACCTTCCATCGTGTAGAGTTGTGCTTTTCAGACACACTGCATTGTCCAAAAGGATGCAGGTTGACCCTCTGAGAAACTATGATACTATTTGGAAGGCAAAGACATGTTAAGCTTTTTAAAATGGTATATCTGCATGACAAGAATGAACCTTAATAAACAGTATTGGCAGCTTTCTACAAAGTTGGAAGAGTGACAGCCATTGATGAAGACAACCCACCAAACTGTGTGACGTATAAGATAACCAATGGTGACATCCAGGTTATACAAAGATTCTGGAATGACTGAGCCCATCACAGAGCCAGACCACGAGACTGTGAAGCAATACAACCTCACTGTGGAGATGTCATCCTTGGTCACCCTGGTAAGTAGAAAGCCCCAGGTTTTTTTTTTTCTTTTACAATTAAAAAAAATTTTTTTTTTTGCTACACCACGCAGCATGTGGGATCTTAGTTCCCTGACTAGGGATCGAACCTGCGCCTCCTGCAGTGGAAGCATGAAGTCTTAACCACTGGACCACCAGGGAAGTCCCTAGAAAGCTCCAGGTTTTGATGTAATAGAGATGATGTGTTAAGTTCTAATTTATTACAATTGAAATTGTCAAATCATTACAACAATAGTTCTCATGAGATTAAAGAATTATAATAATAGCAAATATACATCTAGCACTTGTGCCGGTTCCTGTTCTAGGTACATTGTATACATTGATGTAGTTAATCTTTACCTTTAGTCTTCAAGGTAGACAACATTATCATCATTTCTACTCTACAGATGAGGAAACTCAGGCACAGAGTTTGGGAAAGTTATGTGAAGTTACTCAGGGTTTGTAGATCTGGACGCATACCTAGGCTGTCTCTCATTAAGAGGTGATGTTTAGAATGAAGTTAGTCCCCCAAGGTGTGTTCTTTGGACATCACAGTAGGAGAAAGTGTGAGGCTCTAAATTATTTTAGCAACAAAGGACTCTTGAAAAACCTCCAGAGTGAATACTACTGTATTGATGATGTGGTACGTGTTTTTAACGACTCTAAGGTTTTGTCATCAGAGAAGAGACAGAGGTAGGTTTGAAGAATATTAAGGTCCTCTTTTGGCCTGATGATTCAGTATACATTTCCTCTTCCTGTAAGAGTCCCCAGGCTTGCTGCTTGTGTAGTGATTAGGTTTCCTGAGTGTGTCATTGTGAGGAAAACATCAGGTCCGCTCACATCAACAGTCAGAATGACTTTCACAGAGACTGAACTCCAGTCATGTGGACAGGATTAAGTGTCAGACTCAGCAATTAGTTTTCAAGTTCCAATGTGCACTGTTGAGTAATGGTATAGAATTTTTTGGCGGAGGGACAGGTCTGTGAGGGAAGTGCATTGTTCACCCTAGCCCAGGGGCCCTGGAAGAAGAATCATCTTTCAATTAATGGATTTTTGAGAGGTGACTCAGCACATTGAAGTGTCACATGACACTTAGAGAAACGTTTTAAAATAAAAATGTTAGCTGTTTGCATTGGGACATTCCATCACTTATCAAATGTTCTGGGGAACCCAGAATATGATGCATAAGGCATTGCTTTATTCATGGAGTCTTTATTCATGGAGTCCAATCAAAGTGAAAGAAGGCATGTCCCCCTACCCTAGGTGGTTAGTGGTTAGAGCTCTGTAGCTGGACTCCCTGGGTTCAAATCTAGGTCTGCCACTTACACGTGGCATGGCCTTAGCAAGTTACTTAACGTTTCTGTGCCCCAGTTTCCTTATCTCTAAAGTGTGGCTCATAATATGTATATATTTCACAAGGATGTTGAATGGATTAAATGAATTAATATATAAAAACAGAGTCTAACATATAGTAAATAACAAAGAAGTCAACTACTATTACTGTTATTATTTTATTAATTATACCCTAGTCACCTAAGAAACAACAATTGGTTGACTTCCTACTATATCAGACCCTATTTACCCTGTTTATTTGCTCTTGTATTATTCTTATTTCATTATTGTTTCTATGAAGGATTGACTGATTAAACTCAGACACAGTAAAGGGCACACCACTTTAGGGACAATTTAAAAAATAGCTTGGTGTATTCTTTTTTTTTAAACTTTTGATTTTACAATAATTATAGGCTTAAAAGAAATTGCAAAAAATGGCACAGAGAGGATTGTGTACTCATCATCTAGCTTCCCCCAAAGGCAACATCTTTCATAACCACAGCACCAAAACTTGGACATTGACATTTCTACAATACAGTTAACTAGACTACAGCCTTTGCTCTGACTTGACCAGTTTTTACATGCACTTATTTTTTTATATTCTCTGTGTTTAGTTCTGTGACATTTAATCACCTATATAGATTTATATAACCACAACCACAGTCAAGAGAGAACTGTTCCTTCACCACAAAAGGGCTCTCTCGTGCTAAAGGGGCAATGTTTAATGCATGTGAAATCACATGCTGCTTCAAGTTTTGCTTCTAATTTTTCTTTTGGTAACAAAGCAAAACTTATGAACAACTCGTCACTAGGCTGGCTATACAGCAAACATTCAGTAAACTCTTTCTGGGACGAATAAATGCTTTGTAACTTCATTATAATTCACTTTCTCTGTGTTTTGGGTCCTTCTCCCCCTGCTCTCTGGGAACGTGTATGAATATAATAGCAGAACAGATGCAAGAAATTGGAAGAACCCCCAGGCACCGGGAGGGGTCCTTGGCAAACATATACTTGATCCCAGAGGCCCATCCTTCTGAGAAGTCTACATCCTTAAAAATTCCTATGCAACGGTAGTGTCTTCCTGGGTCTATGATTGCTTTTTCAGTGTCTGTCACTATCATCAGGCACTTTACCCTTGGCTATCAAAAATTAAATTGTAGATGTGAGGCCAGCTGCTTTGTTTGTGTTTATAGCCTTCTGTAATCTTCCAGTTCAGTGCTGACTGAGGGCAGCAGGTATGGTCAACCTTGAGTGTCTGAATATGTTTTGCTGCAAACTGGCGACTCAGTTGATACATGTTCATTGCCTGACTTTGCCCAGTGGAAGGTATGCTTGTTACAACTGGAGACTTTGTTTTCCTTACTGCTGTAGCCCCAGCATATGCTTGACACCTAGTGGGGACTCCATGAATATTTGGTGGATAAATATCTTTGAATATATGAATTCAGATCTCTTGCCTTTAATTCACATTACTTGTTACTCCTATGACCCATGGAGCAGAAATGGGAATTGTCTTTGGAAAAGAACTTTTTTGGTTTTTGGAAGTCATAAAAAAATGCAGGATTTTTCTCAGCATTTTTAAAAAGCACCACTGACCTTGCTTTTTTTTTTTTGAGGTACCCGGGCCTCTCACTGTTGTGGCATCTCCCATTGCAGAGCACAGGCTCTGGACATGTAGGCTCAGCGGCCATGGCTCACAGGCCCAGCTGCTCCGCGGCATGTGGGATCTTCCCGGACTGGGGCACGAACCCGTGTCCCTTGCATCGGCAGGCGGACTCTCAACCACTGCGCCACCAGGGAAGCCCTGACCTTGCTCTTAATTTTCTTTTTATAGCTCTCTGAAGAATGACCACCTGAAAACTTTACTTATTAATGACTTGCCAAAGAAACGTTGGCATCCAGTCTTGAGAGCTATGTACTTAGACAAGTCGTTCTGAAATACCTAGGAGCTCTCTGATGACCATCCTTGGTTGTAAAAGACACAATAGCAGAGACCAGAAGGATTGTTGATGGTAGAGGGTAAATCCACACTGAACCCAAAATAGAGTTCAAGCTGGGATAATTTTTTAAAAACAAATGTAACCCAAAATAGAGTTCAAGTTGGGATAATTGTTTTTAAAACAAATCTTATTCAAAGTAAAACTGACCATGAGCAAAGGACTAAAATATATTTGAGTCAGAGGAAAATGTGGACTCGGATGGTCATAAATATGAGCCTTGATATTTATGCCCCTTTGCACGTGTACACACAGATTTCTTTTCAGTCTAGGAACACCTCACTTCCCAACAAGAGAGCACCTGAAAATAAACAGGCTCCTATTTTATGTACGTAGCTCACATGGGTCGGTCCTCAGGAGGTGCTGGTGTGGAGGACATCAGTGGATTTGAAGTTTGGAGCTTGGACAAGCCCTACCGCCTCTCAGAAATTCACTTTGCTTCTTCTGGAAAATGTATACTGTCATTCCTGCCCCATTTCTATCTCATAGTTGTGTTGTGAGAAACAGTGTAGAACGGTTGAGATTCTACACTTGGCAGCACTTTTTGAACTGTAAGCACTATTTAAGAATAAAATAAGATTAGTTTCATTAAGTCAAAATTGGCCACTCACAGAGCAGTGACTTGGAATAGAGACGGTCACTGCCTGTTTCTAAGCCAGTCTATGTTGGAATGGGTTGATAATTAGCTTCTCAACTTCTGTGAAAGGAATATACTGCCTTGTTCCAGATGGCAGGATAATTCTTCACCAGGGGAGAGACCAAGGATTCTCTGGGAAAATGCTCTCCCCTCTCCAGCAAGGCTCTCACTGGATCAGTTATGCTAAGATGGATGTAGGTATGTGAGTCTCCATCTGCCATCACCTGAGCTTTTGAGGAAAAAAATAAAAAGCAAGCTTTTATAAACTTCCTTTTCAAAGTCTGGATTGGATCAATTAGTACTTAATCTGCCTGTGCCAAATCAAGAAAAATTGGTAAGTGGTAAGTTGAGTGTTTACTTTCTTCTGTGGAGCTGTTTTCGGTCTCAGTTTCAGACATGGCCAAGGAAGAAAGTCTGAGCTGGTGACAACAGTAAAGGAGTTGTTTGGGAGGAAGCTGAAGAGGGCTGCTTTCAGGGGCATGGCTCTGGAACCTGACCTCTCTATTGGGTCAGAATCCGTTTGCCTCCAAACTCTAGATGTTCTTTTCTCCTCCAGTTTAATAATGATCGTATGAGTTTGCTGAGGCTGCCATTACAAATTGCCAATAAACTGTGGCTTCAAACAATAGAAATTTATTCTCTCACAGTTCTGGAAGCTAAAATTCTACACTTGATCTTAGCCAGAAGGCCGAGAAGCGATGGAAGCTAAAATTCTAAAATTGAAGTGTTGGCAGGGCCACATTCCCTCTGGAGGCTCTAGGGGAACATCCAATCCTTGCCTCTTCCAGCTTCTGGGGCCTGCCGTGGCCTTCCTGGGTTTGTGGCTGCATCCCTCTCCTCTCTGACTCGGCGTTACTTTGCTTTCTCTTCTAGGAAAATGTCAAATTTCCCTCTGCCTCACTCTTATAAAGGACACTGGTTATTGGATACAGGGCTCACTGGATAATCCAGGTTGATCTCAAGATCCTCAACTTACATCTGGAAAGTCTTTTTCAAATAAGGTCATCTTCAAAGGTTCTGAGGATTAGGACGTGGACAAATCTTTCTGGGGGTTATCATTCAACAAACTATAATAATTTTGGAAGTCTAGGATCTTCCTGGTGGCGCAGTGGTTAAGGATCTGCATTCCAATGCAGGGGACACGGGTTCGAGCCCTGGTCTGGGAAGATCCCACATGCCACGGAGCAACTAAGCCCGTGCGCCACAATTACCGAGCCTGTGCTCTAGAGCCCATGAGTCACGACTACTGAGCTTGCGTGTCACAACTATTGAAGCCCACGTGCCTAGAGCCTGTGCTCTGCAACGAGAAGCCACAATGAGAAGCCTACACACCGCAACAAAGAGTAGGCCCTGCTCACCATGACTAGAGAAAGCCCGCTCGCAGCAATGAAGACCCAATGCAGCCAAAAATAAATTAAAAAAACCTTTAATATGAGGTATATAAATCAATACACTCTTTCTGGTGAACAATATCACTATTTTACTTTATTTAAAAAATATTTGAGTACCTACAGTGTTGCCGAAATTGTTTTAAGGCCTTTAATCAATAAAAGTGCAGCTGCCTCTGACCTGGTAGTTTTACTGATTGGAATTTCCCTGTAGATATGCTTACAAAAGATTTACAAAAAGTTTTTTTTTTAGATGGTAGCTGATGGTAGCATTGTGTGTAAGAGAAAAACAACTGGAATAATATCAAAGTGTCCACTCATCAGGGATTAGTTGGAAAATCACACTGAGTTCATATTCTTATTATGGAATGTACGATGTGGCTATTAAAAAGAATTAGGCATATATTGATATGGAAGACACATTAAGTGATAAAGTTTGGCAAACTACAGAATCCTTATTAATATACATAAATAAAAATCAGCATCTGTGTAGATACATATGTTGGTATATGCATAAACTTTAAGGGGCAGTGAGAAATCACAGGGAACTCGAAATAGTGATTATCTTTTTAGAGAAACTCTGGGGGAGGGAAACGCAGAGGGTGAAGGAAGTATTTTACTTTTCATAGTTTTATGAACCACTGAATTTTCTAAACTTATACCTGAGTTATTTTTATTTTTTAATAATGTAAGTAGAATTTATCTGGTGTTGAGAATTTAGGACATTCGTTTCTTTTTTTAATACCTAATTGTGACGTTTTATAAGAAGTCCGACGCTTTTCTTTCAAATCAACTTGAAGCTAGGATCAGATCTTTCTACAGCTTGGTATATTTTCTTCCTTGATTTGTATAATTATTGTTGCTCTTCCATCTGCCTTTTTTTCTCCTTGTGACATTGATTATTCTCCTGTTAGGTCTCCAGGATTTAGTGGCTAAATCTCTATCTTTTCCGCTCACGATTTCTAACACACTAAATTATTGCTCTGCTGTTTCACAGATTTCTTTCACTTGATGTTCGTCACTAATTTGGGTCTCACAGGTGACCACTCATTGTTGAAGCTGTCCATTTTAGTAGAGGTCTGTTCTGAATATTTTATATTTTATTCCTCAAGGTTCCTGGTTCCCATAGGCTCTTGGGCCCCTTGGGCTTCTTGTCACTTTTGTCTGTCTGCTTTGGGGCTGAGGTCGAGTTGCTATGGACTTTTCTGAGGCAGTGGTGGAGCCACTGCTCTTTCTCCTGGGTGGGCTGATGGTACAGCAGAAGCAGGCATTCAGACCTCTCGTGACAATGGGGCTTCCCTTGGCTTCTCAGTTGCAGGGACAGAGGACCTTCTCCCAGACTCTCTCAGTACTTCTGTAGGTCTATGGGGGTCAGGGAGACATGACATCTCTATATTGGTTAATGTCCTATTCTCTCTGGTGGGAGAAGGGGGTGTCCAGTGAGCTTGAGCTCCAAAAGTGAGATCTTCCCTTTCAGGTCCATGCAATGAGGCTCTCTTGTGCTGGCCCTGTGGTTCTCTTCTGGTCTGAAGGGGAGAAAATCTTGGCAGACTTTCAATCACTTCCTCCATGCCTTATCTACACACCACCTGGAGCTGCCCCACCCAGTCGAGCCCAGCCTGAAGCAAGACCCCCCAGCCAATCTACAGATGCATGAGTCCAGCTCAAGTGAGAAGTGCCCAGCTATGGCCAGCATAGATAACCTAACCTTTAGCTGACCCTCAAGCGTGTGAGCTACAACAATAAATGAGACTTGTTCAAAGCCACTGGTTTGTTACATAGCAACAGCTAACTGATACCAGAAAGGAGGTGGGATGCTGTCTTTTATATTTCTATTTCAAAAAGAGTCAACAAGTAAGTGTTGCTAAAACACAAAAACAAAAAAAAACGGAGACCAAAGAAAATATTTAACAGGTAGAAAAAAGAGATCTGATATAACGTGCACTAAGAGAAGTTGTAGAACCTCAGAGTTAAAAATACTGGACTGTATTTTGCTTGAAGATAGGGGGCTGCGTCCTACCCAAAGTTCCATTCCATAGCCCCTGGCCCAAGAGACGGGCCCAACATTTATTCAATAAATAACTTCTGAAATACTCCCAGTCAAATCTTTATCTGAGAGACTAATTGAGAAAAGTTTTCCCTACAGTATTTCCATTCTTGGTCCTGGGTCTGCTTAACCATCTTCATGATGGGGTACTCACTACCTACCAGACAGCTATTTCCTTTGTGGGATAACAATAATTATTAGAAATATTTTGTTGAAGCAAACAAGAAATCTAGTTGACAGCATGAAATCTAAACTCAACAATTCAAAAACATGAGCTCTTCCCTCCTTAAGACACCCCCTTGGATGAAACGGGCATATTTTCACGGGCTGATAAACAAGCTGCTATGGATCAGAACATCTGCATAATAGTTTCCACTTATCATTGTTACCTTAAATTCTATCCAGCTCCAAAATTACACTCCTTCATCTGTAATAAATGATCTACCTTCAGTTGGAAAAAGCAAAACGATCCCTTTTGTATTAAAATTACCTAAGAATGTAATTAACGGCATCTCATTTTGTTAGCTCATCATCTTAACTCTCTGGAAGTCTTTAAATAGGAAAAATTGGCACTTTTATTGTGTTCTTGATGTATTGCAAACATTGCTTATAGTACACACGGTTACAGGGCCAGTCCAGACTCTCCATTGGATCGAAAACAAATTTGTGTTTATTGTAGTGAAAATTAAAGTTAGATTTAAACAGCTCCTATTTAATATTACGAGGTGTCTTAACATTCACCAACCTGCCTGATTGTAGGTAAGGCTCAAGGACAAAGATTGTTAGTTGAGTTCTCTCTCACTCATCCTTTTAGAATAAGTCAATATGAAAGTCTCTATTCAATTTATATTAAATGATCAATAAAATATCTAATGCACAGTGCTTGAGAAAAGTCCTCAATTGTATTTATTATAATAATAATTACTAGCCAGTAGTACTGTGACTGTTCTTAGCTTTGCGAGCTTTCTAGATCATCACACAATATACTGGATCCTCAAACTCTTCCCTAACAGCACATTCACTCGCTCCTTCCCAGACAAAACTGGGTTGTTTTCATCTAGTCCAAGAACATAACTATGGCAATAAACCTTCTTCTTGGCTGCCTTCTGAGGTCAAAAGCTAGTGGAGGCTTGGCAGAGACGGTCAGGTACAATCCCAAAGGCTCTGTCATTATAGTTCTGGGCTCTCCTAGCTCAGGCTGTAGAGACTGAGGAAACCTGTGGGCTGATGGCACAAACAATTAACTGGGTAAAAGCCAAATCCAGCAGGCAAGAAGTGCAAGCCTGATGACGTAAGGGTTAATATCATCCATTACTTATGGCTTGCTCTCCACTGTTGTGCTCCAGCATCAAGCTCCAGGCATGGCATATAGTGGGTACTTAATAAGTGAATATGGAATAAACGAAGGAAGGTGAGATTGCTTATCAGAAACCAGACGAATGTTTCCATTTTCAATCTGGGCAAATTGATAGTTAACCACATGGCAGGCAGGCTGCATTCCCCTTTTGACTGGTATGCTTTTGGGTTTTCTTCCAGATCCAGTCTGTTTTGGGCTATCATCATGATATTGCAATTACAGGCCTTACCCACTGCCCCTGTTACTAATGCAGGGTTGCCCAATATCTGGCACAGATGCTGCTGTTCTGCACATGGGCCATGACAGACATTGCTAATGGATTGCCGCACCGCCTTTTTGTTGAGTGTGTACGCACCCTGCGGCAGACACGGAGTTGCGGCATCCAGATGCCCTTTCAAGGAAATATTTGCTGTCCAGCTGCAAGGAGTATGGTCAGCAGATGCTCTAGCTGTTAGCATCTTTGAGGTCAGCTTTAGCTGCAGAGTGTCCCCTGCCTGGAAGGCTTCCCAGGGCAGCCTTCACCTAGTGACTGAGCCGGGTAGGTGGGTGAGGCGGGGGCGTGGGGTGTGGGGAACGGTGGTCATAAAGGCCCAGCCATTCCAGGGCACCATTGAACAACTCTAATGGAAAATGCCAGCTCCAGAGCCCTGCTCATCTACAACCTGAAGTTGGCTGACGCTTTGTCAGCCTTGCTTTGTGCTTTCTTTTCTCCCGGTACCCAATACTGCTTCTTCTTTCCCCTTCTCTTTAGGTGTTGATGCTTAATAAACACCTCATACTTCAGACTCTCAAGGTTTCAGGGTCTGCCTCCGGAGAACCCCACGTGGCAGCCCCTGACACTAGACTGGGGCTGGCATGTGGAATTAAGTCCATTTTCCATGCCTGCCCATCCTAAGGCCAGTGCTCACTGATAGTGATACAATCAAAATACTCAGACCATTCCAATAATTCCTAAAAATAGACAAGCCCAAATCCTTCTTTGGCCTGCAGGCCACAGAGGATACAGCCAGTTTTGCTACTTTGACGCATTGCAGCAAAGACTCATGCCTTCCTTCAAACCATGCAAATAATGCCCTTGGGTGTCTAAGAGAGGGATTCTCAATTGTGGTACCACTGACATTAGGGGCTGGATAATTCTTCATCGTCGGGGGCTTTCCTGTGCATTGTAGGATGTTTAGCAGCATCCCTGGCCTCACCCCCTAAGTGTCAGCAATACCCACCTCCCACCAGTGGTGGTAACAACTCAGTGTCTTCAGACGTTGTCAGATGGCTCCTAGGGGGTACAATCTACCTGCTTGAGAACCACTGGTCTCAGAGTTCTGTCTGGGGAGGTGGTCTCCAGGTAAGGGACATGAAACCCTGAGCATGTTTCAAAATACTCCTTCTCTGGGCTTCCCTGGTGGCGCAGTGGTTAAAAGTCCGCCTGCCAATGCAGAGTACATGGATTCGAGCCCTGGTCCGGGAGGCTCCCACATGCCGCGGAGCAACTAAGCCTGTGCACCACAGCTACTGAGCCTGCCCTCTAGAGCCCGTGAGCCACAACTACTGAGCCCACATGTCTAGAGTCCGTGCTCTGCAACAAGAGAAGCCACCACAATGAGAAGCCTGTGCACCACAATGAAGAGTAGTCCCCACTTGCCGCAACTAGAGAAAGCCCACGCGCAGTACTGGTCTCAGAGTTCTGTCTGGGGAGGTGGTCTCCAGGTAAGGGACATGAAACCCTGAGCATGTTTCAAAATACTCCTTCTCTGGGCTTCCCTGGTGGCGCAGTGGTTAAAAGTCCGCCTGCCAATGCAGAGTACATGGATTCGAGCCCTGGTCCGGGAGGCTCCCACATGCCGCGGAGCAACTAAGCCTGTGCACCACAGCTACTGAGCCTGCCCTCTAGAGCCCGTGAGCCACAACTACTGAGCCCACATGTCTAGAGTCCGTGCTCTGCAACAAGAGAAGCCACCACAATGAGAAGCCTGTGCACCACAATGAAGAGTAGTCCCCACTTGCCGCAACTAGAGAAAGCCCACGCGCAGCAACGAAGACCCAACACAGCCAAAAATAAACAAATAAATAACTAAACAAAAAACCCCACTCTTTCTCTGTGGGCCTTGATCTCCAACCTGAGCTCTTCTCTCAGCAGAGAGGGGGCAGTGGCTCTTTGAATTAATCATCACCAAACCAGAAGAAAGATGGGAGACTCCCCTGTTTCCTAGTTAACGAGCTTGAATTCCCAACTTGCAGGCTTGCTGATAGCTGTGCCAGATCTCAGAACCAGCCTATGACCCCCACACCCTGGTCCTTCAAAAGGCCTCTCACTCCCAGGCAGCCTGTAGGTGTGTGCTGGTTTGTCTGCACCCTGAGGGAGGCTACATTCCTAAGGTCCTTTGATGGCACTGAGAGTTGGCTTTCTGTCTCTAGGTCTAATGTGAGCATGAGAGGGGCAAAGTCGTTTACTTAAAAGCTGAAAACTGGGTTTCATGGGAACCTTCAAAAATAATTAGCACCTAAATATTGTTGGAACATTTGGGATCATATGTGAATGTATATATGTGTATAAACTTATTTACTCTAGATTTTCACTTGTTTCATTCTTACACAAATACATACCCACTGAAGAAAATTAAAAACGGGAGATCACCCAAGAGTAGAGAAAATAAAAATCATTCATACTTTTACTACCTAACGATAACTATAGTATTTTGAATAATAATCTTCTGGTGCTCTTTCTTATAACGTAAATAGATGAAGTGTAAATTTTATAATGAAAATAGGATCATATTGTGATACGTAACTCTCTTTGTTCTACTTATAAACATAGGTTGAGCCTGTATTTTCTGCATCTCCACTCTTTTTTTTGGTGATTACTCTCCCTTCATTTACAATGAAATCTTCTGAGGGAGCGAGATTTGTCTTATGATGACCCTAATTCTGATTTTTGGAGGGGAGAAATAAAGGTTAGGATTATAAAGGTTAGGATAAATAAAGGTGAGGTGAGCTATGCTGACCACGTTCTGTGCCATGTCTCACTCACGCCCACAGGTCCTAACCTCCACAACCAGCCTGGGGATGGAGTGCTAACTCTGACTCACTTCGCAGCTTTGCCTGGAGAAATTGAGGCTGAATCCTGAAGGAAACCTCCACTGATCATATAATAGCTGTACAGAGGACTTCAAAATACCATCTCCAGCAGTCAGTGCCTCGCACATTAATGCCGCTTACATAAGACTTATCTGTAGAATTTACAAGGGAACAGAAAGTAAAGTTTTCTCACAAAATGTTTCCTGCCTTTCAAGGTCAAGTTTTAGAGAAAAATGCTTTGGGCTGACCTTGGGGAGCATACATGTACCTAGAGCGGAAGATTGGCCTCAGTGATACCTACAGTTTCCGGGAGGCACTGAGGCTGTATGGCTTCAGTTGGGGGCTAGCAGTGGTTTGCTATTAATTAATCCTGTGACCTTGCGGCCAATCACTTCCTCCCTCTGGGCTTGCATTTCTTCTTCTGTACAAGTATTCCTTTTTTTTTTTTTTAAACACCAAATACTTATTTGGCTTTTACTGTGAGCCACGCAGAGTCTGGTGCTGTGGATAGAGCAGTAAAGCTGTTGTGTTCCGTGCCCTCAGGGAGATTACTGCTTCAAGCTGAGCTGTCCAGGGGCTTCCCTGGTGGCGCAGTGGTTAAGAATCCACCTGCCAATGCAGGGGACAGGGTGTTCGAGCCCTGATCCGGGAAGATCCCACATGCCACGGAGCAACTAAGCCCGTGCACCATAACTACTGAGCCTGTGCTCTAGAGCCTTCGAGCCACAGCTATCGAAGCCTGCGCGCCTAGAGCCCGTGCTCCGCAACGAGAAGACACCATAATAAGAAGCCCATGCACCGCAACAAAGAGTAGCCCCTGCTCGCTGCAACTAGAGAAAGCCCATGCACTGCAACGAAGACCCAAAGAAGCCAAAAATAAATTAATTAAAAAAAAAAAAAAGCTGAGCTGTCCACTGTGATAGCCACGAGACACACGTGGCTATTTTAACACTTGATATATGGCTGGTCCAAACTGGGTTGTGCTCTAGGTATAAAATACACATGTTGGGCTTCCCTGGTGGCGCAGTGGTTGAGAGTCCGCCTCCCGATGCAGGGGACACGGGTTCGTGCCCCGGTCCGGGAAGATCCCACATGCCGCGGAGTGGCTGGGCCCGTGAGCCGTGGCCGCTGAGCCTGCGCGTCCGGAGCCTGTGCTCCGCAACAGGAGAGGCCACAACAGTGAGAAGCCCGCGTACCGCAAAACAAACAAACAAATAATAGTTACCACACCTGGAACACTTAGCTAGTCCAGACTTGTGGGAAGAACTGTACACACTTTTTTTTTTACAACCTCTTCTTAACCTTAACAAATCCATAAAGTAGGAAGCATTACTATTATCCCCATTTACAGATGAAGCAATTGAGCTCAGAGAGGTGAAGTTGCTTGCCCAAGGTCACACAGCTGGTAAGAGGCAGAGCTGGAACTTTAATCCAATATCTGAAGGAACGTGTGACAGGCATCTGAGAGCTTGAAAATGAGAGACATGTGAGCCCCAGGGGCCCTGGTGGCCCAAGGGCTCATTTCTTCACTAACAGAATAGCCAGGATCTTATACAGATTCGCCCATTTGATTCTTAAAACCTCACTATGATACAGTGGTCATTTTTTTAAAATACAGGGTTGGTTTATGACAGAATTTCGGCAGAAGCTCTAGATGAAGATTATTTTCTCAATATAAAAAGAATTTTTAACTCTTTTGAAGGCCTACGTGTAGTCAAGTTCTGTGTTGTACCCTTCAGAGGGTATAAACATCAAGTCCAACCTGATTTTGCCTCCCCACTTCTGTCCCCTAGATATTCTAGAATGGAGTTCTTCCTTCTTGATAACACATTGCCAGCTCCTAAGGCCAAGTTTCTCACTGAAAATTCAGGTGTTCCATCTTTATTTCTCATCATATGCCTGAATTTTAAGGTTTTAATAGAAGGGACTAGGAAAACAGGTACAAACTCTGGGGCTAGGACTGGACTTGATTTTGTCCTAATAAAAATATAAATTGAGAGAGTAGTGAAGTAGTAATTTCCCTGTCTGTGTCTCTGTCTCTCCACACAAACATATACATGCTCTGATCTAACTCTTCTCCTATGTTAGTAGTTCCTTCAACTTATTAAATATTTATTATGTTTCTTTATTGGATGTTACTTGTAATTGCCTGGATGTGTCCCTCCACGTAGACTCTTCCGAAACATTCATCTTTACATTTACCAAGATCGCCTCAATGTTTGGGGATTTGAAATGAAACATGCGTCTATTGCTCACACTGATAAAAAAGACTCACCTGCAAGAAAGGTGGAATTTAATTGCATTTGGCTGAGGCTGTGTGTTGCAGAATTGTTGGAAATATTTTGGAAATTAGTTTTTGCTGATTTTCTGGGGGAAGGAATACGTGTTCTCTAGGGCCACGTGTCACAGGCAAGAAGGGATACTTTCTGAAATGAAAACAAGCAGAGCCATTCATCCTGGGCCAATCACAAGCAATCATGCAGCTTCCAGCATTCAGTTAGATTTGTCACAAGTTTGTTAGCCCCTGAAAGCCCTCCAGATTTGCTGGGTTTGTTGAGTGCTGAGGGTTCCTGAACTTCAGGCTTAGAGGCTGGTTGGCGACTTGCTGTCACATAGTGGAAGTCAACCAAACCGCTGGCAAAGCCCTGGAGGAGTGTGGGCATCATATCCCCTTGTGATGAAGCAGAAGGGCTCTAGACCCTGACTGCCTGGGTTCAAACTCCAGCTCTACTGCCTGTCTGTGTGGGTCATTTAGCTCCTCTGATCCTGGGTTGTCTAATAATGAAACTGTGCAGGATCCCGCGGGGAAGTTCCAAGTACAAAGGCCTTTCTGTGCCCCCCATTTCTTACTTGTAGGAAAAAGGTTTCAGCTTCCTAGACCTTCCCTGAGTTCCAAAGGGCAGATTCAAACACTTTATAATTAGAGGAGAGAGAGAATGAAGGAACAAAAGCGCACTGACAGGGCACTTTGCAATCAGGAAACATTAATTAAGCGAGTGAAAAGATATAACAAGTAACAACAACAAAAATAATGATTGAGTACTCTTTGGGAGGCATGGTAAAGGCATTTCTTCATTCACTGACTCATTCACTCCTTAGAATAACCCTGGGAAGAGGGTACAATTATTATCATCCCACATCCTACAAAATTTCAGCCACTCACCCAAGGCCACTGACATATTAAATGTGGGAACTATCTTTTCAACTCACGTTTGTCTGATTCCAGGGCTGGACTCCATTTTAAAGGCAACTGACAAGCAATCATTGAGTCCCAGGTGTAAACAGGCCACACTTATTTCCAGGGTTTCCTGTCCTCTCCCCCCGCCCCCTTTTGGTCACCCTCTCCTTTTTCAGGTCAATTCCAGTGTAAAATACCTAGTTTTGTACCCTTTCCCTTCATTGCCACACCTGTGTTTAGCTGCAGAGAAATGACAGTAAAAATATTCGTGATGGTTTTGCAGTGGCAGCCCCTGCTTTATGTATTTGCATAAAAACAAACCCTTTGCTGGAGATTATGCTTTGGGCACACAGGCAGTGCACATGCTCCCAGTCACATGCGGAGTCAGGGTGCACACCCCCTTCTCAGGTGGCCTGGATGGACCAGGGACTGTACTGGCTCTTTTACATACTATATGTCTTATTTATTGTTGCAACAACAATAAAAAGCCAATGACAATAATTCTAAAACTAACCAATGTTTTCAACAAATATTTTCCTGAGTACATCCTCTGTGCCGGGCACTGTTTATCTCAGGGGATGTGCAGACCTGGAAGTGGAGGTTGCCCGTAGCCAAAGACTGACCAGCTCAGGGTTAGAGAAGCTCAGCTCCCTTGCTTCCGGCAGGACAGTCTCTGAGGTGTAATCTGCCCTCTAGAGCTCCCCAAGGGATCAGGCTCAGGCTGCACTTTTACTTGATCCCACGTGCCGCGGAGCGGCTGGGCCCGTGAGCCATGGCCGCTGAGCCTGCGCGTCCGGAGCCTGTGCTCCGCAACGGGAGAGGCCGCAACAGTGAGAGGCCTGCATACCACACACACAAAAATAATAATAAAATAAATGTCACGTGAATTACAAGTTATGAATGTCATGCAGCTTAATGAACGCAGGTGTGTGCTTCTTGGCCAGTTTGTTTCCAGTGAACTGTTAGGCTTCTGTATAATAGGCTGCTTCCACTAGAAACCTGGGTATTTCCCTCAGCTCCTTACTTTCAGCCACCCTCCATATTCACGAGTCCAAGAATATCAAGTAACAATGTCACCTCGTGCATATCACTTGCATCTATCTTTTCTCTCTTCTCCATCACTTTACCCTCCCCAGGTGAGGCCCTCGTGATTGCTCACCTGAATCAGTGCAGCATCTTCTCTCTGACCTTCCAGTCCTGCTCTCCACCAGTCCATCTTCCCTTGCTGCCTGCGGGCAACGCAGACCTGATTTTGTTACTCTTTCCTACAACTCGACAGTCCGTCCCCCGCAGAACCTGGACAGGTTCTGAATCCCCTAACACAGGGGTCCCCACGCCCTGGGCCTCAGACCGGCTGCACAGCAGGAGGCGAGCAGCGGGTGGGTGAGCGAAGCTTCATCTACCGCTCTCCATCGCCCCCCATCACTCGTATTACCGCCGGAGCCATTCCGGCCCCGACCCTGGTCTGTGGAAACATCGTCTTCCACGAAACCAGTCCCTGGTGCCAAAAAGGTTGGGGACCGCTGCCCTAACAGGTCCTTGATGATCTGACCCTGATCACTTTCCCCATCTAATATACCATTTAGCTCGGGAACACATTTCCCACTCCACGCCCTTCCTTCCTTTCCCGGTCAGGTACTGTATGTGGCTCCATTTCTTGTACTTGGAGCTTCTTCTGCCTCCTTGCCTGTGCTCCCACCGTTTCCTCTGACTTTCTTTGCCAACCTACTCCTATTTTCCTTCCAGACAATGAGTCTGGCTCCTCCAAGAAGCAGATGCTAAGATAGAATTAAACACGGAAGAAATTTTTTTTTAAGGAGAAATACCTGAATGAAGAGTTTGGGAGGGAGCTGGAAAAGGCTGGGAAAGCCGTCTGACTGGAAAGCAAGGAGACAAGGAGAGAAGGCTGAATGGAAGCGTCTGGACGGCCATTGAGGAGTCCTTGAGCCAAAGTCAGCCCGTGGAATGTGGCCTTGGTGCTGGGATGGAGTTCAGAGTAGCAGCAGCTGCAGCCCTCAGTCAGCTACCCTCCCTGTAGCGGAGGTCTGTCTGCAAGGGTCGTTTGCACGACCGCCACGAAGATCAAGCTTGTGTCACCTCCTTCAGACTGGCTCTTTCTCTCCCACCCCATTTCTTTCTGTTGTTCTCTTAGCCTTAGGCGATTTCCTTTGCTAGAACACCACTTCCATTGTATTATAATCCCTGGCTTACTTGTCTTCTCTGTTAGATAGTAAGATCTTTGCACACTAGGGCCTTACCTCCGTTACCTTTCAGTTCCTAGCTGTACCACGGGATATGTGGCACACGTAGGGCCTTATGAAAAAATGCTGCACTCAGAGGTCCTACTGAACCAGGTTCGTTTATGCCTGACGCTCAGCAAGCCAAAACGCTGAGACGCAGAGGTTTGTAGCAAAGAGAGGTTTTTTGCAAGGCGACCAACTGTGGAGACCACAGAACAAAACTCACACACACCCCCCACGAAAGCAAGGGGCTAGGGGTGGGGGGAGGGTTGTATATATAGGTTGAGGAACAAAGCAGCAGGGCGGGCTGAGGCGTGGGGAACATACGGGGCGTGGGGAAAGGTGATTGGAATCAGGTGCGGGAATCTTCCTTCTGCGCAGGCGTAACTAGGCTACAGGGCTCCGCACGGGCAATGGATGGGGCTTAGCACGATCTGAGGGTGGAGCTTTTAGCCCTCTGATGTCAAAAGGTCACGGAGTGGACACAGGTGCATGCCCAGTTGGAGGGTCAGTGCTCCTATTCAGTCTTAACCAGCGCAGCTAGAACTAGACACAGCTGACTCCAAGTTCCTGGAAAACAACTCAGGCAAACATCTTATCGTTTAGGCTCCGTGCAGCTTGGAGGACATGCAAGTCTTAAAATGACCTTGATTAGTGAAGGCAGGTGAAATGGATGAGTAATCATTTCCCACAGTTTCAGAGGCAGAAGGTGTGCAGACATCATTACCATTTCACAGATAAGGAAACAGAGGCTTGGTGGGATGTATGACTAGGCCAGGGTTAGTCTGGGGTACACTGGGGATTTGAACACAGGTTGCCTGACTTTACCTCGAGGGAAGAACCTAAGGGTGAACTGGAGGCATCACCAGCTTTTCTTCACCAGATCATTCTGCTCTGGGGTCTAGGAAAAGGCCTCCTGATGAAAAATATTCAGCAAGGAAATGTATTGGCTCAAACATGAAATAGACTCGGGGTTTATCTAGATATTCTGAACTCCTAATGAAATAAAAGAAAAACCAGTCTCTTTTCTTTGCTTCTTCCCGTGTATCAGAATCCCGTTCCTTTTTTATTGGAGTCTAGTTGATTTACAATGTTGCGTTAGTTTCAGGTGTACAGCAAAGTGACTCAGTTCTACACATACATGTTTCCACTCTTTTTTAGATCAGAAGCCTGTTCTTCATTCAAAGTTGGAGTGGATGCTCTCGGTACCTGCCCCCCTCCGCACTCATCTCTACACACAGAAAGATCCTGACTAGGAGTGCCTGCAGTCTCTGCTTGACGGTTTTTTCCTGGCTGTAGGAGCACGCTTGGCCCTGAGCAAGCCAACAGCACCGTCAAGCTAATGCTCTCAGGAGCGGTTCTCAATCAGTGCCGGACAGGGAGCCTGTGAGTGAACACTCCAGCTTCCTCACCGCGCAGCTGGGATGACCAAGGCACATGTGACAGTGTCCTGTGGTTCCCCAGCAGCTCTGAGCTCCACTGTCCACAGTGAGATCTGCTTCATAACACACCCCTCACTGGCTGCCTCCCGTTCCTGTCTCACTTCCCTGACTCCCGCACCCACATTCGTGGGACTACTTCCCACCTCAACTACTTGCACTCAAATCTCTGTCGCAGGGTCTGTTTCTGGGGAACACAAATCAAGATGAAACTCTAGCTCAAGTCCCACCATGTTTCATCAACATTTTATCTAAATTCCCTTTTGAATCTGAAGGGGAGGTGTGTTGCCACAGCTGCTCCAGGTCTTGGCTCAAAACCCACCAAACCCCACCTTTATCAGGAGTTAACATAAATCTTTAAGTTAAAGGGTCCAGAGATAAGACAGGAAGCTACAAACAAAAAACCCAGATGGAACCAGCTGGGACCGAGATGGTAACGACTACGCTCCAACAGAGTCTCATTATGCTGATTTTACTGTATTAGCATGTTAAATGACACACCTACTGGTGGCCCTGACCAGACATTAAGGACCAAAAGAGGATAAAAAGGGGGTGGCACCCCACTCCCTAGAAAAAAGCCCTGGCCCTTCTCCAGTAGACTAATGCGTATGTCTCCCCATCATTAGCCTCACTCCTCCTCCCTTTGTTTTTACTCTTTAAAATTAAATCCCTCTCCCCACGTGGTGAGAAGGTGATCTGTGAACTTAGTTCCCACTTCTCCATTCTTTGGCCACTGAATAAAACTTGTGCTGTGTCAATCTCAGCTTCGGATTCATTATTTGCCTCCCTGAACTCAAAGGGAAAAAAGAACCCTCCCCTGACGAGGCAGAGAGCCGCGGCCAGGCTGGGCCCGAACGGGGTCCATTCTTATTTCCATTTACACATAAAGAAAATGAAGTGCTGACACATTAAGTAACTTGCCCGAGATTCCCCCATGCTACGAAAGGGTGGGGCTGGAATTCAATTCCGGTGCTGGCTGCAGACTCTGTGTTCTAAACCACTGAGATGTTATCTGGCCGTTGACACTCATCAGACCTGGCCTAAATCATGATGTGACTTTAGTCATATTACCCTAAGTTTCCTGTTTTATAAAATGGAGTTTATGCTATCAACTTCATAGGGTTTCTTTCAAGCCAATGTTTAGAAAATTTTTTAGCATCACTCTTGATATGTAGTAGCAATGCAGTCAATAGACTGTATTCTTATTGTTGCAAAATAAACACAATAAATACAACTTCTCATGAATATTGTAAGTTCCATGGCACTCTGACCTTTTTGTATATGTTACCAGAACCTTGCACTGTCGTCCAAATATGTTATCTAGAGGTTGGATGATTGCACTTTATGGATGGGTTGTCACTGATCACCCCACTTACAATGAAGGGACTCCTGCAGCTGTATTTAATTTTCAGAAAGAAAAGAAGCACCTCACTCACTTGGAAACTTGTTTATAGTCCCTCCTTTTTCTCACTTTTCCTGAGCCAGCACAGTGCGGCCAATTTAGAGGGTTTCCTGAACTGGGATTCATATATAAAAACATTGTTCTGAGAAACCTTGGTGATGCCTCTTAGTGCTCTCCATAAACATCCCTCTTTGCAGTAGACAGTTTCAATGTCCTAGACAATGGGAATTTGTTATCTTTTGGAGGGGGTTGTCCCTAAATCTAGCTGCCGTATTTGTTGATGTAAAGTTGTTCAAAATACTCCCTAATTCTGGGTTAGGCTGGGTGGGTCTAAGCTGCAAGTCTGCTGGTCAGTCAGGTAATTCTTCATTATGTGTCTGTCATCATATTAGGACCAGTGGGCCGGCTGGGACACTTTCCTCTCCCGGGTAATGCAGACACACAAGAAAGTAGGCAGAAGTCTGCTATGCCTCTTCACGTCTGGGGTTGGAATTGGCACATTGCCTCTTCCACCTTCATGCCATTGGGCAAAGCAAGTCATATGGCCAAGGTCAAGGTGTAGGGAAATATACTCAGCTCACAGCGAGGCCACAGAAAAACTGTACATGCAGGGAATCTGGCATTCTTTTTGCTTCATTTATTATGAAGTTCTGGTGTTTAACATACTTATGGTTATTATGTCTTCCTGATGAACTGAATAAATCAAATTCCTTTGATCATTATGAAGCATACCTCTTTATCTTTGGTAATATTCTTTATCTTGAAGTCTTTTTTATCTTTTATTAATATGGTTACTCTAGCCTTTTTATGCTATTGTTAGCATTGTATAGATTTTCCCATCTATTTTAACCTATTTCTGTCTTTATATTTAAAGTGCATCTCTTGTAGGCAGCATACAGTTGGATCTTAGGACCAATCAGAGAAAGCCAAATATGCTCCCCTAACAAATCACACAGGATGCCCCGCTCCTAGACAGCCCTTCTCCACCTTCCCCATGCCAACAGCCTCCTATCTGGTCACGCCTGAAGCCTCTCCTTTTTTCTACTACAAACCTTTTTCATTCCTCTGCCTGCCTTTCAGTCTCTGCCACATGCAAGTGATGGTGGCCAACTCCCTTGTGTAGCAAGCTCTGAATACATAGCCTTTGCCTGCTCTCAGTTGGTTTTTGGTGATTTCCACAATATTATTATCCATACTTTTTTCCTATGGATATTGGTCCATCATGTATATTTTATCATATGGACATGCTATATTGTGTACTCGAGAATGTGTCAAGAAGTATCTTTGAAAAGATGATTTTTACGTGGCTCTTGTCGACCTATCCTCAGTTAAACATTGCTCTGCTGTTCGGCCCTTTAGCCTCTCTTTACTCATCTGTAAAATGGGAACGCTAATAGCAATCCTATATGATAGCTGTGAGAATGAAATAAAATCTAATCTGTGTAGCTTCTAGCAGAATTTCAGTCACATGATAGACACCCCGTAAATGTGAATCTCCGTGTCAGTAAAACAGGAGGCTTCATGGGAAGGCTCCATCCCTCTCACTCTCCCACCCCTCCTTCCCATACTCGGGGTGCCTCTGCAGGACCCCAGTCTTCCCCACTGGGGTCAAAAATAATTCCATTGCCTAGGAAAACAGCCTGTGAGTCAGAGATCAGCTCTCTTAGCTTCTCCCATAGCTAGGAGCTACTTAGAGAACTTGGTAATGAGTAAATAAAAACCCCAATAGGGTCTCTTCCTGTTGACATGGCAACCTGACTACCAGCTGTTAGGCAGTGTTGTCAGGCCATGCATTTAGGGGACTTTACCACCCGTACCTGATTAACAGTTCTCAGCTGGGGGAGGGGAGTGGCGGATGTATAAAAGCCCTTTGCCCCCTCTTTTGAAGCTTAATTTAGGGTGCCCTTCTTATTGTCCTCCCCTACCCCCAGCAGCTGCTTAACCCAAGACTGCAAATAATATCTGCTTGAAGACCTTTTGTCTTCAAGTTTCCACCTGGCTGGCTTTCAAAGCTTTCCCAGCCCAGGATTCAGCCCATCCTCTGCGGGCACATTCTGCAAGCAGGACTACAGGGAGACGCAATAGGCAAGAAACAGCCAGTTGTCAAAAACCCAAGTGATTGGAAGACAGAAATCACTTCCTTAAGGAGCAAGTTACTGCTCTGGAGTCAGAGACAAGGAGTTTGGATCCCAGTTACCTTGAACGCACGGCACAATGGGGCCGAAGATGTCTGGTGCAACTGATTCACCCTGCCTTTTATCCCTTCAACTTCAGACAAATGGTCTGATTTCTTTCCTGAAGGGTCAGACAGTTGTCTCAGGGTGGCTTTGTATGGTAGCACAGGTTGTACATCGCACAAAGCTGCCTGACACAGGGGGCCCCATAGGGAGATCCGGTGTGTGCAACACTCACCACTGTGGCGTGTGGTCCCAGAGCGGGAAGCCTTCCTAATTAAATAAAGGCCCTGAGCAGCCCCACAGGGGCTCCAGTGAGGCTGTATTACTTTACCAAACCCTATCATGGAGGAAAATGGCTTTGGGGGTGTGGGTGAGGGAGAAGAAGAGAGCTTTTTTGCCTGGACCTCACATTTCCAAAGGGCCTCAAGTTTAGACTTTTCTCATGAAGTCCAACTGAGTGTCTAAATACAGCACAGGGTTGGACCAATAGGATTGAACAAGTAAGAGAGCCCACAATTTTTATAATGTGGTTTTGGGATGTTTCTATTTTCCAGTACAAGAGGAGTCTCTAGGTGTGAAAGAGGTCTGAGCCACTCTGGGAGGCCTTGCTTGGCTTCCTAAGCCTAGATGGCCCAACCTGGGTTTCGTCCTGCAACATGGGTAGGGGTGTGGTTAGGTGTTGGTTCACTCACATTGCATTAGAGAGAACTTTCCCCTGTCTACTCTTTCCATTATTTCTTTGAGCCTTGGAACCAACACTACTGTTAAAGACAAGAGGCCCAAAATGGAGTTACTTGTGCTGAGTCCCCACTCACCGAATCAAGACTTAATTCCGTTTCGGCTCTCTCAGAAATGGAATCTTAAACCAGCCAATCAGGAATTGCCCGATCAGCTTCAGTTAGGTCATGTGCCTGATAGACCCCTACCATCCCCTAAGGGAAAATAACCTTGCCATAACCCGTCTACTTTCTACCTAGTATAACTTCCCTGTTCCCGCTCCCTTCTGCCTGTAAAATCTCTTGCCTTTCTCTCTACTAGATTGGATGCTGCTTGACTTATGAATCACTGAATAAAGTCAACGAGATCCTGAAAATTTACTCAGTTGAATTTTGTTTTTCAACACTATCTACTTCTCTGTGTTTAGGAAAATCTGTTGAATTGATAATTTGGGCTTTTTCCCCAAGCATTTTCCCTTGGTCTCCTTTCACAGGCCTTTTTGCATCCTCTGCCCTGGGATGGGGGACAGTGTGGACACAAAGGCAAGAACAGGAGTTGTGGGCGAAGGCACCTGAAGAGCATCTCAGCCTCAGAAAGACAAAGACTTTGTTTTCTGCGCTCTGGAAACGTCACTGCCTGGCATTTAATAGGTTGGGTGATCAACTGTCCTAGTTGGCCCAGAATTTTCCAAGTTGTAGTTCTGAAAATGCCACATCCTGAGAACCTCCTGAGTTCCAGGCAATCTGGGATGGCTGGTCACCCTACAAAGCTTTGCTAAACAAATGAATGAATGAATAAATGCCTTTTGTTTTCCAAAAGTCCACACTCACTGAAGAGATTATGTTAAGTTTCTTTGAGGACAAGAGGCCGGAGCAGGGATTGGCCAGTTACTTGTCGTGTGCCAAAGCTGGCCCCGCTGTTTCTTTTCAGTGTCCTGAACACTAAGAATGGTTTCTCAAAATCCAGTTCTAAAAAATCAAATGAAGAATAAAATGTTGTGACATATGAACATTTTGTGAAAATGAAATTTGAGAGTCCATAAGTAAAGGGTCATGGGGCTGAAGGCCCCTTCGTCCATTTATGCCTTGTCTAGGGCTGCTTTAGTGCTACAACACAGCCGAGTGGCTGTGACCGAGACGGCATGGCCTGTGAAGCCTGAAGTATCTACTATCTGGCCCTTTGCAGAAAATGTTTGCAGAGCCCTGGGATAGAAGAAGCCATCTGGACTCAAGAAGAGACCAGAGTCGGAGGGTGAGAAACGTCGGGATGCTTACATTGCAGAGTGGCAGTACCTCCCAGGGCAGCCAGACATCAATGGGGTGGCCGGAATGAAGACACCCAGGCTCTCCACTTTCATAGGAGTTGTGCTCCCACAGAAGCTGAGCGCTTTCGAGAGTGGGAGGGACCGCTGCCAGCATGGCCCATGAGGAGGTTGGTGGGGGCCGTGGGGGCCCTTTCTCTATCTCCTGGGTACCACGAAAATCTCCTGGATTCTAAAGTGACTCCCAGAGAGGTAAACGCTCAATGGTGACGGAGATGGAAGTTTTACCCAGCCTGGAGGGGGCCAGTCTTGGAAACTGATTTAAACTGAGTTTGATTAAAAGAAAGAAATAGCAGTGTCTTACATCTGAGCATGGGGCTAAGACTGCCACGTTCTAGGGAGGATTCTGCTGTAGGAGTTGAAGTGCTGGAGTCTGTACTGCAGAATCTGAGTGCCTACGTTACCTAAGAAGTGCACCAAGCCAGGAAGGCAGGAAGGGTGAGAAGCAGGAGTGAGCCAGGAGAGAGAAGAACACGTTCAACGTCCAGAGCCTTTTCTGGCCTCCGTCTCCCAGGACGAGCGCAAACCCAGCACGTAGTTGTTGCTTAAAAAAATGCTTTTAATGAGTCATTATGTTTTCTGTCTCCCTTCTAGCCCTTCAGAATCTGTCAGACTCTGATATGGATCATTTCTACCTTAGCGTAAATTTAAGTAAATTGCTACCCCTCCTAGATATTTGTGGTTAAGCCTGACCTATGATAGTGGAATAAAAGCCAATTCTCCACCTAAAGGGGTTCAAACATGAGCAAATTAGTTGGGGGAGCAGGTGACCTAGAGACCCTTCCAAGGCTCTTGAAATCAGAACCCCAGGAATTATACAGACAGCTGCTGTGCACTCATTAGGTGTCAGGTTCTAATATAAGCACTTTAAATGAATTGTCTGGAGTCCTCACAAAATTACTGCAAGCTAAGTCTTCTTACTGAACAGATGAAAATGAAGTTCAGAGAGGTCAAGAAACAAGCTCAAAGTCACACAGCTACTGTTTAACATTCTCAGGCTTCTAAGGCCCTAGTGGGAGAAGGGGTTTAACTACTTAGAAGGAAACGTTTGACCACCATTTCCCAGAAGAGTAACAGGTTACCAGGACTAGTTGCCTAGCCTTTTCTTCTATACATTGAATTTCTGAACAGAAGGAGTTACAGAGCCATGACAGACTCAGTGCTGGAGGAAACATATTCAGCTTTTCTCCCAATTGTTTTCCCACTTACTTGCAGCTGATTTGTTCATCAATCATCTTGGAAGAAACACAGATAAACCTCTGCTTCATTAGCTTCATCTGAAGCCTGGGGAAATTTAGCCAGAGAACTGCATTATATTGAATAATTAGCTTTCTACCTTAGCATTTCCCTATGTGTCAGAAAGTACTTGCACTAGATTACTATGTCTGGCCCCCTTACACGAAAGTCTGTCTCACGTGGAGTCCAGTTCGGTGATATTCCCAGCAACGTAATGAGGTGCGAATGGAGAATTAATTCCTACCCCTGTTACTAGACTTATTACAGAACAGACTTCTAGATCCAATGATAAATTATAATGCAATATAACATATTCCCGAATCTCACAACACCTTAAGGACTTGAAGAGATAATTTACCTGGGAGTTATTTACATTTATTGCTTCTTGTTTTCATAATGCCGAATGCCTCCTATTTGTTATTTAAGGATTTTTTTTTTAACTGAATCCTTGTGCCCAAGTTCCCTGTGTTATCAGCTTATGGAAATAAGGAACTTGTTTTCTGCTGGGGGGACAGAAGGTTCTCCCAGTGAGGGTGCATCTCAAAAGGAAGTTTGTAAGGGGCGTACTTTTTTGCTTTCAGAGTATTTCGGCATTCGTGGAATGCTGAAGACCCAGGCTTTAAAAAAAATTATACGTTTTTTTCTGAGTATAACATGCAAAACAACCAAAAGAAGTCCTTGTAGACAATTTGAAAAAAATTAAAATGCATGTGATGGCACCATTCAGTTATAACAACTATAAACGTAGGATTTGGCATATTTATATATGCAGCATTTTTTAGGTGCCCAGCACTATGCTAAGTGTTTGCATGGATCAACTTATTTAACCCTTTCAGTCACTTCAGGAGACGAGTAATATTACCACCCACATTTTATAGATGAGAGACGGGGCACAGAGAGGTTAAGTAATTTGCAGGAGGCCACCCAGAGGGAGTAAGAGGTAGATGTGGGATTTAGACCCACCCGGGCAGTCTGAAGCCAGACCTCAGACTCTTCAACAGCATCCAGGGTTATATAAGTATTTCCACGCAACTGTTCAATACATATTGTATTAATGGTCATATATATATGTTAATGTAGTTACACTGTATATAGAGCTTAGTGTTCCTCCTTTTCTTCTACTTAACTTTTTTTTTTTTTTTTTGGCGGTACGCGGGCCTCTCCCGTTACGGAGCACAGGCTCCAGACGTGCAGGCTCAGCGGCCATGGCTCACGGGCCTAGCCGCTCTGCGCCATGTGGGATCTTCCCAGACCGGGGCACGAACCCGTGTCCCCTGCATCGGCAGGCGGACTCTCAACCACTGCGCCACCAGGGAAGCCCTCTTCTACTTAACTTTTGTCATAGCATTTCCTCTTGTCATTAAATTGTTAAACAACCCCCCCCCCCCCTTATTTTTTTAAGTTGTGGCAGGGTCAGTTGGTTACAATTGTAGAAAATGTATATTTGTACATTTGTAGAAAACAAAATACTGATGTCTCATTTCACGTCATGTTCCAAAATAAATTCCAGAGGGATTAAGGATGTTTCAAAACTCTAAAAAGAAAACTAAGAAAACGTAAGTGAATCAGGCTCACCAGAGCTCAAATCGAAGTCCAGCCGGAAGCTCTGTGACCTGGGAAAGTGACTTAACATCTCTGAGCCTCTGCTTCTTAATCTGTACAAATGGAAATGATATCTAAATTAGAGGGATGTTTTTAAAGGATTAAATAGACAGCTTAGCACCGTGCCTGGCATATAACATGCTTCCAGTACATGCTAGATATTGTTGTGATATGTAGGGAAAGAAAAAAATTTGTCCAAAATTTCGGGGGATAAACAGCCCCTCCCCTGCCCCAAAGATTGACTCCTAATAACCCAGTCTATCTAAATAACCAGACGCCCCCGAACCTCCACTCTATCGTGATAAGAGAGGTTTGCTCTAATTGGTAGCTAAGGAGGAATTGCTCTTATTCTTTTCTGTGGCTCAGAGTGAGTTAAGTCAGCTTCAAATTAAGTTCAGAAACGCGAATGTTGTCTTCCTTCCTCTCAGCTTCTTTTATCATAGAATCACAAATGAGAGGTTTGGAGTATGAGTCTGCATATTTAGAAGAGGCACAAATGTGATTTCCATAACCAGGCTCCAATCTCCAAGGAAAAAAAGCTGGCATAATTGCTAAGCAGAAACGGTGGGTGAATTCTATTTCAAAGCTTCAGGTTCCATTTAGCCCAACCCACTCACCCAAATGAAGCCAGAGTTGTTTGCAAT
This sequence comes from Neophocaena asiaeorientalis asiaeorientalis, assembly GCF_003031525.2. Taxonomy (NCBI): domain Eukaryota; kingdom Metazoa; phylum Chordata; class Mammalia; order Artiodactyla; family Phocoenidae; genus Neophocaena; species Neophocaena asiaeorientalis. The sequence continues at coordinate 11,051,216 of NW_020173377.1, read as the reverse complement.
TCAATATCAGGTCGTTGACACTTAAACATTTTTAATTTGTTTGACATCGTGGATGGTAAATCTGTCTGTAAACCCAGCTTTATGCTCTGCGTGTTTAGGTCTGGATGATAAAGTTAGACAGTGGCATTTCATCAGAAAGTGTGAAACAATATGTGGGAGATTAATGAAGCAGTTGGCACTTCCAAGAGATTCTAGAGCAACTATTTCAGCAACTGAAGCACTGTGTCCCAGGGTTAAAAATTACCTTTCAGAAATACACAGTTTGAACAACAGACTGGTCACCAATCTGTTGATATCCTGACCGAGCACTTGAAGAAGTAGGAAAGTCACTGTTAAGAACACAGTAATGTGACAACAATCTAAAATTTGTTGAATATTATCAGTGTGACAAGATATATAAGAAACAACCGGAAGCAAACTGGGATGGGTTTTGTTGAAAGCTGTTATTAGCGCAAACATTTATTTGGTTGAGAATACATATATATGGGAAGAGAAAACGCGGGGGAGTATAAACACACACACACATATACACACCACACACACACATATACATATGCAATATATAAATAAGTATAATATATAAAAATATATCCCCCTACCCCCATGTTTTAGTTTTTAGTTTTAAATTGGCATCCTTGGTTAACTAACGCATTTGGGAAGGCGTGTGGGCCGTTTAGGAATTTTGTGGTCTTATTTTTCCCTGGCTCAGATTTCTGTACGATCTTCACTCTTACTGAGGTTATTGGTTTCCTATTTGGGAACAATGCAAGTCCTCCCTGTCACCTTTCCCTAAGGAGGTGTATCCCTTAATTATTATGCACTTTGTAGAATTATAAAATGGCACTTGTTGCTTCAGTTACAAACACCAAGTGCAATGGAAGAGTATTAGAAAAACAGTTGGGTGAATACAGAGACGCAAACACTACAAACATCCCCAGAGCAAATATCTAGTTTGCGCATCTGCGGCAGACTCTGTGAGCTGTCTTCCAGCATTCATTCATCCCTTGTACTTCAGTAATAGAACTCCCCCCGATTTTTTTTTCACTTCTTTTTAATTTCTATTTTTGCTCTTATGATTACAGGCAGACCTCATTTTATTTCTCTTTGCTTTATTGCACTTTGCAGGTACTGCATTTTTAAAAATTTCAGTAAAGTTGACTTAGAATGTTGTGTTAGTTTTAGGTGTACAGCAATGTGATTCAGATATATATATATATTCTTTTTCAGATTCTTTTCCATTATAGGTTATTACAAGGTATTGAATATAGTTCCCTGTGCTATACAGTAGGACCTTGTTGTTTATCTATTTTATATATAGTAGTTTGTATCTGCTAATCCCCAACTCCTAGTTTATCCCTTCCCGCCCCCTTTCGCCTTTGGTAACCATAAGTTTGTTTTCTAGGTCTGTAAGTCTGTTTTGTAAACATGCTCGTTTGTATCATTTTTTTTTAGATTCCACATATAAGTGATATCATATGATATTTGTCTTTCTCTGTCTGACTTATCTCACTCAGTATGACAATCTTTAGGTCCATCCATTTCGCTGCAAGTGGCATTATTTCATTGCTTTTTATGGCTGAGTAATATTCCATTGTGTATACGTACCACATCTTCTTTATCCATTCAGCAGTTGATGGATATTTAGGTTGCTTCCATGTATTGGCTCTCATAAATAGTGCTGCAATGAACATTGGGGTGCATAGATATTTTCGAATTACAGTTTTCTCCAGATATATATCCAGGAGTGGGATTGCTGGGTCATATGGTAGCTCTGTTTTGAGTTTTTTAAGGAATCTCCATACTGTGTTCCTTAGTGGCTGCACCAATTTACATTCCTACCAACAGTGTAGGAGGAGAACCTGCAGATTTTTAGTTGGGCTCATGGCTTCCTGGAATAAGGATTGCCTTTTTCCATCCTCCTTTTCAATTCAGTGTGGCCGTGTGATAAATCTATCGAAATGGACACTAGGTGTGGCTCATGGGATGTGTTCTTCAAGGCTGGGCAAGTCTTCCTCCTTCCTGTTGGCTGGAATTAGTCATTTGAGCTTAAACCATCATGTCCTAATGTGGACCCTGAGAAGAAAAGAGCTGGGGCAGATGGCAGATCAGCTCCCTGATGACTGGGCAGCGTCACGCCAGCCCTGGACTTCTCAAAAGTGTGCTTCTCTAGAAAAAAGAGAAATAAATATCTGTCTTGCTTAAGCTGTCTTTATTTTGGGGTTTCTCTCTCTTGCAGTTGAACTTATTCCTAACTGATATACTCTTCTTCCTGCCCTTCTCCTTTCCCTCCTTTCCCTTTAATTGAACTGGTCCAAGATTTTGGACTAGTTCGGAATTTCTTAATTTCTGCACTATTGACATTTTGGGTTAGATGATTCTTTGTTGTGTGTCCCGTGCATTGTAGGATGTTTAGAAGCATCCCTGGACTCTACCACTAAATGCCAGTAGCTTCTGCTACCAAAAATGTCTCTGGACATTGCCGCGTGCCCCCTGATGGAGACGGGGTGGAGAATCACCCCCAACTGAGAACCATTCGATTATTTCAAGCAGAGAGTTCTTCTCCTTGAATTTAGGAAAGCTGGTAAAAGCTGAGTGTCTGGTTCCTTGACCTGTACCTCTGAGAAGTTTTGGGAACTCATAAAAGCATGCAGTGAGATGGCTAGAGATTCATTGGGTACCCTAGAGAAGACAGTCTTGCTGTGAACGTGTTAAGTCACTGGGCCTCCATTTCTTCCCTTATAATCTGACAGGATTGCTAAAATCTTCAAATCTCTCAGTCAATGAATATGACATTTATTTTGACCGCAGCAAATTTCAAGACCATTGCTTTGGATAAGTAATGTACAGAAAATACAAGATTAGGCAAAAGGTGTTACTCTTCCCTGATCCAATCAATTTTTGGATAATTTTCCTTCCTTATCATGAAGTACACTCCCTGAAGGCAGGACTGTGTCTTACTCATGTCTGTAGCACTAGTGCCAGACACTAGGACGTATTCGGTGTATGTTTATGGAATGAATGAATGAACGAATAAAAGAGTGAGTCAGTGAGCTGCCTGTCATTCCTCCTACCACACTGTAGGTCTTTGGTATGTTTCTCAGACTCTTTTAAATGCTTTCAGCTTTTTATTTGGAAATGATTTTAATCTTATAGAAAAAGTTTCAGGAACAGCACAAAGAACTCTTATGCACCCTACACCCCAGATTCACCAGCTATTCACATTTCATTGCAATTGCTTCATTATTTGCTCTATGATTTTTTTCTGAACCATTTGAGAATAAGTTGTATATACCAAGCCCCCTTGTCCATAAATATTTCCACGTATATTTCCTAAAAAGAATATTCTCTTCCAAAAACCCCAGTAAAGTTAAAGTGTTGAGGAATTTGACATTGACAAACTTTTCTTTAACCCATCATCTATTTTCCATTTTTGTCAGTTGACTTATTAATGCCTTTTAAATTAGTTTTCCCTGGTACAGGATCCAGTTTAAGACCAGGTATTACATTTAGTTGTTCTGCAAAATGCCATAAAGATTTTAGGAAAAAACCAATAACACTACCAACCAGGCCACTGCCTAGGTGAAGCTTCCAAATGGTACCATCCTCCCTCTTCTGTTCTCCTTCCCTATTGATTGCACTTTTGAGGACAGGCAGAAATAGCCTTTTTGGCTCACATCAGACCTTTAATCTTCGGAACCTCAGACAGGAGTTTTGCAGGGAGGTTGGGAGTTAACACACTGCAAACGCGAAAACGTGAGGTCTAGAAGTTAAATGAAACGGAGGTGTTTTTCCCTCTCCTCAGAGCTGAACTGGGATGTGGAGCCTTCTTAGTATAGCTGTGCCCAGAGACGACCTGCCAGCAGGTGACAGCTTCTCAGCCACTATGAGCTTTGGGTCACTCCCCCTACTGGAATTCGTCAGAACAGAGCACAAAACCTAATCATAGACCCTTATGGTTGAAGTGGTAGGATTTCCAGTACAACTTTGAATAGAAGTGGTAGGAGTGGGCATCCTTGCCTTGTTCTTTTTTTAAAAAAAATTTTTTTAAACATCTTTATTGGAGTATAATTGCTTTACATTGCTGTGTGTTAGTTTCTGCTGTATAACAAAGTGAATCAGCTATACATATACACATATCCCCATATCCCCTCCCTCTTGAGCCTCCCTCCCACCCCCCCTAACCCACCCCTCCAGGTGGTCACAAAACACTGAGCTGATCTCCCTGTGCTATGCTGCTGCTGCCCACTATTTATCTACTTTACATTCGGTAGTGTATGTATGTCCATGCCACTCTCTCACTTCGTACCAGCTTATCCTTCCCCCTCCCCGTGTCAAGTCCATTCTCTACATCTGCGTCTTTATTCCTGTCCTATCCCTAGGTTCTGCAGGACCATTGTTTTTTTAGATTCCATATATATGTTTTAGCATACGGTATTTGTTTTTCTCTTTCTGACTTACTTCACTCTGTATGACAGATTCTAGGTCCATCCACCTCACTACAAATAACTAAATTTCGTTTCTTTTTACGACTAATATTCCATTGTATATATGTACCACATCTTCTTTATCCATTCATCTGTTGTTGGACACTTAGGTTGCTTCCATGTCCGGGCTATTGTAAATAGTGCTGCAATGAACATTGTGGCACATGACTCTTTTTGAATTATGGTTTTCTCAGGGTATATGCCCAGTAGTGGGATTGCTGGGTCGTATGGTAGTTCTATTTTCAGTTTTTTAAGGAACCTCCATACTATTCTCCATAGTGGCTGTATCAAGTGACATTCTCACCAACAGTGCAAGAGTGTTCCCTTTCCTCCACACCCTCTCCAGCATTTATTGTTTCTACATTATTTGGTGATGGCCATTCTGATTGGTGTGAGGTGATACCTCATTGTGGTTTTGATTTGCATTTCTCTAATGATTAGTGATGTTGAGCATCCTTTCATGTGTTTGTTGGCAATCTGTATATCTTCTTTGGAGAAATGTCTGTTTAGATCTTCTGCCCATTTTTGGATTGGGTTGTTCGTTTTTCTGATATTGGGCTGCATGAGCTGCTTGTATATTTTGGAGATTAATCCTTTGTCAGTTGCTTTCTCCTCGCTGGCTCACCTCACCGAGAGGTAAGGGGGGAGGCTGGCTTCATGGACTGCTGCCCTCCAGCCAGACTGGAGTCGGAGCCTTGCACAAAGTCGTCATGAATCCATCACCGTATCTCTGAGCTCTGGGTCCTTCCGCAGTGCTTTCATTCTCAGGCGGTTCTCTCCAGTTTACATTCCAATGGCTTAGAAACCCTGGCTGAAAGAGAAGTCCTTTTTTCTTTTTTTAAAATTTTAAAATTTTATTTTATTTTAATTAATTTATTTTTGGCTGCATTGGGTCTTCGTTGCTGCGCACGACTTCCTCTAGTTGTGGTGAGCACGGGCTACTCTTTGTTGCGGTGCGCCGGCTTCTCATTGCGGCGGTTTCTCTTGTTGCAGGGCAGGGGCTCTAGGCATGCGGGCTTCAGTAGTTGCAGCATGTGGGCTCAGTAGTTGTGGCGCACGGGCTTAGCTACTCCGCGGCATGTGGGATCTTCCCGGACCAGGGCTCGAACCCCTGTCCCCTGCATTGGCAAGTGGATTCTTAACCACTGCGCCACCAGGGAAGTCCAAGAGAAGTCCTTTCGCTAATGAGTAATGACCACATTTCCATCACTAACTCTCTGAAATGGATGCGTGCCCATCCCTGAACTGATCCTTGTGATTGTGGGCCCACCTAAGGTTCAGGGAAGATGGTAAGCTCTATGGGTGCTGATGGCCCACCCAGTTCATTTTCCAACAGGAAACTGAGGTACGGTCGTGAGAAGGGGGAATGGACACGAGGTAAGCAAAGACAGCAGATGTGTGCTCCCAAATGGTGGAAAGGTGGCCAGTGAAAGCCTCTAGAATGAAGGGACCCCTGTTTAAAACCACGGAGCATGTTTTGTTTGAAGAACAACAAACAAAAATCAAGGGGGCAGCACGGACTGGAGGTGGTAGAGGCAAGGAGATGGGAATGATGCAGTAATACATTCAGAGAATTTCAGTTTTCCAAATGCTGTCCCCTATGTTTTCTTCTTTGAGCCTCCCTTGGACCACCTGGGTGGGAGACTCCACTCCAGTTTTCTCACCTGTAAATGGTAGATAGTATGTCTGCTGCAGAAGTGGTACCAGCAGCTCCCACTGTCACTAGGTCCAGGGCGATACATCACCCCTTGTTGGTTTCTCTTACTCTGTGCACACTGCTGTAAATGGTTCCTTTGTTAATGTCTCCTCAACTAGCCTGCTTGGGTGTGTTAGCTGTGCCAGGCAGGGGCCTCGATTGGTACAACAGCGTGGCTGGTTGGGAGTAGTGTGCAGTAGAGCTGGTCCCCCAAACCAGGTGTTTCTCTGGGCAAAGCCCTGTCTCATCTCCTCCCAACATACAGAAAGGGGTTGTCAAATAACAGTTACATGAATCTTGCAGCATGTTGGCCAAAAGTCAGCAGGAGAAAGAAATGAATTGCGGGCTATTTGTCACTAACAGGCAAGCCAATCAAGCCCCTTCATGATCTGTAATGCAAAGTAGGCTTCCACAGGAGACATTTATTTTAGCTTCATCACTCCTTCCTCCTAATGATGTTTACTCTGCAAAATGCTTCTCATAATTTCCTTTTTAATTTTTTCTTCTTGGCAACTGCATCCTCTCGTCGGTATCCTCTTTTATGCCAAGAGCCTCAGAGATTCCAACCTTTTCAGAAGACATGTGACTCTATTAATTACTCTCTGAAATGAGACTTCTGAAACTCAGCTGTAGAATGAAAGAAGAACCTAAGAAATATCACAGGAGGATGAATGAATGATTCTATCCAAATAGATACTAGAAAGTCAAGGTGAAGACACCTTTCTAACAGCAACATTCAGAGGCCACTGATTCCATCCATCTTTCCTTCCTTTTGTCCTTCCATCCATTATATATTTATCTGTTGCTAGGGAATTAGACTGGGCTCTAAAGAAACAATAGTGAGCAAGACAGATATGGTCTCTGCCCTCCCGGATCCTATGGTGCAAAGGGGCACTTGGAAAATTAAATAGCCACAGTGTCGTACGATCCGTTTTAAATAGGTACAAGACATTCGTTATGTGAGCACATTAACAAGGGGACCTCAGGCAGTCCAGACGGGAGGGCCAGCACGAGCTTCCTGGGAGAAATAATGTTTAAGCTAAACCTGGAGATGAGAAGGAATTAGCCAGGTGAGGGAGGAAGCATGCACCAGGCAATAGGAACAGCATGAACAAAGGCTTCAACGTGGGGGTCAGATACAGATGGCTTTCTATATCTCATTACATTTCCAATTGTACCTTGTCCAGCTGGTCTGCCCTTGAATCTGGCTCTGACTACATCACCGTAGTAGGCTCCAAATCCTTCAGCTCTGTTCCAGTTTATCTTCAGTCCATATCCTTCTCACTTTTGTCAGAGCACCTCCCCGCAAGTACATCTGGTCATACATACTGTGGCTCCAAGTCCCAACTCCTTAGGCTACTGTCCGAGGCTGTTCGCGTTTTGTCTGTAACCATCCTTTGTAGTTTAAATCTTACTACGCTCTCGTCACAGCTTTGAGCCTGGCTTCTGCGCCCTTGGTTGAGCTCTTCCTTTCACCTGCGCTGTCCTCATCCTCTCCATATCTGTGTGAGTCAGGCTTCCAGCACATTCCTGCTGGTACCCTCAAATGAGGCAGCTCAGAAGGATTAAAAAAGAGACTGCGTGCTTACATAGATGTTGGCAGGGTTGAGGCAAACCAGCATGAGATGGGACGGTCCCCACAGCCACCCCATGACCACCTCCAGACCAGAAGGGGCAAGAGACGGAGCAGTTACCGGAAACACAAGGAGGGGCTCTATGGAGAAGTCTCACACCCCTCCACCCTCCCAGCACCTCTGAGGTCATTGGCCTAATCCAACAAGAAGCCACAAGGCAAGGTCACCTGTTAATGCCATCCACACAGGTCAGCTGTCCTGGACCCAGAGCAGGGGGGAAACGAGTGCAGAGAAGACCTGGAGAGATAAACAAAGAATAAACAAAAGACCACCCCCCTTCCCAACTGCTTTCACCATTCATCTCAACCTTTTGAAATAACATCCACTAATTGAGACCCAGTATGGATGCCAACTCATCCACGATTCCTCCCACCTATGCCCTTCACAGCCCTCCAGCTGGACGCACTTTTCCTCACCTCTGAATGTGCCAAGTGCTTTCTCAGGATCTCTGTCATAGTACTTCTCATTCTGAACCTCACTTCCTCATAACTTATATGCATGGGTCTTAGGTTGGGTTCCCCCAGAGCAGACTCGGACATGAGATTTTTGTGTCAAGGTGATCCATTAGGGAGTGTTCCAGGAGGAACCGGTAGGGAGGCGGGAAGAAGGATGGGAAGGGAACCAAGGTAGGGTATGACTCACTGCTGCAGGGGAGGTTGGTCTGGGGGTCAGTGTACAGCTGGCTTCAGAGTTGACCCCATCAGAGGCAAGGGGCCAATTAGATGGATTCCCACACAAGTCAGTCATTGGCGAAGGACTTCGAGTTCTCTGAGCTCTCAGGCAAAGTGGCTCCAGCAGCCTGTGGTCAGACCTTAACAAAGGGACGGAGGGTCTGGCTGTTGAATATGGTTGCTCACTGGGATCAGATGTGGACAAAAGTGGTAAAGAAATTGAAAATGATGGGGAGAAGCACTGACAGGTCTTTTATTACACACACCTTCCCTCCCTCCTTGGATACTAACTTCTCTAGGGCGAGCAATGGAGTCTTCTTTGTAACAGCACATATATCTTTATAACATCAAACACCAAGGCTGGCTTCATGGGTGTGACAGATGTAATCCCATAGTGCTTAGAAGGAGTCCATGCTTGGTTTAATGCTCTGCTGTCACCACTGAAATTCTTAAAAATTACGGAGAATTCTTAATAATCAATGCACAAATTAGGCATTTAACATGTGTTTACTGAATGAAGGAATGAATGCCTGGCATTCATTAGGTGGTCAGTAAATGCAGGTTAAGTGGGCGTATCAGGAGGGACTATTGTCCTAAGTCTTCAACTTCAAAAATAAAGAAGAGGGAGTGGGGTCCAGCCACCTCACCCCCTCCCCTGCTTCCCCCAGTCTTCACACCTTTCTAGGCCCCTGCTGAAGTGTGGGTAGGACTTGTTTATTTCAAACTGCTATTTATTTTTTTCTCTTCCCATGCCATGGAAAATTCCTGGCATCAGGCAGCCTCAGAGCAACACTATTTTTATTTCTCCAGCGAAATAATTAAATTTAGGCTCAGTTACTTTTCCCTAGTAGAGAGGCTGTGGGCAAAATGGGATGAAGAGGCTGATGCAGAGGGCTGGTTGCGATGGGTTCCAGAGAGACTAGGCACCATGATCTGAGGCACACTTAACCATGGAGCCACACGGGAAGGAGGTAGCGAAGGCTTTGTAAAATCACTCAGTCAGACCTTTCTGCTGAGTAGGACAACCACAAACATGTCTTAGAATCTTAGAGCTGGATGGAGCTGTAGGAATGATCTAGACCAGGGGTCAGCAAACTATAGGTCAAGGGCCAAATCTGGCCCTGCTGCCTGATTTTGTAAATAAAGTTTCATTGGACCGTAGCCATGGCCATTCATTTGCGTGTCGTCTATGGCTGCTTTCATGATACAGCAGAGTGAAGATGCTGTAACAGAGACCATATGGCCTGCAAGCCCAAACATACTTATTGTCTGGCCCTTTGTAGACAAAATGTATTGACCACTGACCTAGACAAGGAACGCTCACAATGTGTTATGTGGAAACTACTAGTCTTTCAGGATGCTCTATACAAAAGTATGCTGTGGTCAACTATCTTTGGAAAATGCACAAACCTTATCTCCCCTCTTGAAACTTCACAGACCCCATCACCCTACTGCAGCAGCCCCTGTCCATGCTGTGCCCACATGCACTGCACATTCTGCTTACTGTACGCACCTGTGGCTCTTGCCCTAGGTTCTTGTTCTGTTATTTGTTGTCTTTTCCTCCTGACCCAGGGCGCAGGGCAAGCTGGAAGCACTGGAGAGTCAATTACCTTGAAAGCAGACATCAATCAACGATAGACAGTATAAGGGAGAGAATTCCTCAGCTTCCTTGCCTGTTGGTTGGGAAAACTCTGAGGCATGATCTACACTGTCTCCTAGAGCTCACCTGAGGGACCAAGACCCCGCTGTCCACGGGGATCAACCTGCTCATTAACGCACCTTTAGTGACTGTCCTCACTTCCCCTAGCAGAGTTCTTTGAAATCACCTCCCAAACAAACGAATTCTATTCTGATTCTTAGTGTGCTTCTGGTGGAATGCAAACCAAGATACCTACTAATTAAAGGCTCTGAGAAGTCCTGTAGTAAACATATACATATCTTCTTAATTTGGCTCTCAAGGCTTTTTTTTTTTTTCCTATTTTTCTTCTTTTTATTTCATTTATTTATTGAGCCTATTCCACTTAAATACATATATACGTTGACAGCAGGAATTTTGTTTATCTTCAATACCTATAATAATGCCTGGCGCATAATAGATATTCAATAATATATTTTGAAAGAATGAGTAAATGAATGAATATTATAAAATATTCAGCTGAGTTGACATCTAGGTTCTGTGTACAACTATGTGTGGCCAATTTAAGGAAATATTTACTTATAAAAATAGAGTATAATTCCATTTTCATATTTATAATCTTCATAGACTTTTTTAATGTAGTAAACATACAGTGTACATTAAAAAGAATGTAGCTCACAATACTTTTGTTTCCACTATGAATAGGAAAGTCTTCTTTCTTTTTTTAAAAAATTTATTTTTTTAAATTAGTTTTCTATTTTATACCTATTAGTGTATATATGTCACCCATCTCAAGCTTTTTTTCAATTTCTTGAACCCACCATATTCTTAATGATGTTATTCTCTTTCCTCATTGCCTTGCCAACACCTACTCACCTTTAAGGCTTTAAATACAATGTCATGTCATCCTGGAAGTCATCCAAAAAAAAAAAACTTAACCAGGACTAGGTGTTCCTGCTGGATATTCCTGGACTTCCCATATCACGGTGTTTACCGAGCCACGCAATTCCCAGTTTGTGTCTACCTTCCCTCCAAACCATGTAGCTTCATAAGAATAAGGACCATGTCTGTCTTCCTACCCCACTGTATCCTGGAGCCCAGCAGAAGTGCTTCATAAGAATCTGTTGACAGTGTGGATGGACGGTTGAATGCTTCACGTACTCTTTGTGTCGGAGCAGAGGTAGCACACTGGTAGGGTTTGACCAGCTTCTTGGTCAAACTTTAACCTGGTGCCTTTGAGCCCAGCTCTTGACCAGGTCTTTCCTGTGGCCGCCAAGCCCAGGATTAGCAAGTTTAATGAGAATCCTCCCACTCTTGATATCTAATCAATTTCTTCTTACTAATTTTTCACCTACTCCCTCTGACCATTGCCTCTAAACCCCCGCTTCTCCCTTTTATATTCAGAGTTGAGTTCCATTTCTCTCCCTATTTGAATAGCTTTGATCAAAGTCTTCTTTGCCTGTTTAGGTTAGAGTTGAGCTCAATCCTATATGGAAATCTCCTTTACTGCGGTACCTGGAATAAAATGAGTCAATAAGAGGGAGAATTGATAGAAATCTATTTCCTGTCTCCTTCTCCACCATTCATCTACCACCTACCCAAGTCCCAGGCACACAGAACTATAACCTTTCCCTGCAATTACCACACATGTTCCTGCCTTCATATATATGCTGTCCCTCTTCTTCGAAGAAAGGGAGTATTTCATCTTCTCTGTCTCATGATCTCCAACTGTGAATCATCTCCCAAAGGATTCTAAGGAATAGCTGGAATTATCATTAGCAAGATTTCCCAAGACATCCACATGTACTTTTTGATTATTTACGATGTACGAAAAACTGTTCTCAGTCTCCCAATTCATCCCACCACCACCCCCTTTCCCCCTTGGTATCCATAAGTTTGTTCTCTACATCTGTGTCTCTTTTTCTGCTTTGTAAATAAGATTGTCTATACCAATTTTATCAGATTCCACATATATGCGTTAATATACAATACTTGTTTTTCCCTTTCTGACTTCACTCTGCATGACAGTCTCTAGGTTCATCCACGTCATATATACACTATTGATATTATGTATAAAATAGGTAACTAATGAGAACCTACTGTATAGCACAAGGAACTCAACTCAATGTTCTGTGGTGGCCTAGATGGGAAGGAAATCCAAAAAGGAGGGGATATATGTTTATGTACAGCTGATTCACTTTGCTGTACAGCAGAAACTAACACAACATTGTAAAGCAACTATACGCCAATAAGAATTTTAAAAAGAAAAAGAAAAACTGTTCTCAGTATGGGGGTCAGGGGAGGGGTTCTCTCAGTTTGGATTCCAACCGCCCCCGCCCCCCCACAAAGCAGACCGTGAGACAGGAAATTAGGTGCAGGAAGTTTATAGGAAGGGGAGCCTAGGAAGCAAAAGTAAGGAAACTGGGAAAGTGAATTAAGGAAAGGAGGAAAAATAATAAAAGTATATTAACGGGTAATTTACCACTGGAGGCAACTGGGTCTCAGTCTCCCTAGGGACCTTCTGAGAAGCTGTGAAGGACTTGACTCATAATCAAAGGGTGGGGAGGCTTTGAGGATTTAGTCATTGATTTTCCTCCTCATTGGCTGAGAGTTGCCTCTGTGGGTTTTAACTCTCCACATGCCCATATGTCCCCTGCCGGCTATAGAGCAAGCTCCCAGGGCTCCAGAGAAGAAAGACGTGTGTACCTGCGGTAGGAAGTTGTCAGCGAGCTGGAGATAGTCTCCTGAGGTGACAGGGGGACTCAGATGTGCTGAGAAGATACGTGCTGGGCATCAGCGTCATCTTCTACATAGTGACATTCAAAATCTATGACTCGTATGACATCAGCCCAGAGCAATGGGCATAGATGCTGATCGTGAATGTGTGCTGTGTACTTGCCAATGAGTACAATCAACCCATCCTCGTAAGGATACAGACACGAGTAAGAGTCTTAGTTCTCAGGCTGAGATGCTCCAGGCACAACTGACATGATTTCTCAGGTCATCTTTCTCAGGAAGAGTGATGACCTCCTATTCCTGAGGTTTTGCATCAGCCCCCAAGCAGCTCAAGACAGTTGAAATGAAGATCAGAACTGACATCATAAGCAAGTTGGCTTTGCGTGTGGCCTCAGGGTGCTGACAAAAGCCTCCCATTCCTCTGAGCCCGATCACCTGCCTCGAGCTTAATTTCAAAGGGGTCTCCTGGTCAAGAAACCACAGTTCATTCCCACATGGTCACCCAGAGATTAGAAGTAATTTCCATTCTTCACCTCTCTTCCCTTTCTGATTTCAGGGAGCGGGTGGGTGGAGGGAATCCAGCGTGGACAGCTCATGAGTCATAAGCCCCGGTGCTCTGCCATTTAATGTCTTCACTATTCCACACATGCCTTGCAGGGGGAATCGAAGCTCCTTCCTTGAAGACCAAAGTGTCAGAGAAATCGAAGTTCTCCTTTTTCCACTTTTAATTTCATCATCGATTTTCATGAAGCCCTTCAGAGGCTCCCAATACCTCCAGCTTTCTTTCCTTCAAAGAGAGAGATTTAGAGAAAGCAGCCATTTCCCAGCTTTCACAGGCCACTAGCGATGTGGCTGCCTTGCGACCAGATCAACCCGGTCCTGATCCTGAGGCCTCCATCTCTCTCCCTGGTGAAGGGTCCAAAGCTTTCCCAGGATTAACCTGTCCCACTGTGGGCTGCAAATCTGCTTGAGGTCAAAGCGTACTCTTAAGGTAAAAAAGGACAAGAAACTATAATGAGAAGCAGATGAGGCCCGTAAAATTTCTTGGAATATAAAGACAAATCATTGCATTTTGAAAAGGCTTCATCTTATAAATAAAAATGTGCCTTTGGACCTGGCTGAGGTCCCATAACAGATAAGACACAGAAGGAGCTGGAAGTGCACTTGAGGCTCTGCCCCCAGATAATCACAGCTGGAGAGTGGTTCTGGGCTCTGAGCTCCACTGTCCTGATGGATTGTCCATTCTGTGTGGACTTTACTGGCCCCTAGACAATGGGGATGTTTCACTCTCTGTGTCTTTGATCTTGACAATACACTTTGCACGGCTGATTTGCTGGTTCTGAGCTAAGCTAAAGCGAAAGCAATCTTAAACTGAGTATAAATCTTCATTCTTACCGATTTTTAAAGCTAGCACAGCCTTTGTCATCAGACCCAGTGTGCTCATCTACCATTAAAGCACACCATGTTTTCTTTTTTTTCAGCAAGACATTAAGCTGTGTCCAAGCAAATAACTTCATGTTCCCGTTTTCCACCTCTTCTGTTTGAGAAGGACTCATTCATTAATTTTTTTGGTTTCATACTCATCAAGCACTCCCTATACTCTAGGTGCTGTTCTAGGTGTTGAGGATACTGTACAAGCCTGGCAGGGCACTTACTTTTAAAGATGTTACAAGCCAGTAAATGGCCACATGAATTGTGTGACTTATGTGGCACTTTCAAAACTTATATAAAGCATAGTTACATGTTTTTAATCTACAAAGCATTGAGAAATCATCAGCTTTTTTTTTTTTTTTTTAATCTATGTCTTTTTTCTCTGGGACATCTCTTGCTTACGGACGTTTAGCCCTCTGTGTATTGGGCTTATACCACAGACTGCCAAAGTCAAAGATGGGAAAGAGAAGTAGAAGAGACAGCTTTTTTTTTTTTTTTTTTTTTGGTACGTGGGCCTCTCACTGTTGTGGCCTCTCCCGTTGCGGAGCACAGGCTCCGGACGCGTAGGCTCAGCGGCCATGGCTCACGGGCCCAGCCACTCCGCGGCATGTGGGATCCTCCCGGACCGGGGCACGAACCCGCGTTCCCTGCATCGGCAGGCGGACTCTCAACCACTGCGCCACCAGGGAAGCCCCAGAGACAGCTTTTTAAGTGATTAAAATTTGTCCATATGGTCACTGGCACTTGCTATAATTTTCTTAAAAAAAAAAAAAGTCCTGGTTAATACAAAAGATTATTTCAGAATGGGAAGGGATTTGGGGAACATCCGGTCACACGGCACCCTTTCACTAAGTGAGGAAGAATCTGAGACCTGGAAGCAGGGGATCAGGCGCAAAGCCGGGAAGAAAAGTCCAGGTTCTGCCCTCCACGTCAGCATCTGCAACGCCCCGCCTGGCAGGTGCATGTCGGGAATCCCTTCCTCTCCCAAGGGCCCTTCTGCCCTTCCTTCCCTTCTTCCATGGCCTCCCTCCTGCCACTTATACTTTCTTCAAGCAAAACCATGGGCTACAGACCACACAGATTTTAAAATTCCATGGCCTTTCCCCAAAGGAAGAATTGCCTTCCTAAATGACATAGAAAGGCAAGGAAAACCAAGTTATACTGTTACTGCTTTTTCCCTTAATGCTTCTTGATTCCCTTTGGGTTCTGGACGCGTGAGATGCTGCTGCTTGCTCTTCCTCTTTCTCTCTTCCTCCTCCTTGTTTTGGAGAACAGCTAATTATAATCAGGTATAAGCTGTAAATCATGGGGATGCTCTCCTTTGGGGAGTTTTATATCCACACGTGTCCTCACAGAAAGGAGCCAGACTGTGGCACGAGATAGACGTGGGTTGGAACCCGGGTTTTATCTTCCACTTATTGCTCTGTGACCCTGGTAAGTCACTCGACCTCTCTAAATTGCATTCTCTTTGGTGGAATAGAGATCATAATACCAATCTCTTAAGGTTGTTTAGGGAATTAAGCAGAGGACCATCTGGCAATACCTGAGTGTAGTAGATGCTCTATTAGGGGCAGCCATGAGCAAGAATAATGATAATGACCATTTGTCCAGAATTAGACAAATCAGAGTGGATATGAGACATGTACACAGGCCCACTTTGCATTCCTGAAGTATTTATATGCTTCCTTAAGTCTCACAGTGACTTGTCTAAGAAAATAGGTCCCACTCTGATCCCACATTTATATTTGAAAAAATATGAGGCTCGCTCAGAAAAGGTGGAGGGCTTTTTCAGGGCCACAGGGCTGGTGGTGGTGGAGCTGGGACCAGAGTCCAGCCCTCTGGACTGGTCCGCTTCTCCAGGCCAGCGATTCCTCCAGAAGCATAGACCCCGCAGCCATACCATCTGAACATTCGTGCGAAGTGGGAGAAATCAAGACCACCAAGAGCCTCTAGTTAGCTACGGTTCATGTTTTGTCACCAAATGAATATGAAAAACTTCAGCGTCCACTGTCCTTACGTTCAGAATTGTGGATGAAGTATTGAATACGTGGGACAAGAACATAGGCCTCTAGTGTGCAGTAGTGGAGACCAGGCAGAGACCCTGCTTTACGCCAGAATTTGGTCATTTCAAAACTGTACCCCACAAAAGATCAAAGAGAAATCTGAATCCATGTGTCCTAGATTGAAATTAGAGGAAAGAGACTGGCACAATAAGTCTTTCAAGGCCAATTTGCTGGGTTACTTTCGCCCCTTGTCCGTGGACTGTGTCAGCTTTCGCCACATTCAGGGAACTGGCCTTCCTTCTCTTCGCTCAGAATTCCGCTGAGAACTCTCGTTAGCTTTACCAGTGCCGAAGGTCAGCTGACGTGCAGGACTCCTGTTGGTTTCCTTCCAGCACTTTCCCCCTTTCTCACAAAGGACTATTTAAAGCACAATTCCTGATCTCATACTTGGACCCATTTTTAGAGGCTAAAATAAAGAAAATTAGGGGTTCCAGGACTGGGTATGTTTCTGTCATGCTCACCAAATTGCAAGGGTGCTCACAGCTCTTGTATAGGAAGATCTTAACTACACTTAATCACAGGAAATCTTCCCAGGGAGGCTCAGGTTTGCTCCTTTTATACAGTGATACAAGAAAGATTTTACCTGGAGTAACAAAGGAGATTATTCCATCAATTCCTATGTTTGCTGAGCCCATGCCTAAGGAGCAAATAACACTGCCCTTCTTATCCAAGTTATGGATTTTGTATTAGAGATTCTTATAATTTTCTGTCAGTCATTTCCTCCCTGGCTCCTCCCTTCCTTCTTTGAGAACCTGTCCATATACTTTGCAGAGTCAGTTCCCACAGGCCCTACTGAGGGGGCACATGACTTGCATCCCTGAACACAGACAGCTAGATCTGGAATGATCCCTACTTGAATCCAGCCAATCAGGTTCTTATTCTGGGGGATTGGAACTGGGCTTCTGAGATGCTAGTGAGTGTTGGTTGAGTGTTTAGAGAGAGAAGTGAAGCCAGTAATGGGGACAATGTGTTTGGCTTTTGGGCCTAGAATCAGAAAAAAACAACACAGAAAACCAAAAACCAAAAACCACCAAAAAAACAACTAGTCAAGAGGTACAGATAAAGAGAGAGGTAGAGATGGCAATGAGGGAGGGACCACATGCAGACAGAAGCAGAGCCAAGAAACCAATTCATTAAGAGACACTAAGAGCAAAATCTTGGTTTTGCTTTCTATTGCTGTTTCCAATGTTTCGTGGACATTAGTTGCATTCTCTGCCCTTTCATTTTGTTATATGCTGCTGTACTTTGTTGATAAATACAACCCGTGCCTTTTTCCTTCGTGTGTGTGTGTATGTGTGTATGTGATTCCAGCGCGCTTTGTTCTTTGCAACCAAGGGATACCAGGAGAGATTTGCATCCATAATCACCTGTGATGACCAGTAATATTTTCAAGATGGAACCTTTGTTTGAAGAGTGGAGCTCATGGTCCTGGGACCAGAACCAAGAGGTGAGGCTCCTGTGATCTAGGGTCTTAGCACAGCGCTCATCAATTTATCTGTCACTGATGCTCCAAGAGTTTTTGCTCTGTTTTCATTCTTTGCATCAGCTAAAATAGATTCTATAATTGATTTCCCCCTCAGAGGAGTGTGATTTCCCATCTGGGATGGAGAATCTTAAATCCTTTGGGAGCCCCAAGGGTTGGAATGGCTCCGAGATTCCTCCTCACACCATTGGCCAGGGTCTCTTTTTTCCTTTTCTGAAAGGTGTGAATCTGACCTTTCGATTGGTCACCAAGGTTGCCATATTCAGCTACTTGTGACTAAAATACAAAGGGCTTGGAGGGAGCACAGCCCACAGATTCTATTTGAGGAATGCCAAATGGTTCTCCAGGACCCAGCTGGTACCACGCTCTCTCTCACACAGTGCCTGAAATGTGCACAGTTATTTTTGTTAAATTATATTATTGCTCATGAAGAAGTCTAATATTAAAACAAAATCAACAATGCCCACAGAGAGGGCAGAGAACCCTCCAACCTGCCAGCTGTGTGACTTTGGGAAAATCAAAACCTCTGTGCTTTGGTTTCCTCATCTGTGAGATGATAATACTAATACCTACCTCAGAGGGTCATGATGGGAGTTAATATTTGTAAAGCCCCTAAAACAGTACCTGGCACATGGGTTGAGTCTTGTTGAACACACATTCCTCCTATTAAGATGGTGACAGAGTAAAGTCTGGGGCTTTCCCTGACATGGTACATAAACTCTTGGACTTAGAATGCCTAAAGTTTGGAAAGTAGGGAGGACTAAGGAGTCGGGTCTTGGTGGATTTGGAACACTGCAAGATGAGATAACGCTTCTCCAGACCAGGGTCAGAGGTCTCCCTTTGGAAAGGGATCCTTAACGTGTTGGGCTGGGAAGAAAAGAGGAGATGAGGGAGGGAACTCAGGAAGCTACAATAATATTATAATGAGTAAAAGTCTTTGAGCAAGTCTATCTCAAAGATTCAGGCATTGATGGGTGTGTGTGTATAATTTAAACTCAGGAACATAGGTATAGCCATAGGGGCTGTGTGTCCTTAAGACATGCCCACCTTTAGATCATATTCTCAAGGAGTTGTTGGTTAAATCATGGCCAGAAACTACAAAAATACTGGGATTTGGGGGTTTTAAGTCATATTTACTTACGTAGAATTCACACACAGTAAAATTCACCCTTTTTAGTGCGCAGTTCTAAGAGTTTGACAAATGTGCGCAGTCATGTAACCATCACCGCAATCAAGCTATAGAATATTCCCATCCCCCCTAAAAGTTCCTTTGTGCCTAATTGTGGACAACTCCATTTCCCACCTGCAGCCGTGGCAAGCACCGCTCTTCCCGCGCCCCCCCTATAGTTTTGCCTTTTGCAGAATGTCAGTAGAGCTTATCTGACTTTGATACCAGGTCTGGTGATAACAGCTCTTTTAGCATCCTGTAGCCCTTATCACAATTATAATTATACTGTATATGCAATTGATTGATGAATTGTTCATAGCCTATCTCTACTGCTGGACTTCTGCAGGCATGTCTGAAGGCAGAGATTAGCTGGTTAATTACTGTATCCTCAGCAATACCATCAAGTAGAGGTTCAACACATTGTTTAATGAGTGAATGAATGAGGGACTCAATGATTATAAGGAAAGTGCTCTAAGACACTACTGATGTAGCAAAAGCAATGCAATATTCAGTGGTATCAAATCTATCATATTGTAAAGCACCAGAGACTATATTATTTAAACATTTTTGAAGAGTACGCATAGACTTTTTAGTTACACTGGGTCTGAATATTAGCAATCAGAACCATCCTAGGCAACCCCAGGTGCATGATCAGTACCTTCAATTAATTAAAAATAAAATGAAAAAAATTTCAATAATTTAATACTGTCTTTTGCCATTAATTTGTCTAACTATATATTTAAAGCTATTTATTGCATAATTTTTTTTTTTTTTTTTTGCGGTACTAGGGCCTCTCACTGCTGTGGCCTCTCCCGTTGCAGAGCACAGGCTCCAGACGCGCAGGCTCAGCGGCCATGGCTCACGGGCCCAGCCCCTCCGCGGCATGCGGGATCCTCCCGGACCAGAGCACGAACCCATGTGCTTTGCATCGGCAGGCGGACTCTCAACCACTGCGCCACCAGGGAAGCCCTGTTTGTAGATTTTTTGATGATGGCCATTCTGACTGGTGTGAGGTGATACCTCATTGTAGTTTGTTTGTTTGTTTTCAGTACGCGGGCCTCTCGCTGTCGTGGCCTGCGCCACCAGGGAAGCCCCCTCACTGTGGTTTTGATTTGCATTTCTCTGATGATTAATGATGTTGAGCATCCTTTCATGTGTTTGTTGGCCATCTGTATATCTTCTTTGGAGAAATGTCTATTTAGGTCTTCTGCCCATTTTTGGATTGGGTTGTTTGTTTTTTTGATATTGAGCTGCATGAGCTGCTTATCAATTTTGGAGATTAATCCTTTGTCAGTTGCTACATTTGCAAATATTTTCTCCCATTCTGAGGGTTGTCTTTTGGTCTTGATTATGGTTTCCTTTGCTGTGCAAAAGCTTTGAAGTTTCATTAGGTCCCATTTGTTTATTTTTGTTTTTATTTCCATTTCTCTAGGAGGTGGGTCAAAAAAGATCTTGCTGCACACACTCCTTTTTAACTTTATTATGGAATAATTGACAAATGTAATTGTATATATTTAAAGTGTACAGTATGATGGTTTAATACACATGCGTTGTGGAATGATTACCAAGATCAAGATAATTAACACATCCATCACCTTACAGAGTTAACTTGTGTGTGTATGTGTGTGTGCGTGTGTGTGGGGAGAATGCTCAAGATCTACCTCAGTGACCTTCAAGCATGCAGTACCGTATTACTAACTATAGTCACCGTGCTGTGCGTTAGAGCCTCAGAACTTATTCTTCTTAAAATTGGAAATTTGCACCCTCTGACCTATACCACGCCACTTTCCCCTTCCCCTAGCTCCTGGCAACCACCAATCTATTCACTGTTTCTATGAAACAGGCTATAAAAAAAAATCACTTGTGGAATTTAAAAAAAAAGCCGATTTCACACACACTCTTTTAAAACAATCATAGATTCACGGGAAGTTGTACCCTTGACCCAGCTTCCCCCAGTGGGTGGCACCTTATATCACTGTGGTATGCTAAAACCGTATATGTTTATATCTTAAAGGAACTATAATACTTCTCTTTTAAACGTCTCAGAATACACATAGAACCTGAGAGACTGTTTACTTTTAAGTTTTTTCTTGCTCAATCTACCATTAAATGTTGGTGGCTTAGGTTCTGTGTGAGGTCCTCCTTTTTTCTTATGCATTTTCCCTAGGCTACTATTTTCCAAAGTTTGAACATGTACTGCTGGTAGAATGTAACACAGTTTTAGGTGATGCAAGAATAAATATTAAATAAGAATGAACAGTCATCTATATATTTTTTTACTACCTTCCACTTTTACCCACTGAATTTACATTTAAAATGGTGATCAAGGCTCCTTATAAAATAATTTCCTTTAAGTAGAGCATTCTCTTAACAAGTTCTAAGTACATTATAATACAGGCTATAGGCAGATACGGGAAAAACAATTATTGAAGATGGTATTCAGGTGGCTGAGGTTTGAGAAAGATGCCTCTAGGTGATTTAGGTCACTTCCTTCTGTTCGGTAACCATTTTCACATTGCCCACTCTCACTGTTATAGATCTCTATTCTGACCTTCCCGCTCACATATCCTGTTGCTGTCCGAGTTTCTCCACTTGACAGTTTCAAGGACATCTTAAACTTGACACATGCTAACAGAACTCATCACCTGCCCCCACCTCTCTCCCCACCTCAAATCTGCTTATTCTCCAGCCTTCCTCTTCTCTGGAAACGGGACCACCACCCACTTCCTCCCACGGTCAGAACTGAGGTATCATTATTTGTCCCCCTTGCTCTTCAGCCTTCATGGTTATCAGATCCCGCTCATTCCACCTTCCAGATGCCTCCCATATTTGCCGCCTTAGTCCAAACCAATATCTTTTGTTTGGATGCCTTCCCCACGGTTCCTCTTTTCTTCGTTCCACTCCCCATCCCAACCACAGTCTCATCTCCTACTGCAGCTGGTGTAATTTCTTCGACCCGGATTTAGAAACTTCCCTGGCTTCCTCCTGCCCTCACGCTATGCCTCTGTAAGAAGTGGCTTCTCTTCACCTCCCCAGCCTCCTCTTCCACTGCTTCCTACTTCCCTTCCTCTTCTCACCAATACTTGCCCTCATAGGTCTCTGACATGCTTTATGCCAAATCCTCTGCTGGGAATGCCATCATTCTCATCCCGCATGCACCCCGCCCCCGGTCCCTGCTCACTCCTGATCTCCTTCTTCAGATCTTAGCTATATCTTAATCTCCCAGGAGCTCTTTTTTGACCACCAAGCCCAAGATGGTCCCTCTGTTTTATTCTGTCACTGCATGTTCTACCCTTTCACGGTCCTCTGACTATTTCTAATTACTTTTTCAGCACATCTCTCTACTCTGCTGGATTGGTAGCTTGTTCACTGCATCAACCCCAGGGCACAGCTCATTTCCTGGCGTAGGGCAGGTGTCCAATAAACATTTGTGGAATGAAGCAACATAATGGTGCCTTCGAGCTGGAGTTGTTGACTCTTTGGGCCAGCCGTGATGGCGTGGCCCCCTGTTTCTTGGTACCTATTAGTTCTCTTACCTCTGTGAAATTCCTAAATTGGGTTTGCAGTAGATTTTTGGCAGTAGCGTTCCCAAGTTTGCCATCAGGGTCAGAAAAGTTTCTGAAAATCATAGCGGCAGTGGCGATGGCTTTTTCCAGATCTGAACCATTGCGTAGAGCTGTGAAAGAAGAAATGTACAACTGTGTAGCCTAGGTTAGAAATGACCCTTCCCCAGACATGAGGCTCTACCTTCCAGGGGAACTTAGGGAACAGGGATGGAAGGTTTGTGTCAATGTGATCCTGGCCTTGGGCTCTTTGCCACCTATCTGGGAGTGGGACATGGGGGAGTCTGATCCTTGACCTTTAAACCATGGAGAACAAAAGTCCCTCAGTAGCAATTAGAATTAGTAGAATTAGGATGAGATTTATCACCCTCTTCCCCTGTGACCTTGGGAAAACACCTGACCTCTCTAAGCCTTGGTCTTTCGACGTGTAATTTCATTCAGTTATTCAACAAATCTTTATAGAGCATCTACCGTGTGCTTGGCTCAGTCCCTTGCATTAAGGATACCTCATTGAATAAGACAAAGTCCTGCTCTTGTGGAGTTTATATTCTGTGCCAGATAGAGCATCACCACATGCCAGTGTGATAAAGGAGAATGATATCCAGGACAAGTCCTTTGATATCATGATAGACAAGGGATCTCTTTGAATCATGGCCTCAATCACAATGATCTAGCTGGTTTCTCTGATTTAAATTCCTTGAAAGGATGGTACTAGCTCAGTCCCTTCCAGTGGGTAGCACATAGTGAACTCTGAGAACTGCACAAAGGACAGTGAAGAAAAATCTTATCCTCTCTGTTCTCTCAGTCCCCAATACATCCCCTATTATAGAACTTTTCCTGCTTTACACTTATTGCATGTTTAATCATCTTTCTCTCTAACTAGAATACAAGCTCCATGAGGCCAGAGATCATAGCTTTTTTTATCACTATATTCCCAGTGACCAGCACAAATGCCTGCTATGTAGTAGGTGCCAGTAAATGCTGTTGAATGAATGAATAGGAAGAAGAGAAAACAAAATCCAACAGCTTTCTGCCCAGGTAACGTGCAACAATCATGGATTCAAAGAAAGATGATCAGTCAGATATTTGTGACTTTTGTATCGAGCACTTACGGTGTTTCTGGTACTTTCTGAGCTGTTCAGCACATAGAAGTGACAGAACCAGATGTGGCCTCTGCCCTCATCTATTACAATCTAGTGGGGTAATAAATAATAATCAAGAGGATATGTGTGTATACATATATTTGTTTTATACATATTTGACAATTATTTATTTCTCCATATACACATATATTATACATATTTGCAACTTGTATGAGGCAAAGAAGGTATAGAAACAGAAGAAATAGAAAATTACAGAGTAGGTCTCAGAGGAAAAGTACTGAGATAGGTTGTCTTGGAGGCATCTACTATATAAGTAGATTAATATTTAAGCTAAGACCAATACGGTGGGAAGGACCTGCCGTCTAAAGGGTGGGGTGGGTCAGCCTGGGATTAGGGTTGTTTTGAGTGTTCCAGGCTCAGGGAACAGCATATGTGAAGGCTCAGATCAGGAGCCTGGCACATTGGAGGAGCTGAAAGGAGACAGTTGTGGCTGGAGTCTAGAGGCTGAAAGTGTGTTTCATTAGAAAGGTTGGCAGGGGCTAGACCATCCAGGGCTCCTAGGTTCTGGAAAGGAATCAGGATTTTCCATCAGATGTACAGAGAGGGCATTAAAAGATTTTAAGCATTTAGTGTTTTTTTTTTTTTAAAAATTAAAGTTCAATACACAACATGGTTAATCAACTATACCCCAATATAAAATAAAAATTAAAAAAAAAGTTAGATGGAATGACAAGAGTTAAGAGGAATGGATGAAGGGAAAACAACTGTGGACCTTCTCAGTTTTTACTGTATCTCTGAACAGGACTCCAACTAAACAGTAAATGGTGTGTATAAACACCTGCCACAGCATTCTAATCAATGTGTTGGCCTCTCTCTCTCTTGCATGAGGAAATGTGTGTCCTCTCCATCCCCCTGTGTCATTTCACCCACAATTAGGCCGAAGCTTGAGGCATTCGGACTTCCTGGTCCCGCAAATGGATAACTCTTTTTTGCCCCTCACTCAAGAGTACCCACTTATTTGCTCCAAGCTAGAGCAAGTCAAGGACATGTGTGTAAGCAGAAATCTGGTTGGGATAGGAAGTTGGAGCTGCCATTTATTGCGCATCTATTGTGTGCCAGATACTTTAATAAATTGTATATTTACTTCTCATAACCACCATAGGGATTATTATACCATTTAAATTTTTATTGCGTTTTTAACCTTTTTATTTTGATATGATTATAAATTTACAGGAAATTGCCAATAAATACGCAAAAACAATCTCCCGCACCTGTTCCCCCAAGAAACATCTTGCATAATTACAGTACAACATCCAAAGCAAGAAACTGACATTGATACAATCCACAGTTTCTTCAGATTTTACCAGTTACATTTTCCCTCATCCTGTGTGTGTGTGTGTGTGTGTGTGTGTGTGTGTGTGTGTGTGTGTGTGTATGTAGTTCTAGGCAATGTTACCAAATGTGTACCTTTGGGTAACTATCACCACAATCAGTATACAGAACTGTACCTCCAACACAAGATTCTCTCATAGTAACCCTTTATAGTTACAGCCAATCTTTCTACCTGCCCCCTCCCCCATCCCTAACCCCTGGCAATCACTAATCTGTTCTCCATCTTCATATGTTATGAAACAACAAATGTTCTGTGAATGGAACCATACAGAAGTTCTCTGAGAACTGCTTTTTAAACTCAGCCTCATTCCCTTGAGTTTTTTTTTTTCCTGTTTTTATTTTTTTATTGGGGTATAGTTGCTTTCCAATGTTGTGATTCCCTTGCGTTTTTTTAAAAAATAAATTTATTTATTTGATTTTTGACTGCGTTGGGTCTCCATTGCTGCGAGCAGGTTTTCTCTAGTTGCAGCAAGCAGAGCTACTCTTTGTTGCAGTGGGCAGGCTTCTCATTGTTGTGGCTTCTCTTGCTGTGGAGCACGGGCTCTAGGCGCACAGGCTTCAGTAGTTTGGCCACACAGGCTCAGTAGTTGTGGCACACAGGCTTTGTTGCTCCACGGCACGTGGGATCTTCCTGGACCAGGGCTCGAACCCATGTCCCCTGCACTGGCAGGCGGATTCTTAACTATTTTGCCACCAGGAAAGCCCCTCCCTTGCATTTTATCCAAGTTGTTGCATGTAGTGATGGTATTTTCCTTTTCATTGAGTAGTATTCCATGATATGTATGTACCACATTCACCACCAAAGGACATTTGAGATGCTTACAGTTTTGACTATTTTAGTCCCCTTCCCACATAAAGTTTAGAATAAGTTTGTCTGTTTTTTTTTAAAACAACTTGAATGTTGTTATATTTCATTAAACTTAGAGAGCAACTTGGGGAGAACTGATATCTACTATGTTGACTCTTTCAACCCATGAACACTGTATGTCTCTCCATGATTATACTATTGTATAGATGAAAGGATAGGATCTTGCTGAGGACACATTAATAAGTGGCAGAGCTTGAATATGAATCCATGTTGAAAACATAAGCCTTAAGAAGATAGGAATGTTTTGCCTGTCTTCTCTTCTGTGGAAACTTCAGCACTTAGAACAGTGCCTAGGATCTAGGAGGTGCTTCACAAATCTGTCGAATCAATGTCTGCAGAATCTGTGCCCTTAGCTTCCTACTCCTTGATTTCCTCTTTGGTTTCTGATCCTCAGTCCCATCCTGACCTGTGGCTTCTGTCTGCTAGTCCAGTGGCTGGCTCTCCATCTAGACTACTATCCCAGACTCAGAAAGTTCCCTGCTTCTTTGCATTCAATTTTTAGCTCTTTTCCCTCCTATCCTTATCCACCTCTTCCCTTCACTTCTGCCACATCCTGAAACCCACATTTAAAATTGGGATTTTTTGGCTTCCCTGGTGGCACAGTGGTTGGAAGTCCGCCTGCCAGTGCAGGGGACACGAGTTCGAGCCCTGGTCCAGGAAAATCCCACATGCTGTGGAGCAACTGAGCCCATGAGCCACAGCTACTGAGCCTGCAAGCCACAACTACTGAAGCCCGCATGCCTAGAGCCCGTGCTCCGCAACAGGAGAGGCCACTGCAGTGAGAAGCCCGTACACCGCAACGAAGAGTAGCCCCCGCTCACCACAACTAGAGAAAGCCTGCGCGCAGCAACGAAGACCCAACACAGCCAAAAATAAATAAATTAAATAAATAAATTAAAGAAGTAAAATTGGGATTTTTTTCCTCAATTACCCAAGATTTTCCTGCTCATCAAAAACAAGCAGATGGCATATTTCTTTTAGCTCATGTCTCCCTTCCCTGGGATGTGGGGTTGAGGTGGTGAGGAGCTGTATGGCGGTAACTTGGCATTTAAGTGGCTAAAGAATAAACTCTGTTTATAAATAGTCTTGTTTTTAAGAAGCAAAGTGCTTAGAAGAAACACCTTAATTCCTTCGGAGGTAAATGTCCGTTCTGTAACTTTTACCAGTTGATTTATTTATTCATAACCCAGAATAACTAGACAGGGCTTTAGTATGGGTTGTTTTGCTGGGTCTGAGACTTCTCATGGGGGACAGTAACCTCTTCCTCCCCTGGCTGTGCCCTTCTGGAAAGGAATGGGTGAGCTTCCTAGCTGTGAGTGAGCTTGCAAGTAATGATAGACACCTTTCTTTTTCTTTTTTTTTTTTGCGGTACGCGGGCCTCTCACTGTCGTGGCCTCTCCTGTTGCGGAGCACAGGCTCCGGACGCGCAGGCTCAGCGGCCACGGCTCACGGGCCCAGCCGCTCCGCGGCATGTGGGATCTTCCCAGACTGGGGCACGAACCCGTGTCCCCTGCATCGGCAGGCGGACTCTCAACCACTGCGCCACCAAGGGAGCCCTAGACACCTTTCTTGCTTACTATGTGCCAGATGCCTTTCAAACATAAGCTTATTTAATGCTTCATAAACCCAGAAGGGTAGGTACTATTTGTGTCTCTATTTTACGTATTGGAAACTGACACATGGAGAGATTAAGAATCTTAAGGTCACATTGCTCCCGGGTGGCAGAGGAAAGATTCGAAAGTCTGTCTGCCTTCAAAGGCCACAGAAAGATCTGCCACTTTGGAATAACTCCTTCTAAGGGCATCTCCATGGAGTTTGCAGAACCAGACGTTTCCCAGTCCTCTGATGAAGTTCAGGTCTGACTGCGCTCTAAATGGGGACTCCATCTGGACTAGCCCACTTCTCTTCCTTCTCCTCCATTCATTTTAACACAGCATGCACTTCCCCTGACTATAAAATAACATATGCTCGTGGTAAAAACCTAACTAGAAAAAAATTTTAAATAAAAGATAAAAACGAACTCCGCTTATCCTACCAATACTGATGAGACTTTGTGAGGCATTTTTTGGTTTCCTCTTTTTATGGTTGGGTTCTTCCCTTAATAAACTCAGTGTGTTGCCTCCTAATTCCTGCCCTGTCTGCCTCACAGAGTTGTGGGCGAATATGTGAAAGCATATTGTAAAGAGCGAAGTGCCATTAAAAATGCAAAGGATTGATGTTTCTTTTTGGGTGTCTTTTATTGCCTCTCTTGCCTTTGGAATGGGGGTGGGGGGTGTTAATCCAGGCACTTCATGTCTACATTTCCTGCTAGCTCCTACCTCACTTTTTATGCTTTAATAATACTAAACTGTCTGCAGTTCCTTACACACTCTGTCCTCCCATCAAGTACTTATTGCCGGGCCTTGTCCTAGTTCTGGGGACAGAGCAATATTAAGTGAGCAATATTAAGAGAACAACTCCTTGGTTCCTGGAGCTTGCATTGTGATGGGCGATTATGGAGCCCACGCTCTGTATGGCAGCCACTTCTTTATGGGGTGTATATGATTTGACTCATTTAATTCTTACATCAGTCCTCCGAGGTGGGTTCCAGTATCATCTCCACTTTATAGATGAGGAAACTGAAGCACAGAGAGGTTAAGTAGCTTGCTTAAGGTCACACAGTCAGTCTGGTTCCTCACCGTGATGCATGCTACCTCTAGATCTTGTTTTTCAGGCAGTGTATCCTGCAGGATTCTTTCCCAAACCCTGGGATAGGGCTACCTGCCCCTCCTTTGTGCTTTTCTACTTCCCTAAACATAAGCTTGTTATAACCTTCAGACTGAAACACTGTTTATCTGTCTCAATTACCTTCTAGATCAGTGCTGTCCAAAAGAAATGTAATACGAGCCTGAATTATAATGAAATTTTTTCTAAGTAGCCACATTAAAAAAGTAAAATAATGCAGATAAAATTATTTTAGAAATATATTATTTAACCCAATTTATCAAAATATCATTTCAGCATGTCATCAACATGAACAAATTACTCAGATATGTTACACTTTTTCCTACTCTCTTAAATCTGTCATATATTTTACACTTACAGCACAACTGGATTCAGACTAACCACACTTTAAGTATTCCATATCCACAGGTGGCTAGTGGCTACCATACTGAACAGTGCAGCTCTAGACTGTGTGTTCCCTGAGGGCAGTCACCGCATCTTATTTATCACTGCATTCATTCCCAGGCCCTGGCGTGTTGTATGCCTTAGCATAGACATGTGCTGAACTGAGCTGACTTGAACTTGAGAACAATCCCTGCCTCCTTCTCCTCACTTGCCCTGGAAAGTGGAACCTAAAATGTGACACATTTCATCTAGTGAGTTCCTAACACTTTAGTGTAGTAGAAACACAAACCTCAGTACAGCAAAGTGTCAGAATCACCTCATTTTAGAACTTTTCTTAATATTATTTTTTCAAACAAAGAAATGAAGACCTACAGGAGAAATGTGGTTTTTCCCAGTATGTATCAGTCGTACATGGCAGAACTAAAAATTAGATCTCTTCTGTTTTCTTGCTAGATCGATAGTTTCCCCAATACTCTAGCACTTTTCAAGCTTTTCCACTATAAAACTACTTTGGATGCTACAGGCAAATATGTACTCAACACCCATTTCTATCCACCTCCCCCGAGAGATCAAGGGCATAAGCCCAAACAGCCAGAAGTGAAAATCACTGCAGAGCACAGGCTCCGGACGCTCAGGCCCAGCGGCCATGGCTCTCGGGCCCAGCCGCTCCACGGCACGTGGGATCTTCCCGGACCAGGGCACGAACCCGTGTCCCCTTCATCGGCAGGCGGACTCTCAACCACTGCGCCACCAGGGAAGCCCGGTACTGACTTCTATTCCATGATCTAGCCCTGCTTGATTTCAGTGAATAACACTTAAAATTACCATTGAATACAATACATTCTGGCAAGATGAGCCATATTTATCCCGTGTTTCCTTAAGGCATGGGAATAAATGTGGCCCAGTTGTCTACTGTAAGGAGTCTGGTGCCATGAATGATGTGTGTGTGTGTCTGTGTGTGTGTCTGTGTCTGTGTATTGGTGGGCAATGTGGATGATAGAGTTACACTCCCCCCTCAGCCTCTCAGAGGAGGCTGTTATATGAGAAATGTCATGGATATTTATCATGTCATGGACATGATATTTTGTCATTGACATTATCAAAAGTGCCTGAAATTGTGAAACAGAAATCATAGGTCTCTTGTGTTGTGATAGTGTAACAATAATATTCTCACCAAGATGAAGATTTATTTCAATAGAAATGTAAAGCATCTCCTCTGGAGACACAGACCAGCCAGCTAGGAGGAAAAATAACTGCAATATAATAGAATCCAGCTGTGCTTGTTACTCTATAAAGAAGCCACATGTTTTGGAATAAGATAATGATCCCAGTATATGAGTATATTTTTTCTTATATTGTTATTTCCATGACAGCATTGTTGGCTCTAAAAATATTTTACCTATAAAATGGAATGCTGACGGCAAATGTTTACACCTTGGGAGTTTGCCACACTATGTCTTGATCAATCAACAGAGGCAGTTAGGGACTGATTGTATCCTGAATACCACTGAAGGTTTATGAGTCAGATGCTAACTTGGACACACTGAGGATCCTGCCCATGGAGGGCCAACTGGCTATGGTGGGATGAACACTGAATTAGGAGTCAGGGATCCATGCTCCTATTATAGCTGGGCCTTTAAATTTGGGTGAGCTAATTCCTATCACTGGACCTCAATTCCCAAATGTTTTTAAAAGAACATCAGGGACTTCCCTGATGGCGCAGTGGTTAAGAATCCGCCTGCCAATGCAAGGGACATGGGTTCGAGCCCTGGTCTGGGAAGATCCCACATGCCGTGGAGCAACAAAGCCTGTGTGCCACAAGTAGTGAGCCTGCTCTCTACAGCTCGCAAGCCACAACTACTGAAGCCCGCATGCCTAGAGTCCGTGCTCCACAACAAAGAGAAGCCACCGCAATGAGAAGCCTGCGCACCACAAGGAAGAGTAGCCCCCGCTCGCCACAACTAGAGAAAGCCCGCGCGCAGCAACAAAGACCCAATGCAGCCCCAAATAAATAAATTTATAAAAAAATAAAAACAAGAATAAAAAGAACATCATAAATGCCTGATGATTTATCTGCAAGTTCTCTTACATCGTTGGCATTCTTTGGTGTCCTATTATTTTTAACTCTTGGCATGCTCTCATGGTAGAGAAGAAACACATACATCTCTGTCACACCAGGCCTTACCTTTTATTAAAGCCAGTTGTTTGGATATTGAAATGCTGCCAACAAAATGATAGAAACGTAATGATTCTGGGAGTTTGGGTACTGATATCAGCATCTAAAGTAGAGCAATATAATGATTTAAAAATTAATTTATTTTCAGTAAATCTGCCCTGAGCATTCTGGTGGAGCTGCCATCTGTCTTTCAAAATCCTTTCTCCCCTTGTCACATGGTAAAGAAGTACAATACTTGGCAATGGCTGGCCCACATATCCTAGCCTTTTGTATAGCCTTTTGTGACCGTATGACCAAATGCCCTCCAATGGAAAAGGAGCAGAAGAGAAGTGGTTGCCTTCTATGCAGCCTCTTCCCGTGCCCTTTCCTGTTTCCAGCCAATTAACACAGAAATTATCAGGAGTACTTTGCAAGCCACATCTTGAAGCCACAAGCCACATCAGCCTGTGTCCCTACATGGTGGCATGGAGTAGGACTGCCACCCACCTGGAACCCTGACTCTGAACTGTCACATGAAAAAGAAAAAAATAACTTCTTGTTCTGTAAAAGACTGAGGATTTGAAGTGTTATTTGTTCCAGCAGCTTAGCCTACCTAAGAATCTACATACTGTGCT
This sequence comes from Neophocaena asiaeorientalis asiaeorientalis, assembly GCF_003031525.2. Classification (NCBI taxonomy): domain Eukaryota; kingdom Metazoa; phylum Chordata; class Mammalia; order Artiodactyla; family Phocoenidae; genus Neophocaena; species Neophocaena asiaeorientalis. Next base: position 11,019,390 of record NW_020173377.1, on the reverse strand, counting down.
AGGGCGTGGGGACGCATCAGTGAATGACTGAGATGTTCCCACACTCTTGGGGCTTAGAGTCTAGCGCAGAAGGCAGATGTTCAACCCGTGCTTCAATACAGAGCAATGGCAGAGCGCATACAGAGGGCAGGGAAGGACTAACCCAGTCTACAGGTCAGGGTAATGGTATTTTATCTCAACCAAATGAATCATTAGGTGAAGAAGGAGGAAAAGTGTTCCAAGCAGAGGGAACAGTGCATGCTGAGCCCCGGAAGCGGGAGAAAGCATGGCAAGATTGAAGAACCAGAGGAAGAACAGCATGACTGGAACATGGAGAGGGAAGGAGATAGTGGTGGAAGAGGAGGCTGCAGTCAAGGGTCAGGACCAGAGCACTTGGAGTGAGCCTTAGGATGGACCCAGGTTGTTAGCCTAAGGGTAGTGGGAAGGAAAGGGGTGGCATGATCAGATTCGCATTTGGGGAAGTTATTCCACCTGATATATGGGAAGGAGAGTGGAAAGGGACCAGATGGGAGGCAGGGAGATGGACCTTGCTGCTCCCTTATAAAAAGCAGACAAGGGCTTCCCTGGTGGCGCAGTAGTTGAGAGTCCACCTGCCGATGCAGGGGACACGGGTTCGTGTCCCAGTCCGGGAAGATCCCACATGCCGCGGAGCAACTAAGCCTGTGCGCCATGGCCGCTGAGCCTGCGCATCCGGAGCCTGTGCTCCCAACGGGAGAGGCCACAGCAGTGAGAGGCCGGTGTACAGCAAAAAAAAAAAAAAAAAGCAAACAACATTTGCTCGATATTTCAACCCCCAGTGGCTGGAATGGTTTGGAGAAAGCCAGTAAGAACAGTAGAACTTGGTCATATCTTTGACAGCTCTTTAAAGGGAACTTTTGGGTTCAAGATCTGGTTTGGCACTAACTAGTTAAGAGATCGTGACCTTTGGGGACCTCATTTTTCTTACTTGTTAAGTTAGGAAGCTGGACTCTATTATATCTTGGACTTTTTACGGCCTTCTCCATGAGCTACTCCTAATTTTCAAAAAACTCTGCACCCAGCCTTCCCTGGTGGCGCAGTGGTCGAGAGTCTGCCTGCCGATGCAGGAGACGCAGGTTCGTGCCCCCGTCCGGGAGGATCCCACATGCCACGGAGCGGCTGGGCCCGTGGGCCGTGGCCGCTGGGCCTGCGTGTCCGGAGCCTGTGCTCCGCGGCGGGAGGGGCCACAGCGGTGAGAGGCCCGCGTACCTCAAAAAAAGGAAACAAACAAACAAAAACACTCTGTACCCTTATCTCCTTCATAGGACAAAGGATGTGCACTTTATCCTACGTACACTTTACACGACGTACACTTGCAACATGGCTCGTGTTATTTTCTTTTGCCACGATCTCCTCCATCAGAGCGTGAAGCCCTTGACAGCAAGAGTTCTGCAGATTCTCCATAACTCCTACCCCTGGCCCAGCAGAATACCTGGCACCTGTCAAGTGTTCAAAAACTTTTTTGAACTAAAGCAGGTCCCCTAAAGGGAATTATGTAAGGAAGAATATTTTTCATTTATTAGGCATAAATTCACACATTTGCATGATCCGAAACCACTTCCCTCTCTCGTGGATAATTTGAAAGAATATGTCATACCCTTAAAAGCATTACCAATTTTGATTTACAAATGTTTTTCAAGAGGCAATCAAAGACATTTGTGTTAATTGTATCACTTTTTCAGTTTGCAATCAAAGCTGCAAATTTGTTCTCTTTAATTTTCCAACTCAGTTGAAAGCGGGATTGAGGTGGGTAACAGGCACCAAACTGGCACCATTTTGGCTACCAAGTTGTAGCCATGAACTCTGGAAATAGACCTGCAAGCTTAAATGAAACTCGATAAAGGAGAGCCAAGTGCCACTGACCTTCTGGGCATTGTCCTAGGTGCTAAAGCAGATGTTGCGGCTGCAGAAGGATTGGGCTCCCCTTCCAAGTGGAGTGCTTGGTCCTGGGTACTGTGCATACAGCCACACATACTCTGCTCTCCTGTTGTGTGCTGGCCCTTCCTAAGCGACAGTTACTTGCCGGCTGTTACTACTGTCATTCGTTCCATGGCAACTATACAGTGGCCCTTGTAGAAGAGCCTTTCCCTAGTGTTATTTGCAGGCAGACATTAAACCAGTCATGCCATAGTCAACAAATATTTGAGTGTCTGCTGTGGGCCAAACACCGTACAAGGTACTGGGAACACAACAGTGAGAAAACTCAGCCATGGACTTTGATCCCAGAGAGCTTAGTGGTCAAGACTGATATTAATCACGTAATCGCAAAAGAAGTCACCCCTGTGACAATACCGTGTAAGGGGGATGCTATGAGGTTGGTGTCAGTCAGGGAGGTGAGGGAGACATCCCTGGGGAGGTGATGTTTGATGCCGAGTAGGAAGGAATGAAGTAGGTGAAAGGGCAAGGGATCCACATTGTAGGCAGATGGAACAGCCTGTGGTAAACCCAGTGGCAGGAGGGAGTGTGGTGATTGGGAGGGACTGAAAGAAGGCCAGGGTAGCTGGACCAGAGAGGCTGTGGGGGAGGGAGGCTCCAGGTGAGGATGAAAAGGAGGCACGGTGACTAGACGACGCAGGACCTGGGAGGCCACGGTAGGGAATTTTCACTTTATGTCAAGAGAATGGGAAACCATTTGAGAGTTTTAGGCAAGGAGGCTGATAAACTTAGATTTACAGTCTGGAGACGTCACTCAGTCTTCAGTGTGAATAATGGTTTAGAGAAACGAACAGCGTAAATTCAGCAAGACCAGTAGGAAGGCTATTTCTCTTGTGTTTGCTTAGAGCTTGCTCTGTAAAAGCTGGGGGACGTCAGCTCAGTCAAATGAGTCTGGGTCAGGGAAGACATGACCAGCGATTACTTAGATCGCTGGTGAGTTGATGGGTGAGAGGAGATAGATCTCAAGAGAAGCCAGGAATAGTCATTGTTCTGGCTTCCGCTTGGCTCCAGGGACACTGCTGTCATTACTGCATCACTGGTCACTGCTCCAGCATATGGCCACTCCACTTGCTCATTAATGGCCTGCTTCTCTTTATGGTTTTCTTTTCTGTCCTCCCTCTACCTCCCGACTAATTTCCTTAGCATTTTTCATTTGAATACGGGAGTGAGAGAGAGTTTGATTGATCTCACTAATTACTGTTGCCCGTACCGGTCAGAGTTTTAATGCCAGCCTGCCCCATCGGTTGTCAGTTAACCTATGCAATTAGCTCCTTCGGAGCAGGTGATGACACTAAGCCAGCTTCACTGCCCACGTTAAAACCAACAGCTGGTTTCCTCAGCGGAGAGCTCTGAGTAGGTTTCTGAGAATCTGGATTTGTAAGAAACACGCCAGATGATTCTGACATGGACTATGTTGCAGAACTGTTGGCAGTGGTTAAAAAGAGGCTCTGGAGTAGTTTGAATTCTGACTCTGCCATTTACTATCTGTGTTACCTGGGATAAGATCTTTAAAATGGCTAAGTCTACTTTCTCATTTATAAAACAATACTTTCCTCATGGAAATATGTTTCTCATGGAAAGCACAGTGTCTGATACACAGGGAGCAATCAATAATAGACACGGAGAAGATGACAGTAGAGGTGACGTGTCATCAGGATCCTGGCAGGACACAGACTCTAACTCGGATGGCATCAGAGACACCCATGAAGGGATCACTCAGCGGTCACGGTTAGGAAAATAAACATGGATGTCGAGGCACCCAGAGACTAGAAGCGATGGGAGACTTATCACTCATGTCCTGAAGGAGCAAGGAGAGGAAATCAGATGATGGAGCCCAGAGAGGGCAGGATTCTTGGAGCAGGGGCCACTTGACAGAAGTCGTGGATGAAGGGAGACAGCCGCGGCTACAAATGAGGCAAATCAGGGAGGGAGTGGGGAAGAGATACCCCAGGCTCTGATCTCCAGCCTGTGCCTCCCGTTGACCAAACCAATCAGGGAACCAGCAGGAAGGAGGCCTGGGAGGTGGAGTCTGAGAAATCAACCTCTTGGGGCAGAGACTGGAATAGGAGGGTGGGGTAAACAAATGGGCAAGAAGCATGGTGATGATGGTGATGACGATGGTGCTGATGGAAGCAAAATACTGGGAATCAGGTTTATTCATAACCTTCTCAAGACTGAATCAAACTTAGGATCAAAAAGGCGTAGCAGGGCTTCCCTGGTGGCGCAGTGGTTAAGAATCTGCCTGCCAAGGCAGGGGACACGGGTTCGAGCCCTGGCCCGGGAAGATCCCACATGCCGTGGAGCAACTAAGCCCGTGTGCCACAACTACTGAGCCCGTGCACCACAACTACTGAGCCTGTGTTCTAGAGCCTGTGAGCCACAACTACTGAACCTGCGTGCCACAACTACTGAAGCCTGCACGCCTAGAGCCCGTGCTCCACAACAAGAGAAGCCACCGCAGTGAGAACCCCGTGCACCATAAGGAAGAGTAGCCCCCGCTCGCCGCAACTAGAGAAAGCCCGCGCGCAGCAACGAAGACCCAATGCAGCCAAAAAAAAAAAAAAAAAAAGGCATAGCAGTATCTACAGACAGTTCAGGTGATAATATATCATTTTCCCCTATACCTGAATTTCACAATATCATGGAACATTTAGACTATTTACACACAGTGTCAAAGCATCTGGAAAAAACATTAAAAAAATGTTTGGGGCTTCCCTGGTGGTGCAGTGGTTGACAGTCCGCCTGCCGATGCAGGGGACGTGGGTTCGTGCCTCGGTCCGGGAGGATCCCACATGCCGCGGGGCGGCCTGGGATATATGTTGCAAAAAGAAACCCCAGGGAATCCAGTGCCTTGTGGTTTGAATCCTGGAGTCCCTTAAGTCTGTCTTCTCTCCTCCACCTTTTTACACTTGTGTTTGTTTTACGTATAATGGCCAGGGTTTTTAGTTGTACTTACTAGGAGGATTAGGGAAAATATGTCTACTCCATCTTCCCAGAAATGGAAGTCCCTGTGTAACTTTAGAAACATTAGCTTATTTAAATACTTACAGTGTAATAACGAACAAGCTCAGAGAGCTTAAGTAACTTGCCCAAGAGCCTGTTTTCGGACCTGATACCTACAGCTTATATACCCTCACTCACGATGCTTCTTTGCCAATAACGGTAACCGCCTTTATGGAACTCCATGCATCCCGGTCAGTGTCCCAGTTGCCTCCACATACTGTGTAGCTGGGTCCTTATTTATTTATTTAGCCTCTCTAATAACTTTGGTATCTACATTTTGTTAACCTATTTCTGTATGCCTGTGCTGTTGTGATGCCCTAATGGTCGGCATTGGGATGATCGTGTCTTTATAATGGGACCCTGCTATTAAACCCCTATGGTGACGGCCAGCACACTCCCACAGAAGGGTAGAGATTCAGGCTTTCTGAAAATACAGTTAGTACGTAGCAGAATTTGACCCTCACACGTTACATATGTTACGCGATACCTTTTTCGTCCGTCTGTTTTTAATCAAAAAGTTATTTTGCATTTGTTATCCACAAGCCAGCAGGCACTGGGGCCCCAAGCTCGTCAACAATGCAAGGGGCTCCCTTGTCAGACTCTTCTCCTCTCTTTGGTTGGTCATTGTTGGCAAAACCACATGAAAAAAACAAAACAAAAACAAAAACGTGGCTTTGCTATGGGCCGGGCTGGTGAGGTTGCCAGCAGATGGCTTAAAGCATTTAACTACCTGCCCTGATGTAGTGAAAATTGGATTTCTGAATAAGAATGCTCGATGTTTTATTGGTCTGGGCTTTAATTATCTTACAATGTAATGGGAGAAAAAGCTAGAGCCTTTCATTTTCCACTGGTGACTGTCATTTAGCAGACCTTTCTGACGCTTGCTTGGGAGGGAGAAACTGCTTCTACTGGTCACTGGAGCAGCCTGCGGCCCCTGCGTGAATAAAACATGCTGGGTAATTTCTGTGATGCGGCCAACACACATGTATGTAGAATCGATGCTTATTATTCTGTCAATTAACAGAGATAATTTAAAAGATTTTAAGCTTTGTGATTGTCGGGAATCCCCCACTCACGAAGAGGGTCTCTAATTTCTTTGGTTAATCCTTGGGTTCTTAATTTAGGATTTTAATGCCCACAGGGAGAAGGAATCAGACGAAAATGCTCAGCTCCAGAAAATATGCTTAAAGAGGTTTGACGTTCGAGAGACTGAAGGAATTGTTCATCCTGACGATGAAATGCTTGCTTGTATTTTCCTGAGATGGTAGCTTAGGCGGGGAAAAGGCTTGCTTTCAAAGTCATCTGAGAGTGTTTAATGATATACATTCAAACTTTTAATTTATTTTTTGAATAAATACCACATTTTCAGGCTTTAAACCAAACATATAAAGGGCATAGAGTAAAAATTTCCTTGCTATTACTGTGGCTCATTTCTCCAGTTTTTTTCTTTCTCCTTATAACCACCTTCATCTGAATTAGTTAGAAAGTCTGAATTTTTTTTTTTTTTTTTCCCCTCAAAAAATCCCGTGCACGGTTCTCATACAGAATCGCAATTGTCTTACGTCCTTTAGGGGACCAGACAGAGAATAAATGAGGACATAAATCCCGAACTATAAAACCAAGGATCCAGGGGAGACATGATAGAGTGATGTTTTCCCCTCTCTCTCCCTTGTGGACCTTTCAGAGGCTGTGTGCCTGCTGCCTGATTTCTAATAAGCCACTTTCTGTGTTTCCGAGAGCAGGAGAAGTCATGGCACTGCTCAGCTCAATAACTGGGAGTGTTTTGAGCCTTTGCTATTGTCCTGGTGGGGATCTTGGCCGTCCCCTCTCCTGTTTCCTTTACTCATTTTTTTTTTATATTGAAGTATGGTTGATTTACATTGTTGTGTTAGTTTCTGCTGTACAGCAAAGCGATTGTTACACAAATATATACATTCTTTTTTTTCATATTCTTTTCCATTATGGTTTATCATGGGATACTGAATATAGTTACCTGTGTTATACAGTAGGACCTTGTTGCTTATCCATTCTATATATGATAGCTTACTTATCTACTCATGACCTGCCCCAGGAAATTACAGGGCTCAGCCTTCATTCAGGCCTTTCTTTTTCTCAGTTTATGTCTCCGGCACATGAATTTTCAAACCCACAGGAGCTTTTTTCTAGGCTGGTGTTAGAGTTTGAGAGTAATCTGCACTGAAGAAGTAAAATACAGTATGATATAAATCTCCACTGGTGCTTCTGTGCTGAAGGGAATGTGATTTAACCTGGAGAGACTTGCATTCCCAGAATACTCGCAAGATCTCTTTTCCTTTAGCACTTTTGTTTTACTCTATTTTGGACCACCTTCTCACCATAGTGTGTATATGGGGTTTAAATAGATGGTGTTGATCAAACTGTCCTTTTAAAACTTGAAACAGCTGGCAATATGTCTTCCTAGTGGTATGTTTGAAATTGGACGGATACAAATAAAGCAAGTTGTAAACAGAAATGGCCAATGTTGAGCCCAGCAGAGATATTAATACACTGAAGAATCTATTTGGAGGGTTCTAATTTCCCTAACACAGTATATTTCCTCCTGAGCTCTGACTCTGGGAAGTGGGGCGTCAGCAAGTTGCCTTGAATGCCTTAGCGCCTGTCATGGTGATAAACTGTTACACAGCATGTCTGCTTGAGCAAATCCCACTAGCAATTTTAAGTTGCTCAGCCCTTTGTAGGATTCACAGAGCACAGAATATACCTAAAAATAACACCTAAATAAAAATGAGCTGATACCTCAGTTACCTCCGCCTATCACTGACACCACTTATCAGCAAGAATTCTTATCTATTCGTACGCTCTGAGATCACCTCTTTTCAAATATCTAATTTAGAACAAGTGTTACTTTTGGAAGGAACACACTTGGGAATCATTTCTTTATAGTTGCATGAGTTAGAAGAGATTCTTGCTTTATATATATATGTCCATCCATTCATCAATCCATCCATTTACAGAGTCATTCATCATTTGACGTTCATTAACCAACACAGGTTGGGTGCCAATTGTGTACCAGGCACTGTGTCAAGGGCTTAGGGCTATCTAAACGCAATAAAGTTAATTGAAAGTAAAAATTCAGTTCCTTCGTCATATTTTAAGTGATTAATAGCCACGTGTGGCTAGAGGTTACCATATTGGACAGTACAGAAGTTGAACGTCTTTATCACTGTAGAAATTGTTATTGGACAGCACTGCACTAGATTTTAAATCCTGTGTCGATAGAGAATGTGTCAACTTTGTTTACTGCTGTATTTTGGGTATTAAGCACACAGTACTTAGCATACGGGTACTCAATAAACATGAATCGATTGATTGTTTAATTGGCTGAGAGGCTGTTTTGTGAGGAGAGTCAGCTCCACTCAAAAAATGAACTGAGGCTGCATAGTTATGTGTAGATAAAAAACATTCAAAACATCTCTCTTATCTGTGTCTTTCTAAAAGCTAATTCTGTATTGTCTGTGCTATTTCAGATGGGAATGATCTGAAACACCTGAACGATTTAATAGCTTTCATGTTTCCTTGGCAGTCCCTTCCCTGAACGGTTTCATGTTCCAGAATTTCCAAACAGTTGGGACTAAGCAAGTCGAGACATGCTCAGGTTTGTATGTTTTCAGCAATGGATGGAGTTGGTGCTTTTCCTAAAGGCCTCTAAGCATGAGAAAAGGCCTAGCTATAAATTCAGTGAATATAAAATGTTTAGTAATCATACACTGTCACTAAAAGAAATAGCTTAAGTGTTTAAGAGCTTCTACTCCAGATCACAGAGATCTGGATTTGAATCGTGGCTTCACCACTTAAAACCAAGAGCATGAAAGTTCTAGTTTATTTCCTGACATCACACTATAAGGTGAGTACTACTGTTACTCTCATTAAAAAAGAAAAAGGAAACTGAAGCAGAGAGGGGTTAAACTACTTGCCCAAGGTCACACAGCTAATAGTTGTGGTGGAGATGTGGGTGAAACCCAGGTAGTCTGATTCCAAGGTCAGTTTTTTTTTTTAACTACAGTACTCCCATGTGTCTGATCTTGACTTCTTTGTGCCTCAGTTTCCTCATCTGTAAAATAGGGATAATGCTACCTAGCTCACATGAATTGTTGCAAAGATAAAACTCTTGGACACAGTATCTGCCAGCTACTGTTGGAGTTGTTTTCTCTTAAAGGAAGGTATTCATTAAGAAAAACAGCCTCATCACAAAATAAATATATAAACAACAAGGTTATAACAGTTTTCTTTTACCTATGAGACTGACAAAAACTGAAAATGAGATAACATCCTCATTTGGCTAGGGAGAGGTAAAAATGTATGCCTGGGAGCTTCCGGGAAGATGGCGGAAGAGTAAGACGCGGAGATCACCTTCCTCCCCACAGATACACCAGAAATACATCTACACGTGGAACAACTCCTACAGAACACCTACTGAAGGCTGGCAGAAGACCTCAGACCTCTCAAAAGGCAAGAAACCCCCCACGTACCTGGGTAGGGCAAAAGAAAAATGAACAAAGACCAAAGAATAGGGATGGGACCTGCACCAGTGGGAGGGAGCTGTGAAGGAGGAAAAGTTTCCACACACTCAAGCCCCTTCGCGGGCGGAGACTGCGGGTGGCGGAGGGGGAAAGCTTCGGAGCCGCGGAGGAGAGCACAGCAACAGGGGTGCGGAGGGCAAAGCGGAGAGATTCCCGCACAGAGAATCAGGGCCGACCAACACTCACCAGCTCAAGAGGCTTGTCTCCTCACCCGCCGCGGCGGGCGGGGCAGGGAGTTGAGGCTCGGGTTTCGGTCGGAGCGCAGGGAGAGGACTGGGGTTGGCGGCGTGCACACAGCCTGAAGGGGTTAGTGCGTCACAGCTAGCCGGGAGGGAGTCCGGGGAAAAGCCTGGACCTGCCGAAGAGGCAAGAGACTTTTTCTTCCCTCTTTGTTTCTCAACGAATCATCCCAAATTAAGGAGGTGGACTTTGAGAGCAAGATTTTTGATTTTTTTCCCTCTTCCTCTTTTTGTAAGTGTGTATGTCTATAGGGAGGGTGGGAGGGAGGGAGACGCAAGAGGGAAGAGATATGGGAACATATGTATATGTATAACTGATTCACTTTGTTATAAAGTAGAAACTAACACACCATGGTAAAGCAATTATACTCCAATAAAGATGTTAAAAAAATATTTACCTCTTGTAGTTATCATTATCTGTTAAAAAAAAAAAAAGGTATGCCTGTACATTGCTGGTGGGAGTATAAATGATGTAACCTCTAGGGAGGTTATATCAATTATAGGGAAGGAATTGGAAATATCTATGAAGATTAAGAATATACATATCTTTTGGCCCAAGAAACCCACTCCCATAAATTTATCTTTTAGATATTCTTGCAAATGTGCTCAAAGATATGTGTTCAAGAATATCAGTTGCTGTGATACTTGATGTAGCAGAAGATTGATCTAATAGTAGGGAATTGATTTGGTAGAGAATAAACCAGGGCTTGGCACACTTTTTCTGTAAAGGGCCAGACAGTAAACGTTTTAGGCTTTGTGGGTCACAAGGTCTCTGTCATAGTGTGAAAGCAGCCATAGACAATGTACAAACGAATGGCCATGGCTGTGTTCCCATAAAACGTGACTTACCAAAACAGGGGGTTGACTGCATTTGGCTGTGGGCTATCATCTGCTCACTCCTGGTCTGGATAAATCATGGTATGTCCACACAAGGGAATATTATGCAGCCATTAAAAGGAATATGGAGCAACCTCTAAGATATACTATTAAGTGGAAAAATCCCGGTTTGGCAAGCATCTACAGAGTAACGACCATGTGCCAGACACTATTCTAAGTGCTTTACATGCATTAACTCATTCATATTCACAGTTACCCTATGAGGTAGGTAGTTACGACTACTATTACCCCTATTTTACAGATGAGGAAACCAAAGCAGGGCACATTAAGAAACTTGGTCAGCTTCCCACAACTAATATGTGTTGGAGTCAGGATTCAAACTACAATTTGAAACCCAAGACCAAGACAGGCTGTCTTCTAGAACAGGACACACCAGGGCAGCATACTGCCTCTCATGTACACAAGAAAGGGGAATTATACCAGCATTTCTTAACCTATTTTTCATAACATCTTCTGTAAGGAACCTTTTAAGATATTTTTTCCTAATGCCCCTCCAAGTGACAATTTAATATCACAGATATTAGATCTGTTTATGTACCGTATTATCTGCACTTTATACATAAACAGTAAGATATTTCTGCCCTCATGGAAAAAAGTTTCACCCCTTTGGGGGCAATACTGCCCCGTTGAGAATTAATGGATTATATGTGTACTTACATCTTCATGGACCATCTCTGGAAGGATCCATAAGAAATTGAGAACAATGGTTGCTTCTGGGGGTGCAGTCTGGGAGGCTCAGAAGGGGAGGACCTCTGATTATATTATTTTCCACAAAAAAAAAAAAAAAAAAAAAGAGAAAATAAAGGTCTCTGAGTTGCCAAAAGAAGTAATCACGTAGTGAAGGAGGGAGAGGCCCCCCAAGGGAGCGCCCGCTGAGCCCCACCTTTGTCCTGGGCTGGCGGTGCTTCCGGAGCGCTAATGAGACCTCTGAGGTCCTGGGAAGCCCTTGGTTGGAGGAGGGCTGCTACTTTTTACAACTCGGGGGAGGGTTTGTTTGCCCAACTTCAGTGGTTCAGTTGACAGCCTCTCCTTCCCTTTCCCACACAACAGGCTTTCAGGATTCTGTGTTCCCCACACAACTCCAAATTGGGAAAAAAGAAATGATTTTTAGTGAGTTCTTTAACCCCTTGTTACAATGTACCTAGCCCTGCCTTAGTCTCTCCTGGACCCCAGAAATCCCCTCATGACAACAAAGCAACCTCCCCATTTATTCTTTGTTTCCCAACAACTGAAGCCTCTGCTGGATGCAACAGTATATGTGGGGGAAGAAAAGGAGTCGTGGCAAAGAGAACTGCTTAGTACCAGGATAAACATCTTCTTCTACGTTCTAAGCTTTGCTCTTTTGCACTAAACCACACCTCTGATCTGGTGTCAAAACTGTGTGTGTCATGGAGACTCTAATGACCTGGCTGAACCATTAGGGACCCTTTAGTGCACGTGAGTCAAGTGAGCGAAGAACAGCATTAAAAAACAAACGAAGTACCATGGAGTGGGATGACATTGAATTTAGTGGAAAACAGAGTGTCTCGTGTGGTAAAGGTAAGATTTGTTTTGTGTAACTTTGAGTTTAGGGCTCTATGTACTGGAACACATTCAAAATGTATTTAATTTTTAAGAGTGCCTGTACCATGGAGAGATGACCCTTGTGCTTTGATGGTCCTTTTGTGATTGCCTGTAGCTTCCATATAAACATCTCACCCCTCCAGGAATCCTTTATTCCATCGCTCTTTTTCATCTCCTCCATGGCTTATCAATATCTGCAGTTTGCTTACTTGCTGCTTATTGGGGGGTGAGTGGTACAGAGGGACAGGAACGATGCCATGGATAGTCCTTAACCTATGGGCTTCAGGTCATTCCTGGCTTGCGATCTGGGGGTGGTGTAGTTTGCAAACAGGGGAATGTGAGTCGGTGAGTCATGAGGGCCAAGAGTTGCGGGCCCCGCTGTGAGCTATCTGTAAACATGCTGGAAACTTCAAAGGAGCATTAAGATTCTTCTTCCTCTCTGGAGAGTCAATCTGTTATATCACCTCTAAGTTTGCATATTCTAATGTATCACATTATAGTTGTTCAACAAATATTTACTGAGTACCTAGTATAGTCTAGGTACTGTTCCAGGTGTTGAGGACACACGTGTGTCCAGTCTAGTAAATAAAGTCCCAGCCCTTAGTGGAGTTTATATGGGAGCGGGAGAGATCTAAGGCACAAGTAAACAAATGAATACATAATGTAATTTCAGGTCTGTATGTAATCTCTCCCACTGGGCTGTAAGTACATTGAGGCAAGCATTGTATTTACCCAGCTGTTTCTCCAGCCGTGAGCTGGGCTGAAGGAATGTTTAGTACCTCAAGGATTGCATGTGTAAACAATGCCTTTTAATCTACTCCAGCACCTTAGCAGGGAATGCGATAAACATTGGCTACCGGATGGGAACGCTGTCAAAGTTGGTCTCTCAATACCGGAGCACTGAAAAGCCGTCAGTTGCCCTACATTAATGCTACAGGCTGGGTCATTTTCTCACAGAAAAGGTAATGCTACTGATTGGAACAATTATCAGTTTTAATCACCGTTATCAGCTACTGAGCACTCTGACGAGGTGAATCTGCTATGAAATTTGCTTACGTGGTATCATTTTACCCTTTACTGGTGGGATAGTGTGGCAGGTAGAATAATGCTCCCCTTCCCGCCCCCAAGATGCCCACATTCTAATCCCTGGAATCTATGGATATGTTAGGTTCTGTGGCAAAGGGAACTACGGTTGCTGATGGAATCAAGTTTGCTAGTCAGTTGACCTTAAAATCAGGCGATTATCCTGGATTATCCAGGTTGGTCCAATGTAATCACAGACTTCCTTAAAAGTGGAAGAGAGGCCAAGAGGAGGTCAGAGTGATGCAACACGCAAAGAACTTGACCTGCTCTCGCTGGCTCTGAAGATGGAGAAAGAGGGTCGTCAGCAACGGCTTCTAAAAGATGGAAGAGACAAGGAAATGCGTTGTCCCTTAGAGCCTCCGGAAGGGAACAGAGTCCAGCCCACCCCTGGATTTTAGCCCAGTGAGACTTCTGTTGGGTTTCTCCTACAGAATAGTATGATAATACATTCGTGTTGTTTAAGCTACTAAGTTTGTGGTAATTTGTTTCAGCAGTCAGAGAAAACAAACAGGTTGATATCTTTATCTCCCATTGTATGGATGAGAGTCTGAGGCTCAGAGACTTTGGGGCACTTTCCCAGGATCACACAGCCTGGTTTCAATGATGGAACCAAGATAGGAATCCATGTCTATCTGACTACAAGCTGAGGCTTACCCACTGCTGGTAGGAATTTACACGATCAATTAACGCTGAAAAAGCTAATGACAACATCTACCAATGCCTAAAGATGTGACCCAGCTCTAAGCTCCTAGAATACAGATCTGGACCTCAGGTCTCCTCTGAGGAGACTGTGCTTAAAAACGTGTTCCTCCTGAGTGTGTGTGGCGCCATGTTGCGAAGTTCTGTGGAAATGTATGTCATTTCTCACTGTGAAATTTTCACAGAAGGTCTAGGAGCTTTCAGAGAGCGAGATTAACAATGCACTTGTAGAAAAGGACAGCAACGCTCAGGGCAACGTGTAGGCTATGAAATGTATCACATTCTAGAAGGAACATGATAGTGGAGATCAATCAGAAGAAACCTGAAGGTCTGAAGAGACCAGGGGAGATGATATCAGGAGAAATGTCAATTCACAGGCAAGAAGGGAAAATACTGGAAGTAAGGAAAACTACTGAGTTTGTATTTTGCTTTTCTCTCGCTCACCAAAGTGGCATGAAAGCAAGTAACGTCACATGAGATTGTTTCTAGTAAGTAGGGAGATGACTTGAAGTTCATATGAGCCAGTGAGTCTAAGTTCACAGCACAAGCCAGTTAGATTCTCTTAAGCTCCAAGAGGTCAGGTAATGAAAATATAAATAAAATAGCAGAGGCTCAAAGGCAAATCCTTTTTCAGCCACCAGGAAACCTATTAGACTTATTACAACCTCCTTCAAGTGTTTTGTTTGATAACCAGGGGGCCTGCCCCTTTAAGGAAAATACTCAACTGGACTTAAAATATTTCCCATAGAAACACAGGAGTTCCAGGAAGCCTTCTTCTGTTCTCATCTTGGCCTTTTAATGTCCAATGTCCATTATTCATGGAGGCCCAGAGAGGACTGGAGGAGCCAGGGCCGTTCTTGGAAGCACTTGCTGCCAACAGGCTCTGAGGAGAATTTAGCTGAGCCCGAAAACCCAGCAAAGCCTCAGACTCCAAGTCAAGCAGGTTAAGAAATAATTCTTCATTCAGCTGGACCTTTCACACTCTCAATGACTTAATGAACTTAGTGAATCGAGTTTGATTTTATTCACGTTGGCAAATGATTCTGACAAAATCTATCCTTATATCTATGAGGGACTCAGCATCCCTATGGAAGGTCAAATGAAGCACTTGATGGTCTGGGTTATCGTTGAATGTACCCCAGTTGGACAAAGCACATCTGGCTTAAAATGTAGGAGAACAGTGGGGGGTGCACTGTTGTGGTTTAACAAGGTTTAGAGCAAGTTGTTTTGGACGCGGAGACCTGGATTTGAATTTGGCGTCTTCCCACTTCCACCTCAGTCATCTTGAGCTAAGAGGTTACTTGACCTTTATGAATCTCAGTTTTCTCATCTGCTCAACTGGTATAAAAATAGTACTTGATCTTGCATTAAATAGGAAAGTGGAGATAAAGCGTGTGGCATTGTTCTCTGTGTAGACTAGATGCTCAGTAGATAGTAGCAATTAAGAATGATTTTTATTAGTGAAGGTACTCACAAGGATTTTGTTGTTATCTAACTTCCCTGACCTTTGGTTTTCTAACCTGATACATGGGAGTACTGCTAGCATCTATCTCATAGTGCTGTTGTGGTTAAATGCAAAATGCTTAGCTCAGTGTCTGGCACAATGTATGTGCTCAATAAATGTTAGTTGTTCCTTGATAGTTGTTATTAAAAATTCTTATCTTTGGACAGCCAGATAAAAATCACATGGCATATTGAAATTAAAGTCTTATTTATATGCTGGGTAGACTGGGAGTTAATGGGAAAAAAAAATCACTTAGGAAAGGGACAAGTTCTAGTATTTTTCCTGGCATTACTTGTCCATTATTTGAGCCTTTCAATCTTGAGTGTGAGCTCCAAGATGCCAGGAGCTGTATTTTGCTCACCTCACTATGATTAGAAGTCTTTGACTTATAAAATCTCAGGCTTATGTAAGTGTGGAGTAGACATTCAATAGACAACTAGTATTTGTAGAGTGCTGTACAGGTCATCAACCTTTCCCGCACACCACCAGGTCGGTTCTTGTCATCACCCTATGAAGCAGGATTATCTGCGTTCCCATCTTACATTCTAAGCAATAATAGTAACATTCATCCATCACTGATCACTGTAGTAGGTGATTTTGATGCTCTGTGCTGTTTTCTCTTGGCCAGTCTCTAACTTCAGCCACAGTTGTGAGGGGTAGTTCCTGCTCACGTTGACAGTGACCTGCACCTTCTGTGGCTCCCGCCTCATCCTTCCTCAAGGCTACTGTCCCCGGGAATGGGGTAAATGGGGAAGGGGAGGGCGGTGATAGCACTCGTGTCAGTTCCCCTCCTCCCACAGCCAGCATGCTGCCTAATAGTTGTTAGGACTCAAGGTCACAAAAGCCTGCTCAGTCTATAGGCAAGTGCAACCTGGAAATGTGGGAAAGTTATCAACCCTTTGGACAACTCTCAACCAGTTGAGGGGATGGAGGTTGGGAGATAAATATTCCCACTCTTGTCCCTTGCTTGAGAATTGCTGGAGCCACTCTGAACACTAGTCAGAGATCCTGACGGAACTGAGCTCCTATTGGTCTTACCAGCAACAACTAATGTGCTCTTTTAACGGATGGATTTTCCTCCTTTCCTGTCTCACTCTCCCGCCTTGTCAGTCCTGCATCCTAGAATTACCTAGAACCCGGACTGAGAATGTGCTCGCTGTATGCCAGAGGCTGCTATGATGTCTTTACACGGCTTACCTTTTTCATCCTGATACCAACCCTGTGAGGCAGAGCTTATCTTCACTGTAGAGACAGGGGAACTGAATGAATGAGTTTAGCATCTTGCAAAGGCATTTACTGACCTGCCCACGATCCCCAGTGACTGAAGGTGGTCCCTAGGGTGTAAACTCCCCTGCGTTCCAGGGTGCACCTGCCTTCAGGTTGTGGCTCCAGAGAAGTCCCTGGGCTTTGGAGAAGGCACGGAGGAAGACAAAGGACAGGCAAGTAGATGGCAGCACAGGGATTCTAACCCAGGCGGCGGGATCTCAGAGCCCACTCGTTTTATTTGGATGCTTTACCTCCTCCGAGGAAACGAAGGCTCAGGAGGTGAAGTCACATCCTGAAATACAGCTAGTGAGCAGGGAGGCTTCGATGCCAAATGAGGTCTACTGGAAACATAGACCCAAGGTCTCCTACCACACTGATTACTCTCCTTTTCAAAAGGCCAGATCTACTGTTCTTTTCTTGGAACCAGAAGGAATAAAACCAGCTTAACGAAATCCCCGTTGGACTACAGCAGCGTTTTACTGCAAATCTGCAGTGGACTCTGGAAGCATGTCTTTATCTGGACCTGGGTGGATAGTGCTTTCCATGACAGAGCCCCGATGTATTATGGGACTGTTAAGGTTGGTAAAAAGAACTGGTGATTCTGAGCATTTCTCCACTTTGGAGAATTCATGACAGCATAAGAATCAGAGGCCAGGGCTTCCCTGGTGGCGCAGTGGTTGAGAGTCCGCCTGCCGATGCAGGGGACGCGGGTTGTAAAAAAAAAAAAAAAAAAAAAAAAAAAAAAAAAAATTCAGAGGCCACTCTGTGCCCTGGACAGTGCTGAAGAAAGCAGTCCAATCCAGCCACTATGCCGAGAAATCAGAGATCGATGTGCGGAGAACTCATGCCTGTTCTCCTTCTCCCACTCCCAGCCCATTGCCTAATGGGTGTTAGGTCAAAGGCCAGGATGTCCTCCACTCTATCCCGCACCCACCAAGATCTTGTCAAAATGCTGATCTCATCACGTCCCTCCTCTGCTTAAATCCTTCAGTGCTTTCCCTTAGCTTCTTTAGGATAAAGACAGAATTCTTGACCGTGGTGCCCAAGCGGGACACCCCCCACCCCCCGCTCCAATAAGCAGCGACACCTCTCTCAAAGCCCCCCTCACACATTATGTGCTACATATCCGTCCTGTCTCCTGCCATCTGAGAGCTTTGCAAGCCTACTCTCTGCCTGGGATACTCTCCCTTCCACCATGTCCTTGTGAAATTGTGCGCTGTCTTGAGGCAGATTCAAGCTCCTTGACTTTCCCCTAAGCAGCTCGAGTCCCCCTGATAAGCATTCTCATAGAATCCTGTGTCTTTGTTGCGCACAGTGTAACTGGGGTATGATTATTTTACTGTCTGTCTCCTCAATAGAATGTAAGCCTCCTGAGGTGGGGCGTGTTTCTGCTTTCGCTATTGTATCCCCAGTGCCTGGCAGAGCAGTGGGTATACAGGAGGTCCTGGAATGACGGAATCAATCAATGAACAGCCCTGGGCTCATAAAGCAAGGTCAGGGTGAGAGACTGGGAAGACTGTGCACTCATCCTTTGTTCTCTCATTGTTCAAGCTCACCAGGTTCTATTGCTGTAACTCTCCATTATCCAGCCAGCACGGTATGCAATAACTTTATTAAGGTCAAAGAGATATCACGATACAGATTTATCCAACAGGATCCAGAAATGGTTTATACATACCATCTAAAACACAGCTGTTTTGGCCTAAAATATTTCCAACATCACAGATCACACAATGAGTTTATACATTGATAACGACTTTTATCTGGAAATACAGATGCTCAGCTTGCTCTCACTGTTGGGCCCTGGCATTTCAATTGAGTTAAGACAAACAGGCAAAGATTCACATTTTCTTGATAATGAATACATTCTGGGGAATATTTAATGAGAAATATTTAATATTTAATGACAGAAAGGAAGTCATTTTTAACTTATGGGTAACATTCAAATCAGACTTTGTAAGTTGAGCCGAGACTTGAGAATTTTTAATAATTGGATCTAGGACATATTAGCTTTACAAATAAACAGGATTTGAAAGTTTAGCTGGTAGTGTAGGTTCCACAGACTATCCTTCATAAATTAACATGTTAGCACACTATCTTGACTATGGTGTCTGATACCTACATCTCCATTATTCTAAGGAAACAAAACTCCATCCACACTCATAGTTATTGGGCCCATTGTTCATGGTCCATAGAATAAAAGCCACAAAACACCATAGAAAGTTACAAGAATGTAAATATTTAGCTAACTAAATAGCATAAATATTGGGCAATTTCCATCTACAACACTGAATATATACTAATCAGGGAAAAACAAAAACCCCAAATCTTAGTTACAATGCATTCAGAACTGGATAAAGCCAGAGAGACAAATTTGCAAGTATACAAAGTAGTGAATATATTTCTGTAAACGTCCATTTAACAAATACGTGGTACAAACTGGAAAATTTTCATAAATACAGTTCAAATGTTCATTTTGTGAGAAAATGCTTATTCATGCACTAAATCATATGAGCACTGATTCATCAAATAAAAAAAAATACAGAGTAATTGTTTGAAAGCAATACTTAGAGACTCACAATTCTACAGGGTCTGCGACTAAAAATTAATAATACATGCACATTGTGATGCACCAAACAGTATTAGAGAAAATCACTAAAATGCTTTTCGCGCCAAAAATCGTAAGAAAACTCAGTGCTGTTTAATTTACTTTATGCATATTACATACCAGAGACTTTAAGCTACAAAATGCTTCTACTATCTCAACACGCATACAAAACGACCATAAAAGTATCTGTGTATATAACAAGGTACTCTCCAATCAGCCATCTTGATGAATCATGTATCTCCTCATGTCATCTCATCTCTAAGTACCATTCATCACGACCCAGGCCTTTCTGCTTTAATGAGGACTAACAGATCTCTTATTTACATTCAACACTCCCTGAATTAATAACTGATTGAAACTCTTAAAAAATTCTCCTGCCACTGACATGGAAGGTGGTGAGGCTGTCTTTGGAAGAATGCCAACACTACCCTGTTAAATCTGATTGGTAAAAGAAGCAGGGCCACCGGACTGTTGGCCAAACTCATCCGAGGATGGCCCCAAACTCGCCTGCTGGTTGTACCCACTGCTTGATCCATAGGTGTCTTGGTTGTACCCGCCTTGGTTATAGCTACTGGAGTGTCTCTCCACTGGGTCTGAAAGGTATCTCTGGCTCGAGGAATGCCAGCCGGTCTCCTTGAAAACAAACCAGATGTTTCCAGCCCAGAGAATAAAGTTCAAGAATCCAAAGACCTGAAGGAGGATCAAAGCAAGTGAGTTGACAGACTGGACAGAAACCCCAGAAAAATCTCAGTTTCAGAAAAATCCTTCACAACACAGAAGGTCACTTTTCACCTCAATGTGGAGGCCTCTTCCAATTTCACATTTGGAGTCACTGTTTCATTTAGAATATCTGACTTTTCATGAAGGCTTGCTACAATACATGTTAGGCACTGCATAAAAGGCTTTATGTATATCCATTCATTTAGGCAAAGAAGGTGCTATTATTACACCCATATTAAAGATGTGAAAACTGAGGTTCAGCAAAGATAAGGATTTTATCCAAGGTCACATGGCGTGGTTAGTAGTAGACCTGGGACAAGCCTTGTTCCATCTAACTCCATAGACAGAGCGCCTACCTAATCCATCACTACCTCCCCAGATGAGGTAATCCTCATGGTGTGTAAGATATCTTCAGGGGACACAGGGTTGAGTATTTTCCTTTTAATGATGGTGCATTAATTTATAAGGTTACCTTCACTTTAATGCTAGAGTTACTACTTTTCCATTTATTGAAATGATATAAATAAAATGAATCAACCTAACAAGTATGGAGTGGGCCTCCCTGGTGGTGCAGTGGTTGAGAGTCCGCCTGCCGATGCAGGGGACGCAGGTTCGTGCCCCGGTCCGGGAAGATCCCACGTGCCGCGGAGCGGCTGGGCCCGTGAGCCATGGCCGCTGGGCCTGTGCGTCCGGAGCCTGTGCTCTGCAACGGCAGAGGCCAGGGCAGTGAGAGGCCCGCGTATACCGCAAAAAAAAAAAAAAAAAAAGTATGGAGTAAGCAATGGTACAGGTGGAATGCAGACACGTACACGCATGGTAGTGCGCACAGAGGTTGTGCTTCTTTGAATAATTGTACTTTCTGTGCCTCTCACAGTCAGAAGTGAATGCCCAAACCACACTCTGAATAAAGTTCAGGTTGCAGAGAGGTATGGAATGTTTTCTCAAGAACTGAACATGAGACTTTCCTATGGAAACTCCTCTCACTCTCCAGAAGGGTGTCCTTGGCGAGCCAGAGGACCGGGTATCACTTCCCTGGGGCCCGAGTGTTTGACGGAAGCAGAACTGTTTGCTTCTGTAAGAGGCCCAAACAGAACAGTTGTTCCCCAGCCTCTTCCAAGGCGGACTCGTTGACTGGGAATTAAGCAAGGCAGTCAGTTTTAACAGCCCGCTTTTGGAAACAGCCAATGATAGTGTGACACAAAGCTGTGATGACATTAAAGTATATTCAATAGCCACTCCAGCACGATGGTGACCAAACAAAATGGACTTGGGCAGAGGCCATAGCTCTGGAGTAGGCTTCTAGAAGTCCCTTGCAGTGTCAAAATAATTTATCCCTTATTTGTTGGATGGTGGGATGCTTCAGAGTGCCCTGGGGGTGGGAGTGGCAGGCTAGGTAGTCAAGATGAAGGACTTCGGGGGCTTGAAACATGGGCTCCAAACTTCAAAATTTTAGCAGCAAGTGGATCAGGACACACTACCTGAATCTCAGTCTTGGAGCCATCCCCTCTGGCTTTGGAATTCGAGTGGCCTGGGCTCTGCAATTTTTTGCTTTATGATTCTGGACAAGGCAGTTAGCCTCTGAACATCAGCATTTTAAAAATTCTATGAAATGGAGACAATTATTCCTTCCTTGGGGGATAGTTGTGAGGATTAAAGAGGATGTGTGTGAAGCAGCTAGACAGTGCTGGACACGTTAGTAAATGCTTACTGATTGCTAAGCTATGCTATGAATCACTTTCTAAAATATTTCCATGAATTGTATTCAGTTGACTCTTTTGCTGAGGCATAAACTGAAGCAGGGCTTTGAGGCCATATTCTTGAGGTGTCAACAGCCCAAACTGAGCATCTAGGCGGCTAACCAATCACATTGAAGACTGGGTTATCCAGACCTCCCTCCCTCCCTTCCTTCTTCTCTTTCCCCATCCCAACCTTTTGTCTTCCTTTAACCTTAACTGAGATTTATTTAACATAATTTTGTGCCATGTTCTAGGCTCCTTGCTGAGGGAGATACAAAACACAAATAAGGTACTTGTAGTATAATAGTTGCATGATCAAAATGAATTAGGTAATCACTGACACAACTCTAATTTACATATAGGACGTTTTAACCATGTGTACAATAACTAGGATACTTTCCATCAAAGGGGAGAGCTTGATTAAATTACACCTCTGTAAGTATAGGTTGATATATGAGTAGAAAAAATGATCTTGGAATCTTTTCAGATATGAAGGGATGGCTCTGCCCAGGACTATAATTTTACCTGTTTTCTATTCCTTGGTCCCTCCCTTTCCCCTGATGCTACTTTGTCTCTAAAAAAGGGATGCTTGAGAAGAGCCTAGAAATTAGGGAAATGCAACTTAAAAGTAAGTACATAAACAAGGCATTGCCATGGGCCTATTTAAGGAGCGGTGATATTTTATCGTCATCACAAAGGTATCACAGATCTCTTGTCTGGCACATTTTAGGGGCACGTGAGCCCTCGAATTTGTTCTTGCCATTTTGTTGCGACTGAAATCAGAGTAGGGATTTTGATTCTAGCCTAGATGTGGGACAACAGAGAGACTGAAAAACACAGTACATAACATGAGAAAGAATGGAGAGAAGACATCTAGATTATCTGAGGACATG
This sequence comes from Neophocaena asiaeorientalis asiaeorientalis, assembly GCF_003031525.2. Lineage (NCBI taxonomy): Eukaryota > Metazoa > Chordata > Mammalia > Artiodactyla > Phocoenidae > Neophocaena > Neophocaena asiaeorientalis. The sequence continues at coordinate 10,996,667 of NW_020173377.1, read as the reverse complement.
TACCATCATTGCTTCCGTGAAGCTGGAGGAACAGAAGTAGAAATTATGGATGGTTCGTCCGTTTCTGGTACTTGTGACCCAACCATTATACCCCATATAGACATTGGTACCAGCAGTGGGATCCAAAGAACGGATTTTAGGGATACGAAGACTGTTTTGCTTTAGCCAGTTTAAATGGAGTTTTCTGCCACTAGGAACTGGAGCACACAAACACAGATCCAGAACGATAACAGCACCTGACCTGCCCTTCCACACACGACGTGCTTTGCTTTCCATCCATTCTTCTTTTGATTTTTAAGATATACGTCACATTGTTTCTCATTCAAAATTTGCATCTCCTAGTCTAAACTTATTAGAGACATCAGAAGCAGAATTAAATGGACTGTGCAGGATGTCATAATTTACTAGAAGAACTAACAAACACACTGAATGATTTTATCTTTGTTCTCTTAGATTCTGAGATCAGGGTGATAATAATTTTTATTAAGCACTGCCTGTAAACAAACTACAGAAGTAGTAGAATGTATTTTAATGTACACCTCAAAGTATTCATCCATAGCTGTGGCCAGAAGTAAATAAAAATTACTGTGAGACCCTAATATATAGTTTATTTCAATGTTTACTATCTTATTACTAAGGCAAGATTCACAGTCAAATCACCAGCAGCTGATTAGCCACACTTTTTCCCTTCTTAAATGCCTTCTCAGATTAAATTCCAGAAAGTTGTAGAAACATAAGTTAACCTTGAAGCAAAGATAATTAATTTTTAAGGGTGGCTAAAGAATGTCGATCCTTTATCAAACACTCTTTTATCAAACACTGAGCCCTCTATTATTCGGTAACTACTGCTTTTTGCTGCTACTATAGCTTCTGTTTCTCAGATACAGTTTCTTTCTTTGGAGTAACACAAGTTCTTATACTCATAAAATAAGAATCCAATTTAGTGGCCCTGCTATCTGTCAGGTGTTCTGTCTCCCTGTAAGAGCCATACACTTGATGATAATATTTGACTGTTCAACGAATACAATTTGGCTTTTCCAAAGTTATCAAGCAACTAAATCAGAAGCATGGAAAAGATTAAAAAAATTACCATAACTACTATAGGTATTTTTTATACTTTGCATTTCTATCTGTACCCTACTGGGTCTGCGTATTTTTCTCTAGACAATCAACTGGGTGTATTCTAACTATGTGTGGCTGGAACAGTGTTTTCTTTCCAGGAAACCTCTATGCCATCAAATATTCCTTTCAACTTCCGGCAGACTTTAGACTTAAAGTTTAGATTTTATATCTGCTTCTGGCTTAGAATTCTGACTTGACTGTCATCCAAGCAACAGCTGCCAGTACCTGCTGGGCTCTTATTAAGAACTCTTTAATTGGCAGCATTAAAGTCTATGGGTAGAAAACTGGAAGGCCAAAGGATCATCTTGCCTGTGGAGTGAACTATCACCTTTTAGACTGGACTCATTTCAGAGGCAAAATTCCCCAGAAGACTCCTGAGATGTTTTTCTGACTCCTGTGACTGGCAAACAAAGATTTGGGAGGTAAAGCATAGAGGGAAACATACCACAGAAGTGTTTAGGCTGGACATCACAGGGCTGTGGACAGCCATGCATTTGTTGGACGGCTGTTTGCAAGCTGACATCAGTAACAATACTTCTTTGGGATCCGTAGCAACCTTGACATCAGACAGCCCTTTTGCCCAAGCTGATGAACCCACCAACCACAAGAAAGAAAAGACTACAGTGACGATGAAGTCCTACAGAGACAAACAGAAAGATAAAACAGGAAGAGAAAAGTGAGTTTTAGAAACAAATTGATTCGTTTATACAACTCTTTGGTTTGCCTTTTGAAAAATTCCAAGACCCCATAGCATTGGAACCATGTTGAGAAATGAATAAAGGAAAGTTTTGTGGTACTGTATTTATATTTCTAGAAAATAGACTTATTAAAATCACAATAGTAATAATAACTTTTACTGAGCACTTATTATGTGAAGTATTATTCCAAGTTTACATGTATTAATTCATTTAATCCTAACAACAGCACTATGAACCAGTGAACTTGACTATTCTATACTGCTTTTCTTGTCTGCTTTAAGGAACATTCATGTTTTTATTTAAAACAAGTACCTTAAGTTAAAAAGATTGAGGTCCTGCTTAAGTTAAATATGACACAGTAGAAATGAATCACTTTCCATAAACAAACTTTATGGCTGAAGTCAGGATCTATGTCCTTGGAGTAAATATGTTATTTTGGGGAGCTAATGCAACACTTTTCCCCCCTAGTACCATTTTATACAGAGGGATGGTATACTGTACTAAGGTATCTCATATGAGTTAAAAGCTCAGTCTATCATCTATAGGCCTGGGGTTGAATCCTGACTTTGCTGCTTACTAGCTGTGTCCTTAGGCACTTTACCACAAAACTTAATACTTGAAGCCTCAATTTAACCCTCTGTCAATTGGGATAACAGTATCTGTCTCACTGGATGGTGGTAAGGAGTGAAAATGTGTATGTTTGCCTCTTTTCCCCAGTAAGAGGTCAGCTCCATGAGGGCAGGGCCTTTGTCTCTTTTGCTTATTGTTGGGTATTGGCAGAAGAGGTGCCAGCAACATTTGTTGAGAAAATAAATGAAAGAATAAATGAGTATACAAAATGGTCCCAGTTGGGTTCTATAAATTTCTGTATAGGAGTTTACCAGGTGGTAATGGTAGGATTAAAGATGACTTTTGTTTTATATAAACTTGTATATTTTAAAACATATTTTATAATTAGACCAAATAAAAACAGCATGGCAATGTGATCAAAGCACTGATTGATTATATCAATGGCTCGCCCAGACAGAACTTCAGGTGGCCCTATTTGTCCTTACAGCAGCACCACCAGGATTTATAATTAGACCAAATAATAAATGTCATTAGAATTGAGAGTTTTAGCATCAAAAGTTTCAGAAAGCAGCCTCAGGCCAAGTTTTCTATACCTGAGCAAAGTGTGACAATTTGGCAACTATGTCAAAATTCTAGCTAGAGTATAAATTAGCCTCAACTTTTTTTTGGTCTTTTGCTAAGCCTAAGTTTGAAGTTACATTCAGGGAGAGATGTGGGAGCAAAGCTCTGACAGGCCTAGGACTGCAGCAAAGAAAAGATTTTTTTCCGCGATAGAGCCAAGCGCAGGGATGGGAGAACAAATCTCACACGCACCCCCCAGAAGGCGAGGGGCTGGTGGGTGGTGGGGTATTTATGGGATGAGGAACAAAGCAGCAGGGCGGGCAGAGGCGTGTGGGGCGTGGGGAAAGGTGATTGGAAAAAGGTGCAGGAATCCTCATTCTGCGCAGGCGTCACGAGGCTACAGGCCTCTGCACGTGGCGTTTTCGACACGCTGACGCCAAAAGGTCACCTAGAGGACACTGGCGCATGCCCAGTTGAAGGGTTGTTGGTCCCATCCTCTCTTGACCAGCTCATCTGGAACTAGACACAGCTGACTCCAAGTTTCTTCTGCCTGGAGGACAGGCAAGTCTTAAAACAACCTTGATTAAGGAAGGCAGGTGAAATGGATTTAACCCACGGTTTCCCTCCAATTGGCCAAACCCAATTGGAACCCCATGTGATCCATGCAAGTCACCTCTTGGACATAGAACATGGTGGACAGGGCAGAGCGTCCATCAAAAGCTGTCCCAAACTATTGGCTGTCTTAGGAAACAGCTGCTGTCACATTAAATGTGCTGTCACATTTAGAGTGCTTCCTATATGCTAGGCACTCTGCTAACCACTTACAGACATCATTAGCCTTACAGCGAGGTACTGAGGTTAGCCCTGCTTTTCTTAGGAGGAAACTGAAACACAGACAGGTCAAATACTTTCCTTATAACTAGTGCCTGGCTTGACAACTGTGCCGTATCATGAGCTCACCCTCACCCTCAGTGTAGCTGGATTCACTTTGCTAAGTCAGCTTTCAGGAATACCAGAATGAAGCTGTGAATCAGGGGACACAGAAATCAAACAGCAAGATAGAAGCTCAGCTCACAGAAGAGCTTTGGATTTTTCAAAGAGAGTATCACTAAGCAGTGGCTGGATGGGATAACTTTCTGGGTCCACTCACAGATTTATTTCATTATTTCATTTGGAACACTAATAAAAGTGACACCTGACTTCTAGAGAATGTCTAGTTTTTAACACACTATGGCAGAAGATCATTTGACCTTCACAATAACTGCATGAGGGCGAAGACAATTATACCCATTTTACAGATTCAGGGAAGTTAAATGATGTGTCCGAGTTGTCATAAGTAACAGAGATTTGAATTCAGGACATTGGGCTCCATGTTTAATGAGTGGTTTTCCATTATGCCCAGGTGTTCTGAAATTTGGGCTATCTAATTGTGGAGACACAGACATAGCAATAACACTGAGCTACAGAGGAAGAAATGCTTTCTCCTTCAGGATTCTCTTGTAATCTGAGTAGTAAAGGAGAAAGTCTCAGTTGGATGTTAATATGTCTCTAACACCTATTTAACAAATATTTAATACCTACCTATCAAAGAAAATTGGCCCCAGGCTCAGAGCCTTCAGGCAAACAATGGTACCTTGCGGGAATACAGTACTCTTTATTTTCTAATGATTCATTTCTATGTTTATCTTCTAATTATGTCAAATAATGCTGGATTTCTGTATCCAGGAGTGGTACAGGAGTTTCTTAAAAAATAAATTTTATTGAAGTTACCAAATAATTTAAAGAACAACAGTAAATAATTTCTGGCCCACATGACAGAAGCAGGGCAGAGAATGTCTGAGGTTTGGAAAGATCTGCATGGCCACATCCTGGGCTGGGAACACTGAGACTCTAACCCAGTGCTATCTCATAGGCACAGAATGGGAGCCAGAGATGTGAGTCACATATATAATTTTCAGTTTTATAGTAAACACATTAAAAAAAAGCAAAAAGAGATTGGTGCAATTAATCATATGTATTTATATAATACAGTTCAATATATAAAAATATTATCATTTCATACATTATAAAATTATAAATAAGACATTTTACCTTTTTTGGTATTGTCTTTAAAACCTGGTGTAATTTATACCTACAGCACACCTTAATTTGGTATTAGCTACATTTCAAGTGTTCAACAGTCACATGTGCTATGGGACAGCATAACACCAATCCACAATTAACAAGTGGAAGCACTTGTTGAGGGTCCACTGAAAGTGATGCCCTTTGTCTTGTTTTGGGTCACTAATGTCACAATTTTTCTTAGTACTTGAGTCTGAGATGGCACTGGTAGCCATCTCTCAGCTTAGCTTTTACAAGGCCAGCATGCCTCTTGCATCTGTCCTGGCCTATAGGATTTCTTACATAGGTTGATAGGATGGCATAATCCATTGCCCCAGTGGTCTGGTGGAGGACTGAAGGCAGATCAATGACCAAAGGGAGGCTTGGGTTTTTGGTACTGGCAGCCAAGGGAAGAGATGGGCCCACAGAAACAGCTCCACTAAGTGGGAGCTACATTTCAGCCTAGATGTAGGGGAAAAGTCTGACTTGACCCCTCTATTCTGACCACATGTGCCAGGATGGTGACTGGTGAAATGGGATGAAATATGGAGTCCCATTTTACAGATGGGATCAATTACTTAAACCCAGCATGAAAGACGCAGAGCCAGGATTCGGACCCAGGGAGTTCAGCTCCAGAATCTGTGTTTTTTTCCTATAATATTTATTGGAGGACAGTTGATTTACAATGCTGTGTTAGTTTCAGGTGTACAGCAAAGTGAATCAGTTACACATATACATATATCAGAATCTGTGTTCTTAATCTATTATAAAAGCACTCTGTTGCTTTTAGAGGCCCATGGTTTTATTGACTCATAATAAAAATTAAGTTGCAATATTCATACTTACGGCTATCATTTATAGAGCAGTTACTACGTACCAGACACTGTGTATTTCATGTATCACTCATTTAAGTCTCATAATAACACTTTGAAGCGGCTATTGTTGACCCCACTTTACAAATGAGAAAATCAATGTTCAGAAAGATCAAGTGAGTTGCTGGAGGTCTGAGAGTCACTAAGTTGCTGAGCTTTGTTTGCGACCAAGGTTTGCAGGGCTTCAAAGTCTGTGTCTCTCATCAGAAGGTGAACGTCATTATATTCCAAACCAGCTTTGATGGGGGGCCGCACCGTGTGTCAGGCCTGAGGTTGATGTGCTTTACACGTTTAGCCTCAGTTCAGCCTAACCACGACCCTATGGAGTAGCGTCAGTTTTTCTATTTTACAGATGAAGGAGGAGGGCTTAGAGAAGGTAAGTGATTAGAGGAATTGGGTACCAAACTCAGTCCTGACTCCAAATCCCGTTGATTCGTTCATTCGTCCATCGTTTTCCTTGTCCCTTTTCCCAATCATATATTCAGTATTGATTATTTTCCCACTCTGGGCTGGGTACAGTTCTAAAAATGGAGGAGGAGCTGGCAAACACTGGCCAAAGAACTGTTCCCGGCCCTCAGGTGGTTTACATCTTTGCCCTTTCTGCACTGTCTGGGTTGTTTTGTGTTATTACTGCCAGATACACTATCAGCTAATCAGGATCTTGCAGAAAGAAAGCTGCAGTGGATGGGGTTGTTCTGTTACAGGGGCTGAGTAATAATCAGTCATCTGGTTCCACATGTGAAGAATCTGGCTGCCACTGGAGAATCAATGTAGGATTTCATTTCTTTTTCTCTTAAGTTAAATTTGATTATGATCGACACACTGCACTTGTTCAGTCTGTTCCCAGAGAACTTTATCAATTGATTTGTGGTTGTTCAGCTGTGGAACTGAGGCCTCCTGTTTCTTCTTGTTTTCTTTTCTTATGAAAAGAAAAAAAAAATTTTATGCATCTCTCCCTGTAGCTCAGTGAGAGACAACTGATTTCACAATCTGGGTGCAAGAAGGAGGTGTTCTTGGCTGTTTGGCGATCTTGGAGTAGATGGCAAGGTCTTCAGTAGCTTTCTGCAATGCTGTTGTAAATCACAGGTTAAAAACATTCCTCACAACCTGCTCTGAATTCCAATCGATCCAGCCTAAACCTTTCATTACAAATAGCACAAACATTTCCAAACAAGTCCATAATAATATAAGAAAATTAATAACTGCTCAAAATAAATTAATAGTAATAATGTTATTAGTAGTAGCTGCTATTGATTCAGTGTTTACTATAAGCCAAGCACTGTTCCAAGAACTTTACATACATTATTCTACTTTCTTCACCAAGAATTTGTGAGGTAGGTCTTATATATAGGTTTTTAGGAAAGAATCACCTAGTAGTTCACTCTACAGTCTTTGGAATCTGGTAGCCCTGGGTTCAAATCTCAACTCTTTCTAAGTAGCTCTGGGACCCTTTAAGCCTCAGTTTTCCAATCTGTAAAAAGGGGCAATAATAACATAAATTTTCATAGGGTTTTTGCTAAGGATAAATGAGTTAATTCAATAAAATGCTTTGCTCAGTGCTTAACACAGAGTAAGCCCTCAATGAATTTACACACACAAACACATATATAGGCAAATTCTATACATAATAATTAAATATATAACAGTATAGAAAAGTGTATTAGTATTATTCAGTGGGTTTTGATGGTCAAATTAGGTGGTTCATTCATTCATTCAACAAATCTCTAGTAAGAACCAATTAGATGCCAGGTCTTAGGAATACAGTAGTTAATAAAAACAGACATGGCCTCAGTATTCATCCTGTTGGAGGAGAATAACTGACTCACATAACCACAGAAGAATGTGTAATTGCAAATGGTGATCATGGCTTTGCAGGAAAGGGACTTGGTGTTTTTAAAACAAACAAAAAGTGTGTGGGGGTCACTGGCCAGTCTAGAGGGACGGGGAAAGCTGCACAGATCTGGTTGTATCCAGAATTCTTTTAGGTTTGTCCCTTGGGTGGCTCTCAAAGCAGACTCATGTTGAATAATAAACACACTACAAAATGACTTATCTGGAAGGCCTATGAATTGTTGTGTAGAGGGAGCTTTGGGCTTCTCTTTACTACCTGCTTAATCTATGCCCAAGAAGGATGCATGTTGACATTGGTCAGGACCAAGAGGGAAGTTTGAGTGGGAGGCGGGGAAGCTTGCTTATTGGGAATTTTGGTGGCCCACATGTCTGCTGAGGCTATCAGCTTTCTGCACTTGCTTACCTGTAATTCTCTCCCTCTAAGAAAGCCAAGCAATAAACAGAGTGAGACCCAGGGGTAAAAAGATCTAGGATGGATCTGCTTATATATCTAAATGTTGGCAGAAGAGTATTCCTGCCTTTCCGGACCCTTGTACTCTACAAGTTTGTAAGCCTAGGAAAACAACCAGGGATGCTACTGTTTCCAGGTGAGTTGCTAGCTTATGTAGAAAATGACACTCTTTCCAAATAGTTGGATACAGGTTTTGACACCTCTACCAGTAAGTACAGAAACAAGTAAGATGCCCAAGTCTTAGACCAGAGGTGAGGCAACTGCTGAAACCAGTTTAGATGTCTTAAAAATAATTGGGAAAAATCATATTTGTAGAGTTAGTCAAGGATAAATCTGGAGATTTAGAGATGCTTATTGAGCATCTTATCAACCTTTTTTATTTTTATGTATTATTTAGCATTTCTAAAATATACTTGGGCCTGCCATTGAAGCAACTAGGTGAAAATACTAAGGTTTAAGCAATTAACCAGCTTTGTCCACTTAACGTGAAACATCTGGGCATAGTAAACATATCTGGAAAACACCACGTCAGGCGGCATATAGATGAAACATCTGGAGGAAATGTAGTATATAGGAGACACGGTGGGAGGCTTGAAGTCAAAAGCAGCCCGATTTGAACTTCATCACTCACATGTACCTTGGACTACAATGTTCTTTCAATGTGTGAACAGATAGATAGGTAGACAGAGAGATATGACTTGGGAGTCATATATATGTGATAGCACAAACACACTTTTAAAAAAATAGATGACACACAACTACTTTTTTTCCTCCATACAATGGCAAACAGTAGAGACATGGATAGTTAAAATATCAGGCAATCCAAAGTAATTTCTTAAACTGTCTAAAAATTTAAGTTGCCCCACCGCCAACCTATATTTAAGAATGGATACGTTTTATAGGAAATCATTTCAAGTAAGCTACACTGAGAAATTGTGACTCTGAAAATGCTAGCAGACCTTTTAGGGGCCACCTTCTGAAACAAGTCAGCTCCTTTTTGAACCCTGCTCTGTGCTCTCTTGCTATCACCTTCCCTGAAACTGAAAAAAAAAAATGCTTCTCTGGAATTACATAATATTAGAGTGGGAAGGAACTGCTGAAGAGATAAATCCAGGCTGTCAAATACTCCTTTGAAAACATAATCCTATTATTAACTTACTATTCTACACTTACTGAGATATCTCCAGATAGGACATGGAAGAATTGCTATGCACGGCTGGAAATAATACACAGACTTAGAAATTCTCTGGGCTTCAGTGTTGACATCTGTAACATGGAATAGGAGTGCCTACCTTACAGGATTGGTGTGAAGATTAAAATTAAATACAAATGTTAATCATGGAGACTGGAGTATTTTCACTGTTGCATTTATGAAGGTGGTAAAGGTGATGTAACCTTCAATAGACATGGCCTGATTATGTCATGGTCAGTGATATTTGACAATGAATTCAGCTGTAATGATTTGCTTTCCCCCCCCCCCCACTCTGTATTCTGATGTTCTTTCAAAAATACATTCACTCTGCTGAGGTTAAATTCATATGGCCAAAACTTTGTATTTTCTTAATACAGTCTAAAGTTCGAGTCAGTGGTTCTTTGTGGATAGAGCTTCAAACCTATTTGGCAACGACCAGGAGTGTCCCTGTCTGTGTGCGTGTGCGTGTGTGTGAATATATCATCCGGTTACAATACATGATAGAAAAGAACTGGGATAATTGTGTTAAGACACGAAAGGCCATTTGAAGAAGAAGTTCTGCCTGGGATATGTTGGTCACTGCTACATTCTCAGAAGGCACACAGTATGTGCTATTTAAATTCTGTTCATATATTGACCTCATTCACTGGAATGTAAGTTCCTTGGGGATGGAACAGTCTTAGCCACCTGTGTCCCTGTGCCTAGCCAAATGTCTGGCGTGACTTCTCATCTATACCCACTGAATGCAAGAAGAAAGGGAAGAGACTTCACATTTGGCAGTCACCCAGAGTGGAAATCATTTGGATTTCAAAAATCTCACGTTTTGTAAATTATTTCAAAGATATAAGAAACTCCTAACATTGGCTGCCTATAAAAAATTACATGACTGGAAGAAAGGGATGGAAGAAGGGTTTGGGGGGTTTGTTTTTATCATTTTTCTTTATATCTAGCCCCCCGTATACCCTTTCAAGTAACTGGATTTGAAAACCTTAGTATAATTTTAGAGCAGGCATATTTTACCGGATTTGACCTTCGGCAATTGTGAGAAACTTTTCTGTTTAGGGGAATGATTATGACTACATTTTACACTTTGGAGATCTTTTTTTTTTTTTTTTTTTTTTTTTGCAAGTGAGCGAGCGGTGTTAGCACAGTTAGGTTCATGAAAAGAACTGTTATTTTTCAAGCATTGCTTCTGCCTTCCTAGAATTGAAGACCCATTATTCTGTCATCTATCAACCCATCTGTCAGCCTGCAACAGATGGTTAAAACGAAGAACTTCTAAAATACCAACGAGGAAATTATCCTGCACTTCACCATCCACAGCTTAAATTCAGCCTGACTTAAGAAAATTCCTTCGCCACTTCCCCGCTCACCATACAAAGTGAAAACGAGGGAAAATACCACATTTGAATTACAAATTAGAAGCCATTTCCCGAGAGGATGGTTATTGGATTCATCGATGCTGGCTTCACTCTGCCAGTTGGGGAGAAGACAGACCCGGGTTCGAGCCTCATTTATGCTGGTTCTCAGCTGCGTAGCCCTTGGTAGTTTATTTGACCTTGTGGGTCCTTATTTCCTCAACTGAAAAAGTAGACAGTTAATGGCCTGTCTTAGAGAGTTACTGTGGGAATGAAAAAAGAATGGCTAATCTGTGGGACAATATCTTGCACAACTAGGTACCCAATAAATGATAGGTATTATTATTTTCATCATCAGTTCTTCCTTCTGTTCTTAGCCTATTTCTCATAAGTCTATTCCAGATGGAAGATTCTGTGTCTCTGGCAGGCAAGATTTGAGCAGGTACCTAAGGACAGAAGGAAGGCAAACATGAAAAAGTGACAAGGTGTGGATGAATCTGAGTGTGTGTCTGTCTGTAATGTGTGCTGCGTGCATAGTGTAACTCATGGAAACACGGTGTTGTTGTTTGGTGTGTGTTTGAGGTGAATGAACAGGGAGATGCGTGGAATTGAAATGTCATTGCCTTCTGCAGGAATCCGTTTTTTGTAAGCCTGAGGGGACCAGGGACTTCTGCCCAAACACTCCCCCAAAGAGTCATCATATGTTCTCCTGGTTTTCGTTTTCAGTCAGGATGAAATAAATATTTGTGATTTATACCCTGTCGAGGCATAAATATTAATGGAATCATAACTTATGTTTCTTGCTTTATTTAGCTGATTCCACTTATTTTTGTCAGTTCTATCATATTCCCAACATATAACTGTTAGAATGTAATGCTCACAGTTTCTTTGCAGTGGGAGTTTTGGGGAGGATAGCTTCCTTTTCCCCAGTGCTATTCTTTTCTAAGCGCCAATGTGTGTGATAAGAGAGAATGGCAGGCCTGAAAGCTCTGAGAAGCAAGGTGTGTCCAAGAGCTGCGCTTCTCCACTTTAGGTGCCACGGATCACCTGGGTATCTTGTTGAGATGTGGATTCTGATTCTGGTTCAGTAGGTCTGGAGTAGGTCTGAGAGTTTGTACTTCTAACAAGCTTCCAAGTGATGCCAGGGCTGCTGATCCAGGGACAAACTTTGAGAAGCAGCGTCCTAGCCTATGTGGAAACTTCCTCCCTACAAGTGACCCAGTCCACACCAGAATCCACTGCTCACCACTCCTGCTCTCAAGGGCTTTCCCGCTATTTGCACACATTGCCACCCTGCCTCACTTTCATATAGGTAGGTCTCATTTTCCCACTTCAACTTTAAGATAACTTTCTTCTTATTTTCTCTCTTCCAGCATTTATTAATTTCTATCCACCAGGCACTGTGCTGAGTCTCATTTAATTCTCAGTGATAAGGTAGGTACTATTGTTACCATCAATTAACAACTGAGAATATAGAGGTACAGTGAGTTGAAATAAATTGCCCAAGGTCACCCACCAAGCAAGTGGTAGGCCCAGGACATATATACAGTTTGACTCCAGAGCCTGGGCCCTCAACCATTATGGCTTTGCTAAGATTATGTCTTACTGAAACTGTGTCAAATATATTTTTATACCTACTGCCACACCTAGTCCAGTATTACTTTTAATAGATATAAGCAGAGAGAGTAAAAATCTGTTATACAAATAAAGAAGAAACATGTATGCTCTTTTTTCCTTTTTTTCCTTTTTGCTTCCCAAACTGATGGCTTAACGAAACCTGTGGAGCTGAGTATTAGGGCGTTAGGACTAACATTATCATACGGAAGTCCAGTAATAGGCACTTGGCTAAAAACTGCATATTATTAGAATCTGGTCTCGAGAAGTTATGCTATGTGGACACAATTTGACCTATGGTATATTAAAATCTGCTATAATGAGATCTCATTATATGCCATATTGTGTCCTGTTGATGAGAGGAAGAAATGAGCTGTTAAAAAAGTGAAGGTTCTACATAAGATATTCTTAGTCACAAAGAGGACCCTGATTCCACACAAATTTGCAGAAATTAGTTGAAGATGTAATAATCTCACACCAGTTTGCAGAGCTGTCCTTGCTAAGTGCCGCTCATAATATTCTGTTTTTAAAGAGAAAAAATTTTTTCCACTATTACAAAAATGAAGCCAAAGAGAAACTGGGTTTTTATTTTGGAGCACAAAGAAAGCTGCACCCTGTTCTGGAAGTAACTATATAACACGCTGGTTCCAGATTTCAGGAACCACCCTCATTGCATTTATGCACCGTGGCAAACAGTATTGAAACTAGCGGAAAACACCTGGGAAATAAACATTTTGCAAGTACCTTGTTTTGATGATTTGGAGAGAATCTGAAAGCTAAATTATGGTACCTGTTAAAGTAACTGTGTGTAGCTTAAGGTAAAAAGAAATCCACACTTGCAATAATAATAACCTTTTAAAATGTGTTGGAAATACGAGTTGAATCATGCACAATTAGAGATGGGGTCTAAGGTTTTTTTGTAATGAGAAAAATCACCAAGAGTGGAAATAATCTTTGATAAACCTTTCAAGTCTCCCACATTGAGGGCTGTCCTAGCTGTTATGTATGCATAAGGTTGTGGGCTTGTGTTTGGAGGCCATGTATGAAACATACGGAGCTCTGAGCCCTGGAATTGCTTCCGTTCAGGGAGATGCTCCCACTGAGATGGACCATGTTGCTGTGTTGATGCTTTTTGGTTGGATGGAAGACCAAGTGCCTACAGGGTGGAAATGTTTTATGTTTCTATATATCTTTCTTATATGTGGGCACATGTTTTGTTAGTTTTTGCCTTTTTTTGTTTTTGAATCGATCATTGAATGATCATATGTCAGATGCACATACATTGCACTCTGCTATGTTGTGGGCTTGGAATGGCCATCAGGTCTTTTTTAGTGACAACTCCCTGCCCCTACCTTACCCAAAGGTTTCAAAACAATGGTTCCCAACCTAGGGCTCCCTTGAAGCACTTTGTGAAGTGTCAATTTGGAACTGAGACTGGATGAGTCTTGTTTCTGGTTTAGTATGTAGCTTTTCTGACCATATTCAGGACAGTGGTAGAAACACACCCCTTGGAGATCACTTCTTTACCATTTTCCCATCTCCTTAGTTTTCATTCTTTAGAGGGTCAGGAGGGCATAGGGATTAATTGCTATAGTTTTAAAGTCAGTGCTGGATTCTTCACGGCTGATTCACCGTGTGACTTTAGCCAAGATCCCTGAACCCTCTCAACCTCAGTTTTCCCATCTGTAAAATGGTGGGACAATACCTACCTCTGAAAACTTTTGTGAGGATTAACTGAGATGTCACACACGAAACACTCATTACAGGATGCCTGACTTTCATTAACTACTCAACAAATATTGACTGTTAGCATTATTCCTTCCAGGCGAACTAGACGCAGGGCAGAATTGTTTTACGAGGAGACATACTTGTCAAGAATGAGTTCCCAGAGCAGATCATTGGTGGCAGAGGTGCAGCCTTTCTGGAAGTGAGACTGTGGATGCTGGATGCCAACCCACTTGACTAGAATGAGAGCCACCCATTGGCTTTCAGGGCCAGAGACTGGCTGAGTGGTAACTAAATCTAACTAGTTTTGACATCACTTTAATGAAAAGACTGACATTGGCTTCGGCTTCTTGGATGCTCAGCAGCAGTTGCCCAGCTGAATTCCTCCCTCTGAGGCACCTGTACTGCACTGTTCACCTGGCTTTTGTGGGTATTTCTTTCTACTTATTCTGAGAGCGACACTGCCTTTTAACTCTCCACAAGGCCATGCCTGATTTAGGATTTGTATTGCTATGAGCAAAGAACAGTTATTAAAGTATTTTTCTGAGTCACAGTTTCAGTTACCCCAAAGCACTTAATTCCATGAATTTGGGGAAAAAATGCAATCTTTCCCACAGATACTGTTGTGTTTGCTAAACCACCTGCGTTTTATCAGTACACATATTTTCCACAAGCAAGGCAAACTTTCTCACAACGGTGAGTCTGTCCTAAAGAGGTTTTGATTAACTTTGCTCATAAAAAAGTAGTGAAATAGAGAGCTTTCTTTTTCTAGCATTCACCAACTTCTTCGTTTCTAAATACAAAATGGATGCAAAGGCTAATTTCACCTCAGATATTTGAGAGCACCTACCTCCGTTGGGTCATATAATAGCTATTTATGGATTTAATGAATGGGAAGACCTTGCAAATGAAAATTCCTAATTCGTTTTTCATAATTTTAAATGGAACACTCCTCTAATCCACCCCACCCCTGCCATGCCTGGCATTCAAAACTAAAGAGAAATACCACAGTGTTCTTCCTTAAAATGATAGACAGCAAGTATTCTGTTTGTTTGTTTTTGTAGCTTAATACAAGGAACCAACCTCAAAAAGAATTTGAAATTACTTCAAGTGAGAACTAGAAAAATTATCTAGATAATCCAGGACAATTAAAAAAAACCCAAAAGAAACAAAAAAATCAGTAAACATCATTGATCATTCATTTACTCTTCCACCATGTGTCACGTGGGCTCCTAGACCCTAGAAATATAGGAGCGGACAAAAGCAGACAAAAATCCCTGCCTTGTAGAGTGTACTTTCTTGTGGAGGAGACAAAGAACAAGGTAAATAAGTGAAGTATGTAGTGGTTTGAATAGTGGTGAGTGTTATGGAGAAAAAATAATGCAGGGAAGAAGGAAAGGAAGGGCTGTGATAGGGAGATGGATGCTGAAATTCTAGCTGGGGTGGCCAGGGAAACCTTATTAAGAAGGGAGGTTTTGAGTAAAGACCTGTAGAAAATAAGGGAACCAGCCACGTGGACATCTGGGTAGAACTTTTCAGGCAGAGAGAAAATCAGGCACCAAGGGCTCCAAGATGGGAGAGAGCCTGGTGGGTTTATCAATCTAGAAAAATGGAAGCTTGGAGTAATTCACTTTAAATGAACAGTGGTTCTTTACCTTGTTAGGGTCAGAGACCCTTTATAAGGATGTGATGACAAATGTACATGTACTGCTCCAGGGAAATCGGATCTGGTGAAGAATGAGGAGGGGAAGTAGGAGATTGTGGTCACATTGTCAAAAAGAAGTGACAGGGCTTCCCTGGTGGCTCAGTGGTTGAGAGTCTGCCTGCCGATTCAGGGGACATGGGTTCGTGCCCCGGTCCGGGAGGATCCCGCATGCCACAGAGCGGCTGGGCCCATGAGCCATGGCCGCTGAGCCTGCGCATCCGGAGCCTGTGCTTCGCAACGTGAGAGGCCACAACAGTGAGAGGCCCGCGTACAGCAAAGAAAAAAAAAGAAGTGACAGTAGTCTGAATTAGGGAAGTGTCAGCTGGATTCAAGCAAAAGACAATGAAATAGATTTAATGGAGTTTAGTGAGGGATTTGATTTAGAGGTGGAGAGAAGGTGTCATAGTAAGTATCCAGGTTTCTGGCCGGGAAGATGGGAAGTCCATTTACTGGGTACCCAACTCTGAGAATCTATGATTCCAGCATATTTCACAATAGCAAATTCTACCAGCTCAGTATGTTGGCTTGGTAGACCTGCCCTGCTGAACTCAGTAAGTTTTGGGGTACGGGCGGGTCAGGCTCTTGGATGGTCATTTAATCAAGACACAGGTTTGGGATCTGTTGACTCCATTAAAATTACATGAAAAAAAGTACTACCGGGCTTCCCTGGTGGCGCAGTGGCTGAGAGTCCGCCTGCCGATGCAGGGGACGCGGGTTCGTGCCCCGGTCTGGGAGGATCCCACATGCCGCGGAGCAGCTGGGCCTGTGAGCCATGGCCGCTGAGCCTGCGCATCCGGAGCCTGTGCTCCGCAATGGGAGAGGCCACAACATTGAGAGGCCCGTGTGCCGCAAAAAAAAAAAAAAAAGTACTACCATATTTCTAAATGTTCTCTTTGAATAGGGATGATTCAGGAAAACCTCTCATTTATTCATTTTAAAATCTTTTAGATGGGAGGCCTTCTGATGGTCAGTTCTATTACCTTAAGTTCTTAAGAGTCCTCTTTGAGAGCCCTTTTCTCGTTTATCCCTAAAATATGGGAGTTTGTAAGGTCATAACTTCCCTTTTCACTCCCCTCTCTCCACACTCTCATCCACAGTCATGACCTCCTCTGAATTTCAGATCCGCATCCCCTTTCTTTGCTACTAGCCGCATATGGATGTCCTACACTCCTTCAATTTAATTTGTTGGAAAAAGAAGCCCGTCTCTTTCCTGAACCTACTTCTCCATCTGCAGGTATCAGCTTGGGTGAAGGCAAAATCTCCTGTCACACGGGGAAGCCTTCTTAATCTCCTTCCTATCCCTGCCTTCCTGCGGGATAGTGTCGGGTGGTGACTGCCAGCCCAGGCCCTGGATCAGACAGATGTGGTTTCACTCCTGGCTCAGCCATTCACCAGCCATATTACTGACCCTGGACCTCTCTTGAAATGGGGATTAAAACATTTAGCTCACAGGGTTTCTGTGAGCTTTAAACGAGTCATGCATGGGAAGCCCTTGGTTTCCCGCCTGGTGCTCAAGAAAAGTTGCTCAAGAAAGAGATGATGTTATGTTTCAGCTCTTACTGCTTCCTCTTTAGACTATTGCAATTGTCTGCTCTTCAGCCCCCCATCTCTAGTACCAGCATGTTATTTAATTGTTAATATAAACTTTTAAAAAACACAGGTTTGCTAATACCCTTCTCTGGCTGAAAACTTCCAATTGCATAGATAAGTGCATTAGAATTCATCGTGCCTTGGGAGTATTTTTTGGGGGGGGCAGGGGAGGAAGAAGGGTCAGAGGTCTTTTATAGAACATAAATCTATGCTCCATAACTAGGCTCATCCCACCTCTAATAACCTCAGGTCGTACTAATCCCCCACTTTTAAATACACTCACCGTCACTCACACATACCTACACTCACACATACACACTCCTTTCTGCTCTCTTCTGTCTGGCCCCTCACTCCACTTCTCTCCTCATAGAGGATGCTTACCACCATATTTACCCATGGAAGCCAACCTATGTTCCCCTCTTTGACCTCTGCTCCTCAAAAAAAACTTCCCAAGTTTTTCCAGTTGAAATCAATCCCTTGTTCGTTCTTTCTTCCTCATTGCTTTTCCCTCATTTGCTTTCCCCTTATTATAGCCCTTGGCAGAGTGAATCAAAGAACTCTAAAGCTAGGACTCTATATTTCAGCTTTCTCAGAACCTAGCACAATGTTTTGCACATAACGATTTCCCAATAACTGTTTGTTGAATTCAATTAGAATGATTTCAGTTTCTGAGAGCTAAATGTAAACATCCAGACAGCATTTAAGCATTGCGTTTCCCCAGCCACCTGCTGCTCCCTGGTTCACAGTTTACCTTACAACTGAGTGTGAGAATCCTATTTGCATAGCCATCTGTCTTACACATTGCCAACAGGCCCGGATTTACCCAGTCTTTGCATCACTACACCTTATGTTTAGTTTTCCCCACCAGTGAGCCTTTTGGGTGAGATTTGCCACCTGACAGTTTAGACCAGAGATTAAAAACCAGTTCATCCAGTTTGACTCTCTAAAAAACGGTATTGATTAGGGGCAGAGTGGATGTGCAAACGGGTCCCGGGTTTCTGAGGCACACCTCTGTCCTGGTCAATATGTTTACCGATGATTGGGAAGAAGACTTAGCCAACATGTTTTCTATGCATGGGATACTGTGGTCTGGCCTGACATACTGTTAAGCAGAATGATAGCACAGTTTTAAGAAAATCAGACAGGTGCTTTTCGAAACCTGGAAAGTCATTCCAACTGAGAATTCCCTTCCTAACTCTGGGTGAGAGAAATGGCCAAGAACTTTCCAAAATTAGCACCGATTCCCTTATCTTTATACAAATTACCATCTGGTGTTTGTTTCACGTACTCACAGAAAGCCAACTGGAATAGAGTGTATCAACTACCAGTAACATTTTATTCTGAAAGGTCCACCTGATATCAAACTGATGTACAAAGTTGTGAAATCTCTAAATCTATACAAGGGTGATGGCCTCTGTTGATTTTGTGTCAAGGAGAATCTTTTTAATCTAGTGTAGGAAGAGGCAGTGCATTACAGGCTCAGTTGGGGATTTCTCTAATGCAGTAGTGTGTCAGATGGACTACAGAGTAAAGGAAGTCATTTCACCTAAAGTTAAAGATAGTAACTTTATTGTTCCTAATATTTACTCAGATATTATGACACTCTGGATCATAATAAAGTAGGTGTTTATTTTCACAATCACTGTCCTAAAAATTATACACAATTGGTTCTTATTGAAAAAGAGTTTAGTACAAAAGCAACATAAGAAGTTAACTTGAAGCCTTCTTTCAAAGCCTAGGCTTTGAGAAATCACAAACCAAACTCGTCATTTACCTTTACTCTTTAGCAAGTTTCTACATAAGATCTTCCTGACCCCCCAACAAAGAATACCTGTGGCTGAAGATAATTTTACCTACCCAGAAAGCAGGAGGCCCAGACCTTCCGTTAGGTTTCCATGGGCTTGATGATTCAATTTCCTTTGAGTAAACTGACCACAGAGTCTGTTTGAACATTGTCTCTTCTCTTAAGCTTTTCCCCCGCAATCCTAGCCAAGGTTAACCTTGCCCTTCTGTCTGTAACCACAGTACGGCAGAAACCCTGACTGTAGCTTGGAGCCGTGAAAACCACATCTGGGAAAGGTTACTTTTTAAATTTTATTTATTTATTTATTTTGCGGTATGCAGGCCTCTCACTGCTGCGGCCTCTCCCGTTGCGGAGCAGAGGGTCCGGACGCGCAGGCTCAGCGGCCATGGCTCACGGGCCCAGCCGCTCCGCGGCATGTGGGATCTTCCTGGACCGGGGCACGAACCCATGTCCCCTGCATCGGCAGGCAGACTCCCAACCACTGCGCCACCAGGGAAGCCCAGGTTACTTTAAAAAAAAAAAAAATTATTTTATATTGGAGTATAGTTGATTTACAATGTTGTGTTAGTTTCAGGTGTAGAGCAAAGTGATTCAGTTATACATATACATACATCTTGTTCAGTTTCTTTTCCCATTTAGGTTATTACAAACTACTGAGTAGAGATCCCTGTGCTGTACAGTAGGTCCTTGTTGATTATCTATTTTATATTTAGTAGTGTGTATCTGCTAATCCCAACCTCCTAAATTATCCCTCCTCCACACCGAGAAAGGTTACTTTTATTTACAATCTCTAACTGGTTCCCATGCAGGGAGGACCCCTTGGTGACTGAGCAAGGCTAATGGGTTTGGGGATGCAAGCTGATAGAGAGCTGCATGTTTGTGATAAAAAAGGGGAGCAGGGGCATCATGAAAGAAGCACCCTCTGGAAGGCTGGAGAGGCTGGTGGGGGGAAGTTCAAGAAGCGGAAGAGACAGGTGCTGGCCTCAGAGCACCTGCCAGAGGGTTGGCATGAAATGGGGGCCTGGGATGAAGACCCAGCCTCTGACAAAGTTTTACTTATTTATTGACATTAACTTTTTGTTGTGTGACATGCAGTGTAAACTTCCCCAGCAACTCATGCCGTCTTCCATAGTCGAATCCCTCACGAATCCCTCGCGTGTGTGGTGGTGGATTCTGCGAAGCATCAGCGCCGGCTTCCTGCTGGGTTCAGTAATGTGTGGGCTGTAGAAGGGTTTCACCTGTCGCCCTGCCTCAGCTATTTGAAAGTGCTCACTTCCACTCTCAAAAGTGTATCTGTTTGGAGGATAACTTACAAGGTCACACAAAATACCTCTCTTATCTGACCATACTCTGAAGACCAGACACATTTTATCCCCGAATTGCCTGTTTACTGATCTCCATTTCTGAGATCATGGGCTCTCTCAGGGATAGGATACTGTCTTCATTAATTCATTCAACACTATGTATGGAGTTCTGGATTACATGTGTCAGGTACTGGGACACAATGAAAGATAAGTGGTTTCTGCATTCAAAAATCTTACAGTATGATGAGGGAGACTGATATATCTGACATATAACCAAACAATTACAAACCAGACAGAGCTTACCACAGGGCTCCTCTACCTCGGCACCACTGACATTTTGGACCAGATAATTCTTTATTGTATTAGGGTGTCCTGTGCACCCTAGGATGTCTACAGCAACCTGGGCCTCTACCACTAGATGCCAGTAGCACGCCCTCCAGTAGTGACAACCAAGAACGTCTCCAAACATTACTGGATTTCATACTCCCTTTAGTCCCCCCACCCCAGGCCCCACCATTGAGAACAACTCATTCCATTAAGGTTAGTCCCGAGGCATCCTGGGAGGAGCACCTAACTCAGACTTGAGCACAGTCTTATTAATTCTTCATGTTCAACACCTAGTCAATCCTCAGTAAGTACTTGATAAGTGAATGGAATGCATAATAGCATACTACCCTTCAGGAGTCTTAGAATGAAGTCTAGTAAGTTAGGGGGGTGTTTAAGTATGAGGCCTCAGGCAGAATTTGGCCAATGAATTTCACTCTGAATCATCGGCACCAACATTGTTTCCAGAAACATCCTATGTTGCCCCAGAGGGACTGGATGCCTAAATGTCACAGTGCAGATTTTCTAGCAGTTATTTTTCTGTTAATAAATACTGATTGTCAAGCACTTGGGCAAATATCAGCTGCATTAAATGCTAACTAGTCATTATAAAGCCACATAAATATTTTAGATTTCATCAGCCAGAGCACGGAAAGAAAAGAACCCAGATTCTAAGAGGGAAAAAAGAAAAAAAAGCCCTGACATTCAACTAATAATGGCTTTACCTACTGATGCAACCCACCTGGTAGCTTGAGACCTAGTGCATCTTGGAAGTAAATGTTCTTTGCAAAATACATCTGTCCCAACTTTGGTTGAGGCATTTGTCCCCAAGTCAGATATTGTTTCGATGTAAATGAGGACAAAAAAAATTCACAGTACAACCCACATATTCCTTTCACACAGCCTCT
The DNA here is from genome assembly GCF_003031525.2 of Neophocaena asiaeorientalis asiaeorientalis. Taxonomy (NCBI): domain Eukaryota; kingdom Metazoa; phylum Chordata; class Mammalia; order Artiodactyla; family Phocoenidae; genus Neophocaena; species Neophocaena asiaeorientalis. Next base: position 10,974,918 of record NW_020173377.1, on the reverse strand, counting down.
GCCCTGAACCAGACTGACATGAGGAATGGGACAGCAGGACTGATTGGCAAGACAAGCTTGATCCACATGTTGGCCTATCCTCATGGATTTGGACGTGCTGAACAATAACGGAGCTTTCCAGAACAAGCTATGTGACTCTGGGCAAGTGACAACTTCTCTGGGTAAGACAGAGGGTATAGAAAGCAGTGATTTCAAAGCTGCTCACAGCACTCAAGATTATATTTATAGTTTTACATCCTTAAAGGTTAATGGAATTGAGGGGTTCACAGTATTAATTTTGACTTTGGGGGTGGGGAAGAAATGTCAAACAAAAGCCAGCCTGTCAATAGTCCTGACATCCCTCCTTAATAATGTAATGTCAAAACTACAATAAAGTATCACCTCACACTGGTCAGAATGGCCATCACCAAAAAGTCTACAAACAATAAATGTGGGAGAGGGCATGGAGAAAACGGAACCCTCCTACACTGTTGGTGGGAATGTAAATTGGTACAACCACTATGGAGAACAGTATGGATGTTCCTTAAAAAACTAAACATAGAAGTACCATATGATCCAGCAATCCCACTCCTGGGCATATATCCAGAGAAAACCATACTTTGAAAAATACATGTGCCTCAATGTTCATTGCAGCACTATTTACAACAGCCAAGACATGGAAGCAACCTAAATGTCCATCGACAGAGGCATGGATAAAGAAGATGTGGTACATACTGGCCAACCCTATAATATATATATACATATATATATATACATGGATGTATATATATGTATATATATACACACACACACATATATACATACATACATACACACAATGGAGTATTACTCACTCATAAAAAAGAAAGAAAGAATGCCATTTGCACTAACATGGATGGAGTGAGGTGAGGTAAGTCAGACAGAGAAAGACAAATATCACATGATATCACTTATATGTAGAATCTAAAAAAATGATACAAATGAACTTATTTACAAAACAGAAACAGACTCACAGACTTCGAAAACAAATTTATGGTAACCAAAGGGGAAATGTGGTGGGGGGAGGGATAAATTAGGAGTTTGGGATTAACATATATATACTACTACATATAAAATAGATAATCAACAAGGACCTACTGTATAGCACAGGGAACTCTACTCAGTATTGTGTAATAACCTATATGGGAAAAGAATCTGGGAACAAATGGATATATGTATATGTGTAACTAAATCACTTTGCTGTACATCTGAAACTAACACAATATTGTAAATCAACTCTACTCCAATATAAAATAAAAATTAAATTTAAAAAAATAGTGTGATGTGACATCTGATGAAACCTCACAGAACAGAGTTCTGAGGTTGGCAGCCACAGAGAATGAATGGGCGTGATGACTTGCTTAGTCTGAGCTAGCTCCCAGCTGTCCTCTAGTTGGTATGGAGTTGACCATTATGGCACCCATGGACCGGAACATGATCCAGCTGGTAGTCCTGGGCTTTAGGTTATTAAATCTCTGGGAATCCTCTGAAACCTCTTCTTTCTCCCAAGATAAATATTCCCAGCGACTGCACGGAGACCCACTGATGTTATTTAGAAGTTGCAAATAATAATATTTCCCCCCTGGAGGAATTAGTTGTCCCCCTAATCGCCGAATCATCATTTCTTTGCTGACTCCCCAGAGATTCATTTTATTTGTAGCACTGTCAAAGCACACACAAAACTGAGCAGAAGAGCTGCTTCTTTGTTTTAATGTTGCTGCTAAGCTTAAAAAAAAAAATCTTCTCCCTCCTTTAATTCCTTCAGGAAACATGTCATTCTCAGTATTTATTAAAAATGGGGAAGCATCCCTAGGAGGCTTTTGGAGGTCTAAGTTCATAAGATGAATAGGCATAAAGGCAGCAGAATATCAAATTTTTATAATTACACCTTTTCATGCACACAGTTCCTGGAGTGAAATTGGCTTTGATTTAGGCTGATTTAATATAGCCTTTCTAATTTAAATCTATCCCTTCACTTCTACTTAGCTGTTCTAGATGGGAAAAATGGGTTCCTATTTCTCACTTTAGCAAACCGATAAGAATTCTGTATGTCTAAACAAGAGTGCTGGGATAGCATATAATATCTGACCTCTTCCCCTAATTCAAGAGCTACGGGGAAGGAAAGTATTTCTGTTTTGGAGAGATAAACTATTAAATGAGAGGGCAAACGAGGATGGAGAGAGACAGGCTTAGGTGACGGTGCCTCGCATAATGCTTTACTCAGAGTCAGCAGGCACTAATCTTTGTTGCAAGAACAATGCCTAAGACAGGAGCAAAGTCTGAATAATCTCAGAGCAATGAGGCAGTTAAGAGCACATACAAAGAATACATAGTTAGAAATGGAATTTTGATGGAAAGGAAGGCCTGTTAGAGTAATTTGGTTCAGTAGGTAGAAAAAAAACCAACTGGAAAGACTCTGAGTTGAATTACAATGGAAAAAGCCATCTGTTCTGCTAACCCAGCACCTATGCTGGCATGGAGAACTCTCACATAGATGTATGATTGCCTTAGACAGACAAGTGGATGTAGGGGTCGGAATTCTAGTTAAAGGACCACGTACACACACATTGGAGCTTGGAGTTCATTCTATTAATAAGCGCTTAGTGAATTCCTGCTTTGACCCAGTTAGTGCTGGCTCTTCAGCGATAAAAAACCCAGTCCTACCTTCAAGAAGCTCTTTTTCCAGCATAGGAAACTGACACACAAGCAGACAACTGAAAATGTGGCACTGTCCTGGGATCAGAGATGTGGACAGGGTCACCCTGCCCAGCCAGGAAAATTTTTTCTTCCAGGGAATTTCATTTGTTTCAAAGAAATAAGTTGACTTAATTTCCACTCACCCCAGCAATCCATTCATATATATTCTGTCATCAAATTACCTTATATCAGCAAGAGTATAAAGTCTTGGTGAATTAGCTTTCTTTTATTAGGCATGATAGAAAAGATGTTTCTTTTATTTTACAAGCACTTGGCAAAGAGCTGCATTTTGAAGATAGAATATTACCAGATCTCGACTTCTTTGTGGAGAAAATTCATATCTGAGTCTTTAAGAGAATCGCTCTTATTCAAGAGTAATTCTTTAGTTTTCTGATTACACATTTCCCAAATAATCTCTCACAAGCACAAAGCAGATAGGCGTCAGTAACCAGTGGCTGAAAGGATGCTTCAGAAGTTTATAAATTTGAATTTGCCTCGATGAAGTACAATTATAAATACCTCTTTTAAATGAACAGTATGAATTAAGGCCAAATTTCACATTTCAGAGAGGAACAAAGATGACAGGGATGCTAATGTACTATATTTTGATTCCATTTCCCCCTTACAAAATGCCTAATCAGAACAAAGTACATGACAGAGATACCTTAAGATACCTTGGTTGGGCAGACTCCTTGTACATTGTAGCGTGCTTGCTGCAGGCGGAATCTGAGAAGAGCTAGGGCCCAACATTTTGAAACGGCAAGGTCAGTTTCTTCTGAGCTGAGGGACTGTCTTCATAACGATGATGCTTATTTCGATTTCTGGGATTCTGTTGCTTGAGTGCCAATGGATACCTCCAATATCTAGAGACCCAGAACTTGACAGTGCATATTCTATATTTCTGGCAGTTCTTCCTGTGTCTCTCTTGGAATACACATTGGCTGTGTGCAGCCAGTGCTAACCACAGTTCCTGGCATACAATAGGAACTCTCAACAAATACGTGTTGAAGGAATGCACACAACAGACCCTATCCTTGATGACCAGCTGGGAAGGTCATTCGTTTCACTTTCATACTGACTTTAGGGAACTATAGCTGTGTTAGAAATAGCCCTTGCCCTTCAGATATTTGATGTTTAGTCATGGAATCTGACAAAACAACATCTAACTCAAGTACAAAGCAGTACTTGTACAAAGAAAGATTTCCATACAGAGGTATGGAAGTTTGAGAAGGGAGAACTCAGATATCTTCTGGAGGAAGGATGTGGACGATGAGGAAATACTGCAGGGAGCAGATAGCGTTTGAGCTGGGTCTTTGAGGATGAGTCAGATTTTGATAGGCTGAGATAGGGGAGGAGATGAGAACCTTCCAGGTGGCAAGTGCTCAGTAATTATGCAGAAGTAGGCCTGTAAACAGCATGTTTAGGGAAAGGTGAGTCATCCAGTTTGGTGAAAACTTGGGATATAGGGAATGGTAGGACATGGCTTTGAAGAGTAGGTGAAGGGTCATGGCTTAGGAGGGCCTTGAAGGCTGGAGTGAGGAGAGGTGAGCCAGAGATGGACCACGGCATAAACGCAGCTGTGTTTGGACTGATGGCTGGAAGAATGCAAGACAGGAGGTGGGGGACCACTTCATTGAGAGTCTCCACAAATATGACCTAACACGAATCAATTCTCTCCTTTCCAGAGCCCCTCCCCCTGCCCGTTCCCTATAAACTTTGCCAATCCTCCAGGCCTGGGGGTTTCATAAAGCTCAGAATGGGGTTTTCAGCAGCCAGATCTTCTAATCAGGGACACGAATCCCATATAGTTTGGTCTTGGTTTTTTCAATCCTGAATCAACAATTTCTAGAACAAGTGAAAAAAAAAAAGGGAAGGAAGGCTGTGGGATATAGCTTAATTGGGGGTTTGAAAGAAGCCACCAGATTTATGCAGAAGCTCATGGGAGGCCGATGGCAGCCGGGCAGGGCTGGACACAGATGCCCTGGTCCTGCTGCGCCCCGGCCATCTGAGGGCTTGCCACACACAGAGCTGCAGGCCTGAGAGACACCCCAGCATGAAACTTATAAAGCGCTTCCTTATTTTAAAAAAGCATCACATGCAACTTCTGTATGTTTGTTTTCTTCTTCTGTTTGTGGCCAGAGGAGGAGTTAATGATCTTGAATTTCACTTACTGAGCCTCAGTGAGAAAGGAGATTGCCAAAGCTAAAGGTATGCAGAGCCCACTTCCGGGGCCAGGTGTGCGCTGCCATGCAGGTTAATGCCTGTCTTGGAGATTCTCCCTAGTAATTAAAGCCTGAGCTTCTGCATACTTAAACATGGCTTGAATTGAATTTTTGATGTCCCCTTAGGATCCCAAGTTTAAAAGCAAATGTTTCAGTGGAAGCCTCCTTAGAGCAAGTGGTTTTATTTTTTCTCCCTCAGAAGAAAATATTCTCTTTGCAGATCGTTTTTGGAAGAGCTCTTCTCCAACAGTGTAAGACTGAAGGGTCTATGGTAGAATCAAAATCTGGAATCCAAATTTTTCATTCAGATCAGAGGTAATTTGTTAGGGATATATTTTATATGAACTTAAAAAAAAAGAAACTTCTATAAAAATCAAGAGAACAATCAATTTCTGAGTTTTTAATCCTAAAGAAATGATTTAAAAAACATGTCAAGATTGAAGCACAAGGCTGATCATCGCAGCATTGCTGAAGAGAGAGAAAAATTCAAAACCACACAAAATTCAAAATCCAACAACGAGAAGCTGGTTAAATAGTTCATATTATCTCGTGATAATGGAATATTATGCAGCCATTACAAATGGAAAGAACTAGAGTTAAATAATAATGAATATTGAAGTACTGCCAGAGTTATTCTATCTTGTTCTTTCTTGGTCCTATGAATAAATAAACTGTTTTTATGCATCTACCATGTGCTTAGCACCTAACCATCATATTAGACATTTGTTATTTAATCCTAGCAAATATCTTTTGACGTATGGGTTCTTATAACGTTTTTTATAAAGGAGGCAGAAATTATGTATAGGCCAAGATTATTTCATTTGGTAAGTATGAGAAACCCCAAACTAGCAAGCACAAAGGGAAACTCAGTAACTTACAAAAATGGAGAGTCTAGAGTGTGTCTGGCTTCAGGTATGGCTAAATCCAGGTGCTCATTTTTGTTTTTGGTCAAGTCACTCTGTCTCTCTCTACCTTTCTTTCGCTCCATATCTAGGATCTGCTTATCTCTGCTCAGCTTTATTCTTTTCACAGATTCCTTCCACATTGTGGGCAGTGTGACCACTATCAACTAAACTCATGTCTTCCTAGCCTCACAATTCCAGAGGAAGAACTTCACTCCATAGATAAATCCCAGAGGAGACTCTGACTGCCTGGCTTGAGTCACCTGACCCTTTGATGTTATTGGATGAGGCACCATGACTGATAGTTCAGCGGGACTATATGAGTCTACGAAGGAAGGTGGCAGGCCAAGAGAAATGTCTACTATTATATTATTTCCCCCTACATTCTTGCTCAAGCCATTCCCCTAGTCAAAAAACCCTCCCCTCCATCCAGCTGGTCTCTACGCTTTGTCAAGTCTCACAGACTCCATAAACCTTCTTTGACCACTCAAGCCAATAAATGGCACTTGCTGTTTCCCACTGATTCCTGCATGATGTCTCTATCACCAGCACTAGTAAAACACACTTCTCTTGTGCTTTTATCATGATGTGTCTTCGTCCTGCCTCATTGACTTGACTGTCAGTTGCAGCACAGTGAGGGTTTGTATATTTCATGCCACTGCAGGCCCCGTATGTCTTGCACATAGGGGATGCTGAATAGGCTGACATTCTTAGATTTCATTTTCATACTTCCAGATAAGAATGGGGTGGCAGCAGAGTTCCAGGATGAGGAGTGTGTCTCTGAAGCCTCACTCTCTGTGCACCACAGTACAAGTTACTTAACCTCTGTAAATCTGATCCAGCATCTGTAAAATGGCACAATAATACCCACCTTAAAGATGTCTGGAGAATTAAATGAGGTAACTACTGTCTAATTTAATTTCTGGCTTGTGGAAAGTGCTCGAGAGTCAATGGCGGCTCAAACAGTGGCATTTTAGCCTTCTTTTCCTTAGCCTCAACTGCAATTTTTCTAAGTTCTTTTTCCATTGTTATAATTTCCTTTTTTTTTTTTTTTGGTCTTGTACTTTCTAGGTTGTCAATATCTACACACTTTTCTGCCTACAGGGGTGGCTAGTCAGTTCGGTAGTGGGCCCATAAAAGTCACTGCAATTCAGGCTTAGGTGTTCTTGAGGCAGTGTATGAATCAATTAGATCTTTCTTAGACATTTCAGAATAACTTAGAGACAGATTCCAAGTTGCAGGTCTCAGATAACTAGGTGTTTGAGTGAAGGGGAGATCACAGCTTGGCCAAGCTCTCAGGTATTTTCAATTAACCATGTCCCTCATAAGGAATCCAAGCCAGTTTTACCTTGAGTCACATTCTCTTCTGTTCCCTGGGCAAGGTGTGAAGCTCTCCCTTGCATGGCTCTGTGGCTTTGATTAGAGTCCTGCTAATAAGCAATGGAAATGAAGATGCCCAGCTGGGAGAAAGAGCTGCAAAAAATCCAAGCTCTGGACTTCGTGCCAATTATTTGAAAGTTTAATGAACCGTGGGTATTAGCGCAAGACGTTACTGAACTGCTGAAAGCCCCAGTGAATCCAAGCTGCATGTGTGAATGTCTGCTTGTTCTGGAATCAAAGAAATAAACTTAGCAAAGAGTAAGGATATTTTTGCCATCATGGGGGCGGGGTGAGGTGGGCGATACTTCATCACTTTCAAAATATGATAGGAGGAGGGTAAAAGTCTGAATCTAGTTTCTCAGTTGGATGCCCCCAAACAATCACATGTTCCAAGTTTCTACCTGTTACACCACTTTGCTCTTCACACTCTGCTATTTTCAGACTTGCCAACTGACAAGGGATTCAAGCTCCTGTTCTCTGGAGCCTGGCTTATTTAATGGAACTGTGTTCTTGCCCCTCTTTCCCTAAAATATGAGATCTGAGTGCCAGGATGGGGGTGGGAGAGCTGAAGGGAGGGGAACTGAGTGATGGGGACAGAGTGACCCCATCTTAGGGCTGACGGCATCTGTCTCTAATGACAACAGCTTATACTGAATTTGGAAGCTCTAAAAAACAACAAAAATAATATATGAGTGTTTGATGTCAACAGTGCGACAAGAAGCCTTCCAAAGCATTTCTCAAGACGAGAGTCAGTGAAGTTAGTATTTATCCACTTTGTTTTCCAGCCAATCAGTCCACTGAAATGTAATAAACTCTAGCTGCATGGACAGCGCAGTATGGACGCCAGACTACATGATGGAAGATAATGGCTTGCATTCATGAGCACTTGCTCCTGTTCTAATTGCTTTGTGTGCAATAACTCATTTAATCTGATCGACGACTTTACAGGTTGGGAACCATTGTTATCTCTATTTCACAGGTGAAGAAACACAAGTACAGAGAGGTTCTATAACCCGTCCAAAGCCACACAGGTGACAGACAGTGGTGCTGAGATTTGGACACAAGCAGTATGGGTATAGAGCCTGAATTCTTAACCACTGGTATACCCTACTGACTTCCCATGACAGATTTAGCCTTCAAGGGTAATAGAAATAAAGCAGGGAACTTGAGGCCAGCGGCTAGGTCTTACTCTGCAGTGTGTCCTTCGTGCCTAGCACAGGGCCTGGGACCCAGCAGGACTTAGACAGCCTTGATCATTACTCTTGAATGCAAGGAAGAGCTTTGTCTTGTAATCAAAAAGGAAACACATTTGGGGCTTTGCCAAATTTCCACTAGGTTCTGGTTTTTCTAATTGAATGGTGAGTTCCCTGGAATGAGAGGAAATCTGACAAAAATGGATGGAGTCTGGACAAACACTCTCTGCTAGCCCTCTGAAGGCACTGGCTCCAACACAGGACAGGAAGAGCTCTGGGCCCCTGAAGAATCACACTAATTCCATAAGCAGTTCACTGCTTTTATTAAGGCTACCGGACTACAGCTCATCTCTTTGTTTAACCAGTTAATTGGAGAAATGTGGTACCAAATACGGTGGGGATTAACGCTCCTCTAAACTGTAATTAAGAATCTGCTAATCATACGAAAGCTGGAAAAGAGCTGAGGATGTAAAATCTAATCAAACGTGTAGACGTTGTGCTGTGGGAACATTTAAAGTGGATCAATTTATTTGCCTTCATCTGTGGTGCCGATTCTGGAACGATGTATTTGTTGATGCAAAATATATAGTAGTTTAGATTAACAGTTCATGGTAAGGTTAGGTCCATGCCCTTTTTTTTTTTTTAACGTCTTTATTGGAGTATAATTGCTTTACAATGGTGTGCTAGTTCCTGCTGTATAACAAAGTGAATTAGCTATACATATGCATATATCCCCATAACCCCTCCCTCTTGCGTCTCCCTCCCACCCTCCCTATCCCACCCCTCTAGGTGGTCACAAAGCACCGAGCTGATCTCCCTGTGCTAAGCGGCTGCTTCCCACTAGCTATCTATTTCACGTTTGGTAGTGTATATATGTCCATGCCACTCTCTCACAGCTTACCCTTCCCCCTCCCCGTGTCCTCAATTCCATCCTCTACATCTGCGTCTTTATTCCTGTCCTGCCCCTAGGTTCTTCAGAAACTTTTTTTTTTTTAGATTCCATATATATGTGTTAGCATACGGTATTTGTTTTTCTCTTTCTGACTTACTTCACTCTGTATGACAGACTCTAGGTCCATCCACCTCACTACAAAAAACTCAATTTCGTTTCTTTTTAGGTCCATGCCCCCCTTTTGTACTGCCAACACTTCTTGGTTCAAAGAGTGAGGAAGTGGAAACTACAGACACGCACACACACGCACGCACACACACATACCCCACAAGCCAGAATGTCAGATTCTGACAGGTGTGCCTACCCCTAACAAGATACACATTTGGGAGGCCTCAAATGATGGTATTCTTTTTTTGCACCAAATACATTATACTTGGGGCAGAATTTCAAAATAATCTCCTCCGTTTATCCTCTCATCATCCACTACGTGCTGTGAAGTTGTCTTTACTATTAGTCCAGCCCACCTGGGGAGGGAGTGCCTTGGCTTCCGGGTGGAGGTTCACTTCCTCCTCCAGGTAGGTCACCAAAGTCCATCTACATAACCTCTAGCAGGTCATTTGTAGAAGAGTCATAATTACTAAATAATTTTCCTCATCAGGCTGGATGCTTTTAGTTCACCCATATACACACATTGCTTGGCCTGTTGAAGATACAATTTAAGTGAAATACACTTAGACATGAAGTATAACTAACATGATGAGAGAAGAGAGAAGAGAGAGGGAAGAAAGAGAAGAAAAGAGGGAAAAAGGGTGAGGAAAGGGAGGAGAGAGAAGAGGAGAGGCGAGAGAGGGGCTTCTCAGCAATTTCTGAATAGCTCAGAGACTGCAATTCTGATTTCCATCTCTAATGACAGCCAAGAAAGATGCAGTTGAGAGTAGGAACACGCATTGGATTCTCTGAGCATCCAGCTCTGTGCCTGCCTCCTATTCTCCTCTCCGTGATGGCCTCGGCCCCTACTTGACAATGGGGAGCCTTATTTTGTTAGGGGGTTAAAAATCCACCTTCCAATCACCTCATAGAGTGGGGTTCCAGAAACAGAAAGGTTAACTGGAAGGCTCAACCTAGCAATTGCGATCTTAGAAGTAGTCCTGAGTCAAGCTTGATCGTGTGGGACTTGGCAGCGGGTGTGGGGGCGAGGGAAGAAAGTGCCTGGGATAAGGGGACTGGAGGAGAGTAGGATTGTGAGGGCTGCAGGCAATTAAAGGAAGGTGCCTGCAATTCCTCTCTAGGGGGCTAAGGTACTACCTAGTAATGGGCAGGAGAAAAATTAACATGAGGATAACAACAGGGCTACAATTAAATACCATTAATCCATCACTGGCTGGTGTGCCTCTCCCTGTGCAAAGCTCTTTGTAGGCATTAACTCTTCCTTTTCTTACAGCAGCCTTGTGACATGTGTATTATTATTAGCTTCATTCTATAGATAAAGTCGTAGGCTTCCAACTGTTAAATAACAGGTCATACAGGGGGATTAAAATCCAGGACCCCAAAGTTTAGCCACTACCCTCAAGACCACTGGCCTAAGAGTCTGAGTCCTTGTTCTGCCATTAACTTCTTTGACCACAGGCAAGGTCCCTAATCTCCCAGGGATTCATTTTCCCATGCCTGATGCTTGATAAAGAGGAGTCACAGTGAATCTGTAGAATGAGGCTGATTGTAATCGCTCCACGTCTCTCTCAGGATTGTTTTGAGGCTGGATGGGGAAATATGAAAATATTAGGAATGCATCGGGCATAAAACGAATGTGAGCCATGGTACCACCGCATGACCGCAATGGTTATAAACACTTCTAGTCCCATAAACTGCCTCTGGTCAACCTGATCTCCTTTATGGGAAAAGGAGAGCTTCAACAACACAGCCCCTTCCTTTCCCACAAAATCTTAAAGTGAATATTGATTCTACTTGACATTTAGAGTAGTTACTTTAAACCAAATCTCTCCTGAGAAGGATTCACCAAAATGTGGGATGGTGTTTATTAGATACTCATTTTGAGAGCACTTTGTCAGCTCTGTAAGATATGTTTTTAAACTACTTTACATTAATATTAAAAAAAAACACCCTAAAGCCTCACATCGTCACTATTTGACATGAGATCTGAAAATGGTTCAGAACATCCTGTCTCAGAAATCTAGGCAGGAGATTTGGCTTTAAAACTGTACTCTAAGGAACATGACAGAATGATATAACCAGAGGTGACATTTCAATTCCACAATCATGAACCATTCAGGTGGCCAATTCTGCTTTCTGAGAAAGATATTTATTCATCTGTACAAGAAGGCACTCACTGTGGTGACATACAGTAGCTGGCTGAGTTTTTGGCCTGATTTTCTCACTATTGTGTCATTCAGCATCATTAACAATTACGTTACTTCTAAAGACATGCAGATTCTCATTTTCACTTAAAGGTGGGCAATCTTGTCAAGCATATTCAGTAGAGAAAGGTACCTTAAAAAATAGCCATTGATAATAGCCATTGGCTCCAGTCTGCCTGAAATTGCTCACGACTGCTTACAAATACATAGTAATCAGTCCTGGTAATCTCTGATTTATAACAGCCATTGATCTTGGGCATGTTTAAAGCCTGTTTTCTATCACTGACATCCTTTATGTGCAACAGAGATAAACAGCAGAAACCCTCTAGTTATCCTAGCATCATAGATTCACGGCAGCCATTCTATAACTCCATATGGATTCTGAAGGCAAATTTTAAAAAACCCTCTATGACAGTCAAAGAAGCAGAGAAGTCTAAGGGTTCTAGGGTTTGGTTTCTCTATATCCTGAGCAAGAAAATAACAGGAGCTGTCCAGGTGTATAAACCAATTTCTCCTACCCACCTATGCCCCTCCAAATTTGTAGCACATTGCCTATCAGGATTTCGGACCCTCTTGCATGGTAGTTATGAATTTGGGCCCTGGATTTGGAGAGACCTGGGTTCAAGCTCTACCCTCTGACTATTAGTAATGTGACCTGGGAGAATTAATTGGGTAACTTCAAGCCTCTCTTTCCTCACCTATAAAAGTGTATAACAATACAAGCTATAGTTGTTGTGAGTATTAAATCAACTCTACACAGAGTAAGAAACTCTATCAATACCAGCCGGTATTACTGTTGTTACTATTATCAACACCATCACCATCCTCATCACTTTCCTCCACACTGATCTTATCTGTGCATGATGTATCCTGTCATGTCCTAGAGGATTATAGAGAATCCCGAACTACAGAATAAAGGAGAAAAAAAAATCCCTAAACAAACAAAGCAACAATAACAAAAGTATAGTTAGTGACAGGAACAGAGACAACAAGTAATCATCAGTAGCCATCTTTCTGAATAAATAGGCTTGGCTTTAAAAAAGTACAATTACTGTTAGTTTAGTATTTGAAGGTTTTCTTAGGTATGAACCACCTTCTTGAGATCTTGCTCACACTGTGGACTGGCCTTAACCTACTAACTCACAGTTAAGGGTGGGTACCATAGCCCACCCCTCCCTCCCCAGTCACGGCCCCACTGTGGTGGGATTAGAACTGGAAAGGCTTGTCATTTGCAGGTGCAATGACGTCATACTGATCCTCTACATTCATTCTGTCTCTGTGACTCTTAGGATTCGGGCTCGCTTTTAAATTAACTTTTATCTGCTAAGTAATGAGCACATCAGTTTTTTAATATCACTGAAGTCTCACCTAGGAGCCTTTCCCTTTTTATTACTAGAATTAACTCCCCGCTCCTCCCCTTCTTCCACGATGTAATAAAACAAAACCTACCCAGTGTAGTAAACAATTCAGGATTTCATTATATCCTGCTTGATGGGAAAGACTATTTACACAGAGATGAAATAGCATGGCCTCACAAGATTACTTCTTATGAGGAGAATGTAGTTTTATATAACAAAATAGAGCTTTTCCCACTTTATAGGCAAAATAACTGAGTCAGTTTCTTCTCTCTGGAAGTCAGAGTATTTCCTCAGACTTTAGAATTCTATGAGAGTGTCTGCATGTATCCAGGAATGGATGCACACATGTCAGTTTTAGAGTATACATACACACACACACACACACACACACACACACACGTATCTCAACCTCTTTGATGTATCTATCTACATGTCATGCGAGGGTTAACCCCAAGGTAGGTGACACTGTTAAAGATCTTTTAAAATCATTAAGACCAGTAGCTCCAATTTGGGAAAGAAAATAAAAAAAAGACATCTGTCCAAAGTTCAAGTTCTGCTGATTGACTCTTCTTTTTCCACAATAACATACTGAAGTGCTATAAAACAGATCTTTCCCCAGTCCCTTCAAACTTAATCATGACGTTTTACAAATAAGGGTTCTCCCAGCTACCCTTCAAAACATGTTGATTTTAAGTTTCTGGTCTCTATAATATATAGATTAGACTAGAGATCTGTAAAATTTATTTCACTCACGTACTCCCTAAAAGAATTTGTAAAAACTGTGTGCCTATTCGTATAAAGTTGACACACAATTTTCTTTTTGTTAAAAGTCTAAACAGTTGCAAGAGTGTAATGCTGGGCTTAAGTATTGATATTTAAAAATATATCCCATTGTATCAATTTTTAGATGAATTCAATGGAATTGTTATTTGATACTCTCTATTACCCATTTAAAAATTATTAAACAAATTCCTCATTAACAGAAACTTTACATGTTCTTTTTGTTCTCCTTGAACTTGTATTTCCATTATACTTCCCCCACCGAATCATAGCCTCATGTAACTTTTTTTTATACTGGAAAGCATTTTATCGATCACCCTGTTACATTTCTTTGCAACAAAAATATGTATATAAATTAAAATTACTCTTTGATTACCCATGACCCTAATGCTTTAAGTATCAAAAATTTTTCTTTTGAGCTGGGTAATCATTAAAAATGTTATTAATGCACAATTGTCCAAAACAACATAAAGATGTTATAAATGTTAATAATCATTAAAATTTAAAAGTAAAATTTTTATTAGAAATGTATGGGACTGTTTTTTCTTCAATTAGCTGATGTACTTTTGAGGGAAAAATATTACTTACTTCTAACATGGGACTTGATTCAGCATAAATTCTATTTCCATTTCTCGTTGTACAGATGTGTTGAGAAGGTTTGCTCACAGAAATGAGTAGATGAGAATGGATGGGGTTTTGTTATAGTGATGCCATTAATTTCTCTGAATTCCTTCTGAGTAATATGTCCCAGACCACAGAGTGATCTGTCATCAAAAATTACTTTTAAATGATCTATCAGCTGAGATTAGGAATTTCTACTTTATTGAAAGGAAAAAATTGGAAACCTCCTTAGATGCAAAAGGATACACTACCCAGCCATTTGAATAACTCTCTTTTGTCAATACCAACACCGATATATCAAATGGTCCTTTTTTTTAGTGCCTCCAAGGCTTCGCAACCTAGCAATATCCCGTGTGTGGGGATGGAGAAGGATGCTTTTATTTTATAAAAGGGGAATAGGTGATTAAGAAAGAAGCATTAACATATTTTCAGAAGCAGGGCATTCTCAGTAAGATAAGTTTTAGGCAAATGTACATGAGAAAGCTGAAAAATTTTAAATATATTTCCTTAAAGTTATCCACGCTTATGTACCCCTCTGAGAGCTGTTGTGTTCCCCTAGGTGTCCGTGTGTCCCTACTTGGACAGGCTGAGCTAGACTGGTTTCACCCAGGTGAGTCCTTGAACCATTGTGTAAGGAAAAAGAAAGTGGGGGCGGGTTGGTGGTGGAAAGAGATAAGATAGAGGTAGAGAGAGAGAGAGAGAGAGAGAGAGAGAGAGAGAGAGAGAGAGAGAGAGAGAGAGAGAGAGAGATTCAGAGACAGAGAACTCCATCTTCAAACTAAACCATTCTATGACCAGTCTATCATATACCAAAGGAATAACACATTTCAATAAGTACAAGTCACACTGTCTAAACAACCAGTGAGAAAAAATGGTCGACTAACTCCATAATACTGGAATTATAAATAAATCTGCCGCAAGCCTCACTACTCTTTCCTTGATCTCATGAGATTTCCAAGCATTTATTGCAGAGGAGTTTCTAGCAACTCTTACAATACTTCTCCAGAGAAGGGGCACAAAAGAATGACAGGCATCATGTTTTTGTTTTAGATCTAAGAGATTTGGATGAAAAAGAATGTGATTGCCTTTCAAATACATGCCCTGAGGGCTCAGGTAACTCCAAAGCCTTTAAGCACTGGAAAAAAGAAATTAGAAAGGACAGAAAAAGTTATTTCATAAAACAAACCACTTACTATGAGTGGACCCCGGTTGTTTTCTCGATACTTGTTCTGGAAGAAAATGTAAACGACAGTGGCGGCCAAGGAGTAGAGGAAGGCGAAGACAGCCACGGTGACGAAGAACTCTGCCGAAGATGAGGAGTCGCCAATCAGGGCCACCTTCTGCCGTTCCTTCCCCTCACAGGTGGGCACCTCAAACGTCACCTGGTGTAACCTAAAGTACCAGAGATACCAGAGAGGAGAATTGTTAAAATGCTCTGGAGAGAAAACTTGATGCCGTAAGTGAGATGTGATTTGAGACCTTCATGGCATGCCTCTGTGACAAATTCATTAGAGAAATTACAGAGACTGTAGCTGGACTCGTGGAAGCAGATACTGCAGTTAAACATCATTCCATTAGGTTTCACAGTAGCTAGTCACTTTAGAGAGCGGGGAGGAGGGAAGGGGAAAGTGATCCTGAAATGATGATGGGTTAGACTATGACATCCTCCCCCTTAAGTTCTCCAGTGGTTTCTCATTATACTTGGACTCACACCCTAACTCCTAAGCGTGACCCACCAGGTCCTGGCTTATGGTCTTTTCACTGACTATTCCCTTTTCCTCAATCACTCTGTCTCCTGACATTGCCCATGGCTGGTTCCTTCGTGGCATTCAGGTGACAGCTCAAAATGTCATCTCCTGGGAAAGCCTTTTCCTGACTATTAACCTAAAATAGTTCTTTTCCCTTAGACATTTCTATCACATCTCCCTGTTCAATGTCATTCATAGCGCCCATCACCAACCACACTTCCTTGGTAACGTATTTAATTACTTTTTTTTTTTTTCTGTCTCCACTTGATTTGGGATCTTGACTTTCTTCTTCTCTGTAAATCCTGAATGCCTGACACTTGTTAGACACTCAGTAAACAGGACTTGGATAAGTGAACAAACATTCTTGATTCTGTAAGATGACTGATATGCCCTAGTTTGAGTGAACTTTGTGAACTTCTATTTTAGAGAATAAGTTCTGTCAGGACAGCATCCAGGCCCAATACATTACTTAATAGAGAAAAATAAGATTTTGGAGGGCAGTACATTCTGCTCAATAAATGACACCTAAGGAAGATATGTTATATCTAGTACATAGCTCATGCTGTGAACTGGGTGGTGATCTGTAATTCAATGTAGGAGCCAAAATTCTGCTTCTTCAGAAATGACTAAATTATTCCTTGAGTATTAGGGAGGCACTTGGAAAAAGACATGAATGAGGCTTAGTGATATCAGTAAAGGAACACCTGGAAAATTATTTACAGAACCAAAAATGATGATAAAACCATTGACGAACACGATAAATTCCCAACTTATGCTTAAGAAGTATTTCTCTTACTAAGCAAAACTTGATTCCTTTAAAATATATTTTTTGTGTACATTCTCTTACAATTCGGATAATGACAAAATGATAAAATAGTAATACTAATAGCAACTAACATACTGGAGCATTTTCACCGGCAGGCAGACTCTCAACCACTGTGCCACCAGGGAAGCCCTAGATATTGTGTTTTATATGTATTGTTTTATTTAATGCTCACAGCAGCCCTATGATGTAGGCATTTTATTGCCCCTTCCCCCTTTACACATGAAGAAACAGGCTTAGAAAAGATTAATTTGTGCTAAACCACAAAGCTAGTAAATAGGGCCAGGAAGTTTTTAACTTCTACGTTAATCTGTTTCTATTAAATAATGAGGATATTAAAACTAGGATGAGTTTTTTAAAAAGTGGAGCCCACGGACAACTAACATCATAACTATGGGTCTTGTTAAAAATGTATATTCCAGGGTCTGCCCCAGACCTACTGAACTGAAATCTCTAGGGGTGTAGCCTAGCTGACAACCAAAGTAGAAAACTCCAGTCTCCCTAAGTTCCTTATTTCTCAGAAATCTATTCTTTTTCATTTATTGCTTGACTTGAGAAAACTGTTTACATAGTCAGCTTGATTTTGCTTATTTATACTGAAGATCCTCTTGCTTGTCAACCAGAAAAGTGTACAGCTTCAGTAAAATTCAGGAAAACAGAAGCATTCATCATGGTTATGCTGTAGAGACCCTTCCTCCCCTTGCCAGAGATACTAAGATATTTCTCAATAGCTGAGTCTGTGGGAATGCTGAAAAATGAAATAGATTGAAAAGGTAATCATGCCAATTATTCTGATAGAGGTGATTTTCAAATAATGAACCCTTTTTTTCCTCACTATCTTGTATACGTCATCCACGCAACATATTTTTTTTAAACATCTTTATTGGAGTATAATTGCTTTACAGTGTTGTGTTAGTTTCTGCTGTATAACAAAGTGAATCAGCTATACATATACATGTATCCCCATATCCCCTCTGTCTTGTGTCTCCCTCCCACCCTCCCTATCCCACCCCTCTAGGTGGTCACAAAGCACCGAGCTGATCTCCCTGTGCTATGCGGCTGCTCCTCACTAGCTACCTATTTTACATTTGGTAGTGTATATATGTCAGTGTTATTCTCTCACTTCGTCCCAGCTTACCCTTCTCCCTCCTTGTGTCCTCAAGTCCATTCTCTACATCTGTGTCTTTATTCCTGTCCTGCCCCTAGGTTCATCAGAACCATTTTTTTTTTTTTTTTAGATTCCATATATATATGTGTTAGCACACAGAGAAAGTTTTTCTCTCTCTGACTTACTTCACTCTGTATGACAGAGGGAACCCTCTTGCACTGTTGGTGGGAATGTAAATTGATACAGCCACTATGGAGAACATTATGGAGGTTCCTTAAAAAACTAAAAATAGAACTACCATACAACCCAGCAATCCCACTACTGGCTATATACCCTGAGAAAACCATAATTCAGAAAGAATCATGTACCAAAATGTTCATTGCAGCACTATTTACAATAGCCAGGACATGGACACAACCTAAATGTCCACTGACAGATGAATGGATAAAGAAGATGTGGCACATTTATACAATGGAATATTACTCAGCCAGAAAAAGAAACACTCAACCTGTATTTTTAACAAGAAGCTGTGTAGTTCACGCAATGTCTAGATTCTGGGGATAACGTAGGGAACAAAGATAGATGGGCTGGTCCCTGCTCATGTTGAACTTCAAGTTTAGAGGGAAAAGATAGCTCTTCTGAGAGGAGCCCTAGGCTAGTCTGGGGGTGGGGTGGTCAGGGTAAGATTCCCTGTGGAAGTGATTTTTAAGCTGCAGCTTGAAAAGTGAGTAGAAATTGTCCAGATCAAAAGCTGAGAAAAAAGCACAATGAAATACAACTTCACACCTGCTAGGATGGCTACAATCAAAATGATTATAAAATTGGAATAAGAAGCGTTAGTGAGATTAGATTGGAATAACAAGATAGGATTGGAATAATAAGTTCCAATTAGAAAGCTGGGAACTTTCATACATCGTTGGTGGAAATGTGAATGGTACAGCCACTTTGGAAAAACAGTCTGGCAGTTCTACAGGTGGTTAAACGTAAGGGTTATCACACGGTCTGACAGTTCCACTCCTAGATACATATCCAAGAGAAATGATAACATTTGTCTGCACTAAACTTGTACTAGAATGTTCATATCAGCATTATTCATAACAGCCAAAAAGCAGAAACAACCCAAACATCTGTCAGCTGATGAATGGATAAATGAAATGTGGTATAGCCATAGGGTGGAATATTATTTGTCAATACGAAGGAATGAAGTACTGATCCAAGTTACAGCATAGATGATCCTTGGAAACATTATGCTAAGTGAAAGAAGCCTGTCACAAAGGACCACACATTGTATGATTCCATGTATAGGAAATGTTCAGAATAGACAAATTTATGGAGACAAAGAGTAGGTTAGTGTTTGCCTAGGGCTGATGGGGGAGGATTGGGGATGATGGCTTAGTGGTACAGGATTTCTTTTTGGGGTAACGAAAACACTTTAGAATTGATGGTGGTGATGGACACACACTCTGTGAATATATTAAAATGCATCCAATAGTACATTTTAAATGAATGAATTGTATGGTATGTGAATTATATTTCAATAAAGCTGTCAAAAAATAGAGATGAAAGAGCATGTATCAAGATCCTGCAAAGACAAGGAGCACAGCACATGGGGTGAAATATGACTAGGGATCTGGCATATGGCAGGAGAGGGGATGAGTGGAGGATGAGATGGAAAAGCAGCCAGAGACTCACTGCAGGGTCTTGTGGGTCAGGTTATAGACTTGGGTCTTTATAACTTTTAAAATTTTTCCTAGTGATGACAACTTTTAGGATTTATTCTCTTAACTTCCATATATAACATATAGTATGTTATATTTATCACGATGTACATTACATCCCTAGTACTTATTTATCTTATAACTGGAAATTTGTACCTTTTTTTTTTTTTTTTTTGCGGTACGCGGGCCTCTCACTACTGTGGCCTCTCCCACTGCGGAGCACAGGCTCCGGACGCGCAGGCCCAGCCGCCATGGCTCACGGGCCCAGCCGCTCCGCGGCATGCGGGATCTTCCCGGACCGGGGCACGAACCCACGTCCCCTGCATCAGCAGGCGGACTCCCAACCACTGCGCCACCAGGGAAGCCCAATGGAAATTTGTACCTTTTGAATGTCTTCATCCAATTCCCCCTCCCCGCAACGTCCACCCCCCAGTACCCACAAATCTGATTTTTTTCTGTGAGTTTGTTTGTTTTTGAAGTATAATTGACCTACAACACTATGTTAGTTCCTGTTGCACAACACAGTGATTTGATATTTCTATACTTTTCAAGATGATCACCACGATAAGTCTAGTTATGATATTACAACACAAAGATATTACATAGTTATTGACTATATTCCCCACACTGTCACTCACTTATTTTGCAGCTGGAAGTTTGTACCTCTTAATCTCCCTCAACTATTTCTCTCCTCCCTCCAGTCTCCTCCCTCTGGCAATCACCTATTTGTTCTCTGTATCTATAACTGTTTCTGTTTATATATATATATATATATATATATATATATATTTGTCCTTTCATCTATTAATGGGCACTTAGGTTGCTTCCATATCTTGGCTATTGTAAATAATGATGCAGTGAATACAGGGGTGCATATATCCTTTCTACTTAGTGTTTTTGTTTTCTTTGGATAAATACCTAGGAGTGGATCTTTATCTGAAGACCAAGATTGGAAAGATTTTCTTATAATAAACGACATGTAAAACCAAAATAGCAGGCAGGACCACATCACCTGTGGCAACTATTTAGAAGCACGCACACTTGCTTTCCAGATGTCAGGATCAGCAACGCTTCCAAACGCCAGTTCCCTCAGCTCACACGTACAGACTGGGTCTGCAATTTTTGTGTACTCTGAGAGCAGCAGGAAGGGGGAGAATAAAATAAGTTTCTTCTATGCAGTCAGCTGAATATCAACATTTTCCTCGTTGCTAACTCATCGCATTGATTTACAGTAAATGTTAATGGTGCTTATGGGCACAAGGCAAAAAAAAAAAACATCACTAACATATTTGCCGTGCTTATTAATACCAGTGATCTATAGCTCGGTATTTAGCTCTCAAGCCACATGGGGTAAAATCAGGAGCAAGAGGGAAAACAGAAGTGAAGCTCTATGCTGGTGTCTGTTCCGTGGAAGGGAATAGGGATCGTTTATAAAGGAAGAGCACGTCAGCTCAAAATGGTCTGAGCATAATAATTCATACCACTGAACATTTTGAATGCTATGGGATGGCATCTCTTACTAAATATATTTTACCAGAAAGGTTCTTTTAGGTAACAGTTACATACATATGCATAAATATATATGCTTTATTTTGGAGGGAGAGATTTTAGAGTCAGCATGTGTTTAGCAGCTATAATAACTTTGGAAGCAAATAACATTCATTTAGAACCTAAACAAGGGAAAAACTGTTCTGTGCAGACAGAGCGGGTCGGCTGATGGAATCTGGAAACTGATGGGGCCACCTCTGATCTTCTGAAGGACTAGTGAGGCAGCAATGCTGAGCCTCCAAAAGGATGAAATCCAATCTGTTCATTTCAAATGTAAAATTCCCTCCTCAGCTGGCCTGACTCAGTCAAGGGGTAATTGAATTTTGCTGGGTTTCACTGCATTGCGTCAATCCACGAAAAAACCCTCCATGTGACAGTAGGTTCTTCTTTTTTCTTTTTAAAATTTTACCAACACTTAAACACAGCCTTTTAAGCATTTCACTCCTGCTTCAATTAAACTAAAGGAACTGCTGAGCACCCATAGATTTTAGTTCTGTTTGTATGGCTTGAAAAAATATTAAGCAAGTTGGTGTTGCTTTATTAATAAAAATATTTATGACAACACCACCACCATTTTTCAACCTCCAGGCATTGTGTTAGCTTCTTTACTGGCTCATATCTCAATGCTCATAACAACTATCTTAAGTAGATACTATCTGTCACCATTATACAGATGAGGAAACTGAGGCTTGAGGTGGGTAGTGAGCTTGCTGGAGGTCACGTGGTAGTGGAGGGCAGAGGTGAATCTGAATGCAAGCAGATTAGGAGGACCTATACTAGTAACTACCGCACATCCCTGCCTCTATGCTTCTATACACTACCAAACGTAAAATAGATAGCTAGTGGGAAGCAGCCGCATAGCACAGGGCGATCAGCTTGGTGCTTTGTGACCGCCTGGAGGTGTGGGATAGGGAGGGTGGGAGGGAGGGAGACGCAAGAGGGAAGAGATATGGGGACATATGTATATGTATAACCGATTCACTTTGTTATAAAGCAGAAACTGACACACCATTGTAAAGCAATTATACCCCAATAAAGATGTTAAAAAAAAAGTTATAGCATCCTTAGATTTCCAGACAAAGGTTTGTATAAAAATGACTAAGCCAGCTTTCCCATGCCATCTAATCTAATGGCAGACGGATAGTTTACACTGAGTAAGATTCTAAACCAACATTCGCTCTGCTTCCACCTCGAAGCACGTGAATTAGGCATCGTACAAGGTACCTAGCAATGATGGAGTTGAATCCCTTTAGGCCGACCAACAGCAAGTCGTTAAAAGCTTCCTAGTTTCCAAATTTTGTGCTGGGTTATTCTAACATTTCCTTTAGAAGCAAGCAGAGGGCAAACGAACCTGACTGCTTCACGTACTGAAATTGTGATCATCATAGTGTCCATGGTTCTTTACAGGAAGGGGGTAGAGGCAGCACAAATTCATCTTCAGAGAGCACTGTACCATTAAGGGCATCTGGTAGTAAGACTTTTGAAGTTGTTGACAGTATCTTTCACCAGGTGTGGAAGGAAATTGGACTAAAGCTCCTAATAGCACACCTGGGGGTGGTTCAGTGCAAGACAGTAAGGACACATCCCAAGGGTGGTGATCCTACCCAGGAGTTAATGTGGGAAGCATTAGGCTGTTGGGGAGCAAGCTGCTGCCACTGAATTTCTGACGGCCAGGATTCAAGTGGCCGAGGTGGGGACCAGAGGGCAACTGGCCAGTTGCGGTGCTGAGCACGTTTCTCTTCCCCAGATAATTTTCTACAGCCCCTGTTTCGATCCTTTTCGATCCCAGTTGATAAAGACTCTAACCCTCTTGCTCCAGTTCTTTCTCTCTTCCCAGTAGGAAATACTGGCATTTGTCTGGTTTTAGATTGACTTTTCCTTTGCTAGTCATGTGTGTGTGTGTGTATAATAAGTGCATTTGCCTGTGCATTTACACACTCACAGACACCCCTACTCGCTCAGCCTGTATGATTCACAACGTAAATCACTACAAGATTCTGGAAGTTTACACACACTTTCACACACTACACCTCATTTCTTCCCCCCCCAGCAACCTTCTCCATTTGAGAGACGAGGAAGCTGGAGCTCAGACATCGTAAAAGAATCATCAAAGATCACCTAGTCGGCACAGAGAAGGTAAACTCCACTATGCTCAGGTCCTTCATTCATACAGGAGGCATTTGTTGAGCCCTGCGTGCCAGGCATCAGAGAAGCTAAGATGGGAAGGCAATGAGTTGTGAATGATGCGAGTAGAGATTATGTACAGGACGTTGAAAAGGACAAGTCCCCTCTGACTGTCATTTCCCCTGGTTTTCTTACTGAACCTGAAACATGGCATTTGGCGACACTACTTAGGATAGTGATAGTGAGTCCACCTCTACTACCGCTGGGTGCTAATCACCAACTGACATTATTGAGCACATACTAGGCCAGGCACCATGCCAAAGGTTTTCACGCATTATCTCACTTAAACCTTCAAACTTGATAAAGTGGGTACTATTTCCCTTCTTTTAGCAGTAAGGAAAGTGAGGAACAGAGTGGTAATACAACTTTTTGAAGCAAGGGCGTTGAAAAGAGTCTATCCAACCCCAAAGTTTTTACTCTCAGCCCTCCCACATGAAAAAAATATAATGCTATTCATTGTTTTTATCACTCACATATTTACTGACTTCCCACACCATGGCTGCCTTTTCTGAGAGACTTCTTATAGTTGGCTCTCTCTCTTAATCTCTCCACTTCTGTTTGTTTCTCAACAGGACAGTGGTCATGGACTGAATGTCTGAATGTATGGGGTCCATGCTCCCCAGGCTCACAGGCAATTTCAAACTGTTTCTGAAGACCCACATGTTGATTAGAGCAAGGTTTTCCTTTATGCCACCAGCACCTCATAAGGCATATTTATATTCTGTGGTCAAAATCTGGGGAGTGTCTCACTTCACAGAGCCTCAGGTACAGGATCTACTTGGAGTGGACAAGGCAGAAGACGGGGACAAGGTGAGGACTGAGAAGAGTCTTGGGAAATATGCTGGTTGCAGTGACAGCTGAGAGGAGGCTCCAGCAACTGCCCTCAGGTGGCTAAAGTTGGACACAAGTTTGAAGTCCTCATCTTGCAAAGAAGACTGGAGAGACTTTGTCTGAGATACAGGACTCAATGACCGTAAGGTGATAAGGATCCGTTTACCTGCAATGCCTCTGTTGACAAAAGGGGTCATTACTAGGCTCTAGCCAACGTTAAAGAAACAGCAGAAATAGAAGACAATCCAGTTCACAAATATCCTTCTGAAGCACCTCAGGGATTTTAATGATGCTGTTTGCTCCCACGAAGGTCAGTGGACCTGGAGGTGGTACCTACACCCCTGTCTGCAAGACCTGAGAGCTGACTTCCAGCTCCCTTATTTTCAGGTAAATGGCATTATCTAGGCAGCCAGAATCATTTATCCAGATATTTTTGCCCTAACCTTGGTTGAGTCAAAACCAGCTACATCTCCAAGACTTGCAACAAAAGCAGCACATGAGGTATGCACTAAAAATATTTTACTAGAAGAAGAAATCAAAACTAAGGGAAAGACAAAATGCTGTATGCATTTCTGTTCTTTTTTTTTTTTTTTTGCGGTACGCGGACCTCTCACTGTTGTGGCCTCTCCCATTGCGGAGGCTCAACGGCCATGGCTCACGGGCCCAGCCGCTCCGCGGCATGTGGGATCTTCCCGGACCGGGGCACGAACCCATGTCCCCTGCATCGGCAGGCGGACTCTCAACCACTGTGCCACCAGGGAAGCCCCTGCATTTCTGTTGTTAAACACAAGGGCATTCCTCCCTGGTGTGATTATGTATTAAATGTACTAAAGCTTACTGTTTCCATGGGAGGAACTTTCCATTACTTTTTGTGCTCTTCACTCACTGTTAGGGAAGATAGTTGTTTTCTTAGGGAGAGTAATAATAAATATCAGGCAGAGGGAACTGAGCTAGACATTGGAAAATGCAATCAGGATTACTGCAAACACTACTCTTTTCTACACAATTCACTGTGCTTGTTCATATGAGGACAAGGCTGGAAAGTGACCAGCTCTTCCCTCAGTGTGTGCGTGTCATCTCCATGGGCCACAAAGATATTTACCCAATTTACTGAAAGTGCATTATACTAGAAGGATCTTTTCAAATTTCATCCCTCCTCCCGCAAGTTTGCATTTATATAGATAAACATTTCAAAGTACAAAGGAAGACTCCAAGGTGATAAAACAGGAATGGATCAGTGGAAGCCAGGGCATGGCCTGGAGTAGGACTGAAAGAAGAAAAACTCTATGAAACCCATATAATGACTTGCAAAGAGGCACTGCCATTCTCAGTAAGTTGTGATTTATTAATTTTAGTTTCTTCAAATAGAATTTGAGTCATAGGGAACTCAGACTGCCCCTACATTGTCAAATTAAAATAGATAATGAGGTCATTATCTTATATTTCAGGGAAAATCTTTTTTTTTCCCCTCTTGTTTGCCTTCCCTGGACTGTGGTGCTGTACTCAAGTGAATTATGAAACAAACAAGTCCCAGAGGTTTCTTCTACACTTGGATGTCCAGAAAACTGCCTATCTCTGTCCATTTTATTTTGTTAGTATAGAAATGCTTCACGAATAAACAACTTAAAGGGTGTGACTAAAAGATATTTATGGGGGCTTCCCTGGTGGTGCAGTGGTTGAGAGTCTGCCTGCCGATGCAGGGGACACGGGTTCGTGCCCCGGACTGGGAGGATCCCACATGCCGTGGAGCGGCTAGGCCCATGAGCCATGGCCGCTGAGCCTGCGCGTCTGGAGCCTGTGCTCCGCAACGGGAGAGGCCACAACAGTGAGGCCCGCGTACCGCGCAAAAAAAAAAAAAAAAAAAAAATTATGAAATTCATGGATACCTAGAGCTCTGCCCTATAATATAGTGGCATAGGGAGAGCTAACTCCTAACTGTACCGCAAAAAAAAAAAAAAAAAAAAGATAATTATGACATTCAGAACACACACAGGTCACATGGGAGAGGGCCACAGTAATCTATCTGAGCTGAAGTTTTGTTTAGAATTTAGGTCAAACTGATCTGATTCATTAACAGTCAAAATAGGCTATGTATAAAAATTCAGTCAATACAGAAATGATTAAAGGAGGAAAATGTAAGGTTCCTCATAATTTCATTCAGTATTAACAACTTAAAAAATAGAAATCAAACAGGTTCTTTAATCTGCTGTTTCGTACCTAATAATATGACCAGTAAATACCTTATTTTTAAGGAAGATTTAGCTTATTCTTAACAGTCATATAATATACCTACAGGATATATAAATTATATTGTGTAGAATGTTCTGTATTAGCACACGCTGCACAACGGTTTTCTTAATGATCCCCCAGTGGTGGAAATTTTGATTGTTTCTCATTTGTAACCATTAAAACAATGCCTTGAACGTATATTTTTGGATATCTGTATGATTGCTTTCTTTGGTTAAATTTCTAGAAGCAGAGCTGCTGGGGAAAGGAGTATATTAGTCCGGGTTCTCCAGGGACTAATAGGATAGATATTTTAAGGGATTTAAGGAATTATTCATATGACTATGGGGGCTGGCAAGTCTGAAATGCACAGGGCAAGCCAGCAGGCTGGCGATCAGGTAAGAGCTGATGCTACCGACGAGAGTCCAAAAGCCTGGACAACTAGAATTTCTGCGTTGCAGTTCGAAGACACAATTCCTCTTTTCACAAGAAACCTTAAGTTTTGCTCAGCAGACCTTCAACTGATTGGATGGGGCCCACTCACATTATGAGATAATATAATACATTGCATTTATTGTAGTGCTTGCATGCAATGGGCAATTACAGCTACTACTAGGTGAACTGCAAACAGTTTCCAATGCTCAAAATTCAAGGTGTTAAGTCTAATTACTAAAGTTGATTTTAAAAATCCAAATGCTTTCAAAAAGCAGAATTCCGAGACCTAGAAATATGACGTGTTCTATTACTATATTGCTCTGTGAAAAAGTCACCCTATCAAGCAGTTATTTGGTCATTTTCTGCTGCTGCCTGCCGTCATTTCATTCTTCACATAATAATGACCTCGTTGAATGTTCAGGATAGGGAAACTAACAGAACCCTTGCTGGGTAGGAAATTCAGTATATCTGCCAGATTATAATAAAATAAGAAGAAATCGTTTATACACATAGAACAAAACGCAATCTCCTTTAAACCACTGAAAAGCTATTGCCCTGTCAAGCGGCTATGCAATTGTAAACTTCCAATTCTTCGGTTGTTAATATTGAATATTACCACAAGTACACAAATGCTTTTTGGAAAAAAAAAAAAAAAGCCTGAGGCACAAGGAAACACTGTTCATCTTAGTTAACTAAACATAGTTTGTTCAATATATTTATTAGCTCAGCATGGAAAAAGTGCTCTTCGTTGTTAGCAGATATAACGTCACCCATGTTTCCAATGCTTTGCCAGTGTCAGGGGATTAATCATACTTTTTTCAAGTTGCATCTGGAACATGACAGGTAAGAATTCATTTTCTGCACAGCAACCAGAAATCTCTTAGAAACATAAACAGGAGCATGTCACTCCCCTGCATAAAGCTCTCCTTCAAGCTTCCCCTCCCACTCAGGGCCATATCCAAAGCCCTCATCGTGGCCTACAAGGACCGACATCATCTGGGTCTTGCCCACTTTTTTGCTGTCATCGGGCCCACTTGCCACTTTCTCTTCCTGAACATAACTACCCTCACCCACCGGGGCCTCTGAACTGGCCTCCATGTTGTCCACAGTCAGCTTCATCTCTTCATTCGGGTTTCAGTGCAAATGTCACCACCTCTGAGAGGCCTCCCGTGACCATCCAAAGTGCATGTCCCACCCCTAGTCATTATCTTTCACATTATCCCATTTCATTGCTTAATTTATCTTGTTGTTTGCTCTACTGTCTGTGTGAAATTTCCCTTCTTATTTGTGAAACTGTGTTTTGCCTGTCTCTCCCCCTAGGCGCTCTAAGTAGCATGAAAGCAGGGATCCTGTTTATTTTTGCTACCTCTCTGTGACTGAGCACCAGGGCAAATCTGGTTCCCAGTAAAGACCCCATACGTATTTGTTAAATTAAGAAGAAAGGAGGGACGGAGGGAAGGGATGCAGGGAAGAAGAAAGAGTAGAAAGAGAAGGGATAGATCTCATTAAATTCCTAAGAAGAGATATTTGTCTGGAAGCTGACCCTGCTTTTACCTTGCAGAAGAGTAGAAAGAGATGCCTCACCTGTTGTGTCAGAGGAAACCAAGACGCAGAGAGGTGCAGGCACTGGATCAAAGTCACATACAGCAAGAATCACGACGCAAGCTCTCTGCTCCTAGATCGGGGGACCTTCCACTACGGTGAAATTCCTGCGAGGAAGAAACTCTGGTGGCCCAGAGAGGCCACACCTGGAGGCTGGAAGAGCCAGGGGACTAGAAGCCCCAAATGGAAGGCAACCTCGGGGGCCTGGGGGCCTGCTGGAGAAGCCCAACAAAGAGCCCAACCCTCCAGGCCTTCTCAGGCATTCCCCATCGACCCTGAATGTCTGAGCCACACCTGTGCAGCTGGGTGCTGCCTTTGTCCCAGTCTGTCAGGACCAGGCTGCAGGATCACACACTTCCAGCCTATCCCCCACTCATTCATTTATTCATCCAGCCAAATCCTACATGGAAACACTGTGCCAGAGATTACGGATATCAGAGTAAACAATATGGAGATGGTCTCTGCTCTCAGTCTTTGTTCTAAGAAGAGGCAGACAACTGAACAATCCGTTTCAATAAATGGCGATGAGGGGTTTAAGTCCAGGGGTTTATAGGGGCCCTAAGCTAATCTAGGCAACCAGAGAAGGCTTCCTGGGGGAGGTGATGTTTAAGTGAAGCCTGGAGGGTGAGGAGGGTATAGTGGCTAGAGAGCTGGGGAAGGGTGGGCTCCAGGCCTAGAGGTGAGAAAGTGTGTACTTTGAGGTACTGTTTTCTTTTAGAAAATGGAAACAGGATTGCCATAGTCACTTCTATTATTAATGGTGATAATAGTAACAATAACAGCTAGCAGGTATAGATCCCTGCTTTTGTGCCAGCCACTGTACTCTGTGCTTTACATACCATATTTCCTTTACCCTTTACCAGAGACCTGAGAGGTATAATCATTATTATCCCTGTTCTACGGATGAGGAGACTGAGGCCGAGCACAGTCCTAAAAGGAATGAGCTGGCTTCCATCCCTACCCGTTCTAGCCTAATACAACTGGTCTGTCCAGAGAGACTCTTCTTGCACAATGGAGCGTTCTTCACCTTGCCTCTCCCAGGCATATGTTATGCTTTCCAGCAGACAGGATGTCTCCTCAGCTATTCCCAGGGGTTCATCTGAGCCAGTTCCCTATCCACCTGTAGTGGGGAGGAGCTGGGTAAAATTTTCAGAATGGTTGATGCACGAGAAACTAGCTTGTTAAAAATTAATTGGCCGTGGTGGTGGCGGTGTGATGAATTGGGCGATTGGGATTGACATGTATACACTGATGTGTATAAAATGGATGACTAATAAGAACCTGCTGTATAAAAAAATAAATAAAATAAAATTCAAAAAAAAATTAATTGCCTGAAAAAACAATCTGCCAAAGAATCAATTAACCAGAAACTGTCAAGGAGACTTTTACCACAGCTGTTTTGCCGCCATGTTTGAGGTTAAAGATGCTCCTCAACTGGAAGGCTGGCAAAGATGTAGGGGTGTGTGTGTGTGTGTGTGTGTGTGTGTGTGTGTGTGTGTGTGTGTGTGTGTGTGTGTTGGAGTGTGGTACAGGGCTTGGTCCAGTGCAGCTAATACATTGGAAATATTTTAGGAGGGAAAAATCTATCTTTCAGCAAAATGATTATTTGGGGAATTGGCTCAAGGGAAATGGCTTTCTTGCATATTTGGTTCTGGTGGGAATGAACAGAGACCCTCAGGGCCACCCCACACCATCCCTGGAAAAGAACTCTTAGGGACTGACTTGGTGCCTTTGAAGCTGGCATCAAGAATGAGACTTTGTCCTTCACACTGCCCAGGCGAAGGCATGAGGTGGCTTCCTCCCATCGCCCATCCTAGTCTACATACATGTTTGTGGTCCCAGGCAGTCCTTTTCTATGTCTTGCTTAATCCCATCCTGCTTATCCAAGCCAGCCTCCTGAACTTCTGTCTCCAAATAACTCACCCCAATTTGGAGCAATCTTCCATGAAAGACCATTGTATACAATGTCTAGCAAGGATTCTACCAGAAAGACTTTGAATTTTTCAATGAGGCCAGTGATACCAAGCTATTCATTGAAGGGTCCAAAAAGTCTTCAAAAGGAAAACAGTATTTAGTCATTGGAAAGATTTCAAACAAAACAAAACCAAAAATGCTTCTCCTATGTTTTTTTCTTCTTGAGTCACAGAATGCTTAAATGGAAGAGAGCAGAAGCTAAATCCAACTTCTTCCCCTGATAGTTAGAAATCAAAGTCTAAACCATGTGAATATATGCTGCACATAAGTCTTGCAAGTAATTTCATGTTCAATATTTTTATTTAGCTCCCTGGAAATACTTAATGTTTCTGAAAATTGTAGATCACAACTCTTCAAACTGTGGTTCAAAGACCCCTGAGGATATCTGAAACCCTTCCAGGGGGGTCATGAAATCAAAACTATTTTCACAATAATACTAAGATACTATTTGTCATTTTCAATCTCATTCTCTTGCAGGTATACAGTGGAGTTTTCCAGAAGGAAAACTGTTGTGGGATGTAGCCATTGTTCTGATGGCTAATTAAACGTGTATTTGCATATTTTAAATATTTTATACATTTCTTAGCTTTGATTTCTAATACGGTAATCTTCTAAATATTCACAGACATATTCTACACAAGTCAACAGTTCTTTGTGGTCTTCAATCATTTTTAAGAATGTAGAGGGGTCTTGGGACTTAATGTTTGAGAAGCGGTGCTCTAAATGAAGATTTTTTACTTTCCCCAAAGTTTTCATTTTTCTTATGCCCGTTTTTGATATTCAGGTTACATGGGCATGCACGGCCTGATACTGAGTGCCTATCACATGCACGTCATCGCACTAAGCAATCGCTTTTATTGTCATCAGCCAACGAGTGTGTAGAGTATGTATTAGCTCCCTGTCCTTGGCAAATACTGAATAAAGGGCTCTTGTATCGGAACTGTAGATGACACTACCTAGACATCTTCTATCCAGCTGACTGTGCATGCCTCACCTAGAGGGCATACACCTTTATCTCAGATTATGAGATGAAGATATAGATGATAATAAACATAGAATTACATGCAATATTATATGTGCCTTACTCCATAACAAGGACCAGCTCTGTGTACTCTCCAATGAGGATATTTTGCTGAATTCACGCTCCTTATGTTACAGCTCCCTTCCGTCTTCCTCTTCCCCCGTCCTTATCATGCACAGGCTCCTTACTTTTTCTGCGCTTTCCCACTTAAAGTACTACTCAAGTACATTTCCACGATGAAGCCTTTTCTGAGGATTACATGCCTCACTACTTTCCCCATCTTTGCGTTACCCGTGCTTCTGTTTTCTGCACTTAGCCCTTCATGAGTAAACTGTTGTTTAGACCCCTAGAGCCTGACTACCCACGTTCAAACCTCCACCATTTACTTGCTTTGTCGCCTTAGCAAATTTCTCCATTTCTTTGTCTGCAGAGGATGCTAATCCCAGTATCTACTTCTTAGGGTTGCTGCAAGGATTAAATGATATGATATACATAAAAAGCTTATTAGCACTGTGCCTGGTACAGAGTAAGTGCTCACTAAATACTATCATTATATCTGATGGAATGAATAGCTGTGTGCCATGTCGCAGACACAGGTGATACCCTGTACTGTATTTTCTTGGCCTACCTGAGTGCAGGCAGCTGCTGGAGATGTTGATAAAGCTCCCATCTTACGCTCTCTTCTCTGTCTGAGGGCCTCCCTTGGCCCGAGGAAGCCTGTTCTGCTGCAGGGAAGGGCAGTTGGAAGTGTGTGCGGGGTTAACTCTCTTGAATGCAGCCTGTAAACACCTGGGGATAAAAGTCCCAGCCTCCCTGGCCCCTGGTCTTAGGAGTCTTGGGTGTGTTCCACACAGTTTCTCAGAGGATGCCAGCAGGATTGGGTCCCAGTTGCCCATGGTGGTAACCTGCTCACTAATGCAAATTCTTTTGGCTTTTCTCCCTTCTCTGTCTCAGTTTCTTCACTTTTTTGCTTGTGCCTCTTGGGATCACCTCACATAGGAGCTCCCTGTTCCCAAGTCTTTGTCACAAGGTCTGCCTTGTGGGGAACCCGAATTAAGACAGCTCCCAGCAGTTTCAACTGTTAGAGTCATTTCTCAGGGTACATTTACGTAAGGCAGGATCTCACCCTTTTTCTTTTAATTGAGATGTAATTGACATATAACCTTGTATTATTTTTAGGTATACAACATAATGATTTATGTATATATTGCAAAATTATTACCATAATAAGTTTAGTTAACATCCATGACCACATATAGTCACAATTTTTTTTATTGTGATGAAAGCTTTTATGATCTTAGCAACTTTCAAATACAGAATACGGTACTGTTAACTACAGTCACCATGCTGTACATTATATCCCCAGGACTTATTCATCTTATAGTTGGAAGTTTGCACCTTTTGACTGCCTTCTCCCATTTTGCCCATCCCGAACCCTTTGCCTCTGTATGGCTTGACATGTTTTGTGGACCTACACCCAAGAACTCCTTGCTGAGTGACTGATATATTTTGAGAAAATTTTTAGTATTTAGATTCAAGACAAGGAAGTCCTATGAGAGTTCTCATCACAGCTGATGAGCTTAATTTTCTCTTTGTATTCCTGTTAGGTTCAAGTTTGGAATACAAAGTTATGAAAGCTTGACCCCTTTTTGGAAAATTTCACCTAGGAACTATAAATTGTGAAAATGAGCCACAAACAGCGTATATTTATAAAAATAACTTCACATTTTGTTCGGTGGATTTTACTTTGTTGAGGAATCGCCGCCCATCTATTGAGTGACTAGTACTAACATACAAAGATGCCAAAACATACACTACAAGCTACAGAGTTGTATATTTTTTTAAGTAATGGAAAACCTTCAAACTATGGAACTGAAGAATAGATGTCCTGGTGTAGAGGTGGAAACAGAAATGGGGAAAAGAGAAAAGGCTTTTGTTTCCTTCTACTAAACAATGGCTGGAATAAATTAGGAGTCTGGTCAGGTCAGGTTTATTCTTTGCAGTAAAGTAGTTAGGCTCATGTTTGGCTTACAGATGACCTGCCATTTTCAGAAATGTTTTGGGAACTGTAGATTATATAAACAATAAATAATGTTTAAAAAAGTGAAAAATAGAAAGAAAGGTATACTAATAGTGTGTAAGATTAGTACTGAAGACCGTATGGGTAAACTATTGCCGTGGTAAGTCTGCATAATAAATCATGCCCAAACTCAGAGGCTTATAGTAACCTCCTGCCTTTGTGTCCCTAGGTTGGCTGGAGTAGCTCTGCTTGGTGTATTCATGTTAATTCTGGTGCTCAGGATGAAGGGGGGCATATCCACCTGGAGGCCTTTTCTTGCTGATGGAAGAGGCACAGGAAGGTAAGCAGCAACACGCCATGCCTGTTAAGGTCTCATCTGGAAAATGACATACCATTCTGCCCACCTTCTATTGGCCAAAGCAAGTCACCTGTCAAACTCAACATCAATGGGTAGGGAAATACAATCTGCCTCTATGTGACCATGGTGACAAAAGGTGGCTTTGCAAAAACTAGTTTGGGGAAGTGGATAAAGAATTGTGACCAATAAGTCTGTCTGCCACGGGGAATAATATTAATGATCACACTGCTTTCTAATGTTCATTATGTCCCAGTCACCCTGTTCTCCTTCAGTTTACCAAACATCTTATCACCTTTACCTTAATTATTCTCTCTGCTTGAAATTATTTCCCCTTACATTTCTTCCACTTCTATAATGTAAACTCCATGAAGGCAATTTTTTGAGGGTCCGTTTTGTTCATGGATGGTGACTTCTCAACTCTCAGATGCCACCAGCTGCTTATATATTGGGATTTGAGTCCAAAAGTCTTATTGATCAAAATTCATTGTATATTCTTAATCCATTTGTCTATGTGATAACTTTGTTCAGATGTTTCAACCCACAATGTGCTTAAGTAGCAGAGCATCGAGATATTGTTTTAGAAGGAGAGTGATCTGGATAAAATTTATTCACCAGAGGCTCTATTTCCCACCACAAGAGACTCAAGATTCAAAGCTTAAAATATCTTGGGCTTATTAACAACCAAGACTAAATTCTCCAGTGAAATGTTTTAGGATCCTACAACATAGCTGGTTAATTATACAAGAGTATTCCATGAAGTAGAAAAAATTACTTGTTCATCCTAGGGAGCTCAGCTTATCCTGAGACATGTAAGGACTGAGTTAGCTTCTCACATTTAGAAGGCAAATATTTATTTACTGGAGCATTGATTTCCACAGGTAATCTGAATTCATCACACAAAAGTATTTAAGGTTTAAGTCCAAGACACTTTCTGAGATCAGACAATATCCTGATATCACAGAATCCTTCAACGCAGAAACATCAAATTTTCTATCTTTAAGCATTCATTCATTTATTCATTCAGTAAACATTTCTAAGTACCCATTATGTGCCAGACATCGTACCATACCTCAAAACACAAAGACAATGCCTCAAGGAGCTTATACACTAGTGGGAACACAGACACTTAAACAGATAATTACCATGGAATATGATCTTTGCTGGAAAGAAGACGTGTATAACGTTCACTGGAACGTTCAGATAAATGCAGCTCAAGGTTGAACTAGGGATTCAGGGAGATTTCCTAGTAGAGATGAAATCTAAGCCAACTCATGAAAGAGAAATAGAAAATTTACATGGCAGGAAAGGGGTATTAGAATGGGGAAAGGAAAGTGAGAGGAAGTTTGTAGACGAATGGTAAAGTGAGTGGATAGGTATAGAAATGTATGAAAATAGCAAGTCTCGGGAACTACAAGTCACTCCACAAACTTACCATCACACAGGGATGATGACTGACCATGACTTTTAGGGTTAAGCAACAGCTTTATTGAAATATAATTAACCATAATATAATACCACAAAATTCACCCATTTAAAGTGTGCAATTCAGTGTTTTTTGTATATTTATAGAGTTTAGTACAGTCACAGAGCAACTTACACCGCTGTCTAATTTCGGAACACTTTCATCACCCCCAAAGAAGTCTCCTATCCATTAGTAGTCATACTCCATTCTCCCATTCCTTACCCCTGGAAACTACTAATATACTCTGTTTCCATAAATTTGCATATTCTAGATATTTCATATAAATAGCATCATACAATATGTAGCATTTTGTGACTGGGTTTTTTACTTAGCATAATTTTTTTTTTTTTTTTGGCTGTGCCACGCTGCATGCAGGATCTTACTTTCCCGACCAGGGATCGAACCTGTGCCCCCTGCAGTGGAAGCGCAGAGTCTTGATCACTGCACTGCCAGGGAAGTCCCACTTAGCATAATGCTTTCAAAGTTCATCCATGTTGTTGAACATTCCTTTTATATTGCTGAATAATATCCCGTTGTATGGATATACCACATCTTGCTTATCCATTCATTAACTGATGGACATTTGGGTTGTTTCCACTTTTGGACTGTTAAAAATAATGCTGCTAGGAACATTCTTGTACAGAATTTTGTTTGGATGTATGCTTTCACTTCTCTTAGGTATACACTGAGGAGTGGAATCGTTGGATCATGTGATTTTACATAAACATACTCATATGTTTAACATGTAAGTTAAACATGAGTATATTTATGTAAGATCATATGATTTAACAACCTTGGGCAAGTTACATAATTTCTCTGACTCATATTCTCCTAACACTGAGAAACTGTCAAACCATTTTCCAAGGTGGCTGTACCATTTACAATCCCACTAGCAATGTAGGAACATCCTATTTTTCCTCATCGTTGTCAATACTTGTTATTATCTGTCTTTTTAATTTTAGACATTTTAGTGGGGTTTGATTTGCATTTCCCTAATGACTAGTGATGTTGAGCATACTTTCATGTGCTTATTGGATATCTGTATGTCTTCTTTGGATAAATGTTTATTCAAATCCTTGCCCATTTAAAAACTGAATTGCCTGTTCATCGCCAAATTGTTAGAGTTCTTTATATATTCTGGATTCAAGTCCCTTTTTCAGTTTATGATCTGCAAGATTTTTCTCCCATTCTGTGCGTTGTCTTTTCACTTTCTTGAAGTGTCCTTTGAAGCACAAAGTTGTTCTCTTTTTTTAATTTGATGTAATCCAATTTATTTGTTATTTCTTTTGTTGCTTATGCTTTAGGTGCCGTACCTAAAAAATCACTGCCTAACCTGAGATCATATAGATTTACTCCTATGTTTTCTTCTAAGAGTTTTATAGGTTTTAGCTTTTATTTCATCTATGATCCATTTTGAGTTAAATTTTGGGATATGGTGTGACGTAGGGGGTCCAACTTCATTCTCTTGCATGTCAGTATTCAGTCGTGCCTATACCATTTGTTGAAAAGACTATTCTTTCTCCATTAACAAGTCTGGAACCCTCGTTGAAAAATCAATTGACTGTAAAAGTAAAGGTTTATTTCTGGACTCAATTCTACACCATTTTTCTATATGTCTATTCTTATGCCAATACCACATTTTCTTGATTACCCTGAT
Source organism: Neophocaena asiaeorientalis asiaeorientalis (assembly GCF_003031525.2). Classification (NCBI taxonomy): domain Eukaryota; kingdom Metazoa; phylum Chordata; class Mammalia; order Artiodactyla; family Phocoenidae; genus Neophocaena; species Neophocaena asiaeorientalis. Next base: position 10,937,768 of record NW_020173377.1, on the reverse strand, counting down.
TAAAAAAAAAAGTCAAAGAACTACATTACACCTCTACCTTTCATAAACTATTCAAGAGGCAAACAGAGCCAAGGGTGGAAAAATTAATCAATTAGTTTTTTTAATCTCAATTTAGTCATAATATAACAACTGAAAACCATTTTCAGAGAAAGTAGAAAGAATTACAGGTCATCATGTTCTCTATAAAAAGCTCTTTTATGCTGATGGATCTTTTTCCCTACCCACAAAAATTCCCTGGAAGTCACATTTTTGAATCACATTTTAAATTCCTGCCTTTAATATGCATTTATTGAGAACCTGCTCTTTGCAAGTATATTTCATCTAAATGCTTCAGAAAATAATTTCTAAAGTTAATAACCATGTTTGTAATGGTATGTATTAATGTATGTGTAGAGTATTCATTTTCCACATCAGTATTTTCTGTATTTTATTTTATTATTTTACTTTCTGCCACTTAGCTGTGCAACCTTGGGCAAGTTACATAATTCCTCTGACCCCTGTTTTCCTAATACTTAGAGTACCTCCTCTCACTGAGTTCTTATAAATATTAAATGAGAAATGCATATAAAGATCTTAGTAGAGTGTCTGATACACAGAAGCACTTAAAAGGCTTAGACTCTTAGCTTTTACTATTAGAGTATTAGTAGGAGATGCACAATGATTATCTGTTGAAAAAATGTAATTTTCATGTTAATTAAAGAAACGGGAAATGGACAATAATGCACTTCCTAGAGTTCTATTTCACTAAATAAGCTCAGTTTGTTCATCTTTCCGCCTAGCTGTAACTTGGTCCCATACCCACATGAGAAAGTAGAAAAGTGTTGACAGACATTCAGTTACCTTAATGTTTCCACCAACTCTAACTTCTGATTTAGTCTTTATTTGATGACTTCTTCCCAGATTGGTCCTTTTATCTTTCTATAAAAAAGATGGTTTTCTAAGCAATTTAACAGGTAAAAAACTCCTGAAATATGTGGGCAACACAAATGATGAATAAACTATTTGAAAGCACTTGTCCAAATGTACCGCACTTGAATTTCAAGTCTAATCTACTTAAAAAATAAAAGTTTGCTAGTATCTCATCTTTCCCATTAGCTATAAGGGAGTTTCATTCCTTTGAATAGTTTTCTGACTTGTATATTTTCCAAGGTAAACGGTAGTGGACATTAGCTGTGCTTTGGTTACCAAGCACTCATTCTCCTTTCTCTTATTAATAGCACCTTGATTTCTTTTGGAGAATCACATCTCTTGGGAGATGGCATCTGTTCTACAAAAGGAACATTCCTGAGCCAAGAGGGGTGGGTGTGTGGCCCAGCTTAGACAACTAGATTATGTTTTTGGATTCTGGACCTTGAGTGGCATTGCGTAAGAATGGGATGAGGGGCTGAGTTGAACCATTCCTGTAGCAATACACAGATTTGACTATGGAATGAAGCCATTCCTTAGTTTCAACCATATATATGTCCTGAGCTGCCTCGTTTCCTGTATTTTTTGCAGCCCAGTTCCTCAGCATTCCCTTTCATTATGTGAACTTCCCTAAATCCTTCCAAGAAATCACTTCACTTGTTACTCAAAGGCAATTTCTGTTACTTGCAACCTCCCAAACTCTGAGGGATACAAAGTCTGCCTCCATCCCTACCCATTTCCAGACCATCCAAAAGAAGTAGGGCTACTTTTAGCAAGTTTTCTGTATGCATTTGCTTGTTAACTCATTTAAGCTCCCAAAAAAACCATCCGTAAACTCCCTTGAAAGTCTCCCATTCCTTTTAAGTTTCAGAATCTCTTAAGAGTTCCAGAACTCTCCTCCAAAGTATATGATTGAAACCATGTGTGATAGGACAAAAGTGATGTTTGATAATGACGGAGAAAACCACAAAATCCTTCTTTCCCCTCCATCCTTCAGTTTTTCAATAAATATCTAATGAGGGCATACTTGCCCTGTCCTAGATGCTAGAAATACAAAAATGACTAGGACTGAGTCTTGTCCCTTAGAGAGCCTAGAGTCTAGTAGGGGAGATAAGACACACAGAAATAGTGGTAATGCCAACAGAGACTGTGATAAGAGCTATAACTGACGTACAGATCAAGTGCTAAAAGAGCCCAAAGGAGGGAATATTAATTCAGGCTGGAAAGACTGGGGAAGATTTCAGGGGAGGAGGTGAAACCTCCAGCCGACTAATCCTCCTGTAAGCGTCCAGTGGCCAATTACCTCCAGGAAATGGAATTTGCAAAATTAAGCCTGGCCTGCAGAAGATCGTTTATTTTCTCTTAGCATGCCATATTACAGTTTCCAAGGTTTATGCCTTCTTGGCCAATGTACTAAATTGCTTAGGACAGGACTGAGAACATAAGGGTGTCAAACCTTGCTGGTCTCCGCCTAATATGTCTGGGGCCTGGTGTTTGCATCATTCTAGTCAGTGGGACCAAGAGACAACTGACCGTGGTCTGAATTGGGGCCAATGTGTTTCTCAGCAGTCTTTAAATATGGTTTAAAATTAACTACCACCTCCAAGTAGCCACGTGGGCTTATTTTCTTCAAATGGGAACAGCGGCTACACCAAGCCTGCAACTCGTTTTCAGCTGCCTTGAAAACAGATATTCCTTTCACATCCTTTTATTTCCACATCTTCCTTTCTTCTGCCCACATAATATGGCCAACGTTCTTCTTCATTTTAACAGAGAAAGGATGCTCTGAATAAATCTGGGATGGACAATTGGTCTGACAGAACAGGCTTGAAAAACTTATTACTGTTCCCGGTCACACTGGCAGGGCTTTTGCGTGAAATGCTCCTTTCATGCTGCTAACCTTGAAGACATTAGGAGGCAGTGTTATTTGGATGTTGTGTACCTAGGTGACAACGAATTCATCTATCTAGCCAGAGAGTATATAACTGAAAGACAGAAAGCCACTTCTTTTTTTAAAAAAAGTTCCCATTTTGGGCTTCCCTGGTGGCGCAGCGGTTGAGAGTCTGCCTGCCGATGCAGGGGACGCGGGTTCGTGCCCCGGTCCGGGAAGATCCCACATGCCGCGGAGCAGCTGGGCCCATGAGCCATGGCCGCTGAGCCTGTGCGTCCGGAGCCTGTGCTCCGCAACGGGAGAGGCCACAAGAGTGAGAGGCCCGCGTACCAAAAAAAAAAAAAGAAAAAAAAAAGTTCCTATTTTTCCAAGAGGACAATTAAATTTGATAAAATAAGTAGCCCAGTGCCGCCTTTTCATCTACCTACAAAATTCACATTGTGGACAGTGTTTACATTAGTCTTCTATTGGACAAGAGCAAAGGGAAAAAATGGAAGGCCACTGCTTCTTACAGAGTTTAGGAAGAAAGACTTTGTACGTCATTATTTTATTGAACTCTGCTGTGTGAACACATTAGGGATGGTGCTTCTGGGTCTCACACTCCCAGAAGCTCCTTGGGAACGACATAACATTCCTATGGAAGTCGGCATAAAAGAGGAAAGAAGGCTTCAGTGGGAATTCTAATGCTACCCTGATTTCCCCAGCCTCAGTGTCCTGAATTTCCAGCTTAGTTCAGTGACCAATGGGATGTCCTGACGATCTTTCATACTTGGGAAGGGGTGTAGATAGAGAAGGCAGAGGTCTTCAGCGCTACGGTCCTTCATTTTTTCCCAGTGGGAAAAAGTCATTTCTGAAGTTTATCCTATAGGGCAGAGGAGATTTCTGGGGCCCAGTGGGTGCATACATATTTGCTGTTATGCGCTGAATTGAGTCCTCCATAAAAGATATGCTGAATTCTTAATTCCCAGTACCTCAGACTGTGACCTTATTTGGAAATAGGGTCACTGCAGATGCAATTAATTAAAATGATGTCATGCTGGACTAGGATGGGCCCCTGATCCAATATGACTCGTACCCTTACAAGAAGATGGCCTCGTGAAGACAGAGACACAGGGAGAACGCCACGTGACGACTAAGCCAGGAAATGCCAAGGATTGCCAGCAAACCTCCAGGAGCCAGGAAGAGGCCAGGAATGGTTCCCCTGCAGGTTTCAGAGGGAGCCTGGCCCTGTTGACACTTTGGTCTCAGACTTCTAGACTTCAGAACTATGAGATAATAAATATCTGTTGTTTTAAGCCATGCAGTTTGTGGTACTTTGTTACGGCAGCTCTGGGAAACTCATACATTTGCTTAAAACTCTCCTAGATTGTATTTTCTTGATACCTGAGACTCAGACATCCAGGTCAGTGGTCCACTTTATACATACCTCCTCCTCCAAACCGTGTCTTTTGTTCTACGCCCCCTGAGCATCTCCTAAGTTTCCCATATGCTTTCCCACTTCTGGGAGTGTGCTGCCTTCCTGGCACAGCCAGAACCCAGGACGCCGGGTCTGCTCAAAGTCTACTCATCATTCAAAGTCAGTTCAAAGGGAAAACTCCCCCATCAATCCTGAGTGAGCAAGAGTAACATTGCCCTCCAAAGTGGACTGTTTGTACCAGCACTCTGCTGGCCATTCAGCTAGCTGACTGCATGTCTAGGTTACCTCCATATATTATAACTCTTTAAAAAGTTGAGACTGTTCACTTCCTTTTGTATCTCTGAGATGCTTGCTTCTCAAAGTACAGTCCTCAAACTACGAGAATAAGTTCAGAGAATCTCAGTCCCCATCCCAGACCCAAATCAGGATGTGTATTGTAACAAGCTCCTGTGAGATTGCATAGATGGTAAAATTTGAGAAGCAGCCCCTAGAGGACCTTGACATACCAGCGACTATTTACTCAATGTATCCTTTGCATCTGCTACTTAGCTGAGTGTTTTTACTGATATTATTCCAAATTAGACAAGTCTATTAGCAATTCAAGGTACGTATTTATTACCCCATTACACACATGAGAAGATTGGAGGGAAGCTAGATTGGAAACTGCAGGGAATATTCCCACCTCTCTTCCCAGTTCAACACAACTCCCACGACTTGGCCTACCTAGTGGTTTTTCAGGCAACAATCGTAGCTGTGCAGAGAGTTGGAATCTCAGGGGGAAATCTGAGCATCTGTTGCCGACATAGGCCTCTTTTTGCTAGTTTAACACTTAGCTGATGAACCCATGTCTCTCCAGATACTCCATCAAAAAAGGGTTCCATGGAAACACTCATTTTGGGAAATGCTGCAAATTACACAGCCTTCTTGAAGATTAATAGTGTAGAACCACCTATTAAAGGCTTCATTCTATGACCTCGGTAAATATACCTACTTAGCTTGGTTTAACTCAGTTTTCCGTAAAGTTTATTTGACTCCAAATTCAGGTTGTGTAACAGCCATTAACATTCTGTGAAGGGCACTTTGGTTTAAAATGAGATGTTAATGACAAAGGGAGATTAACAGAGAGGTTCAATTCATGGGTTGCTTTTTAATTGAGAGAGAAACAGACACACACAGAGAGAAAGACAGAGACAGAGAGAGAAAGAGAGATTTCTCTCCCGTAGTATTCTTCGAAGTGGAAGTTTTCTCAAAATGAGGTATTAGCATGTGGGAGGAGCTAGGAACCAGCATGAGCTCCTGAACCACTAGGAAGAACGGTTCATTTCTCTGTACATTATTTAATATAACGTCCTCCCTAGAATCTTCTGTTCCATGCTGTAACTCAAGACAAAGGCCTTGGATAAAATTAAGTAGGATGCTAACTCTGAAGCACAATGGGAAGATACAGTGCCAGATTAAATCATACTAACTTTAAAAAATGATCACCAAGGTCGTAGGCTTGGCACATGGGGGGCGTGGTATGGCAAAGGAGCAGGATAAAGCCATGCAAAAGACATTAATTACCCATCAGGGGGTTGCTGGGGAGAGGGAGCAGGAAGCCTTATGCATTTGGCTACCAGAAGACATCTCTTTTCAAGGGTTCTTTTCCTCTTGAGAGGAAGGGCTTCATTAAGAGGATTTTTGCTCGGGGTGGACTCCGGGTAGTTCCAAGGGTAGATTTATCTGTATTCCTGGCACTGATGAAGAGCAGCTCCTGGTCCACAGAGCTTCTCAGCGTTCTGGCAAGTACTGCCCCCATTCTCTGGAGTTTTTTATCAAGTTTTTTTACCCCTTTAATGCATATCTAGGGCAGTGGTTGATCACTGCCTGTGCAATAACAATGGAAATGACAGGATGGGGTTTCCCAGCTATTTTCTTTTCAGAAATAAAGAGTGGATTTGAGGTCGGTTATTTGGAAGTAGAGATGTCTTCCTGAAGCTCCTCTCTGTGAGGACGTGGACACAATCACCTGAAATGCCTTTTGGATGATGCGTCTGCCATCAGTTATACAAAGAGACACGAAAGCAGGCAGATTGCAAGTGCTACATGGGCTTTCCACTGAAGTCCATAGATATTTTTTTCCCATTTAAAAAAATATTCCTTTATTCAGATAGTTTTTCAGGTTGTATCACATCTGGCCAGGGTTTGTGAATACAGAGGATGGACATCACCTAGAAGCCACACTGAAACTGAAAAATGCAGATCATCACAGAGGAATATAAAGATTCTCAGGCTGTTGCCTAGCAGTGGAAACAACTTTGATCCCCATCACCTTTTCTGTGAGAAGGGCTTCTTCTTTAAAATACAAAATTTAATAACTTACAGACTTTTACCTCTTTACCCAAGCTCTTCCTCCTGGAAACATTAACAATTAATGATTTTTTATTTTTTACTTTTAGTTTTAAAAGAAAATAGCTTTTGATGGGGTTTGTGAATATCCTTAAGGAGATTTATTTTTTTTTAAACTTGTGAGATGAAGCAGGATTTGTGGTTTTAAAGTAGTATCTTATTTGGGGTAAGATTTCAATTTTAGTTTGTTTTCCAGATTTTTCTTAGAAGTTTTTTTTCTTTTTCTTTTTAAAAGGGGGCATCCTTGAACCCTCTTAAGTTCTATGCAAAATTTTATGTTTCTGTGCATTTTTCTGGGGAGAAGGTCCAGTTTCTTCATGACCCACAACAATTTAAAATATACTGCCTTAGAATGTAGAGATTACACTCTAAAAGAATCCATCAATTATTACTGCTATAAAGAAGGTTAAGGTCAATGTGGTACAGAACTTTCAGGACAAACTAGAAAAATCTGTTTTAACTTTTACATAATTGCCACCATTTAATACCATAAGAACAGTGGTCATATTAATCAGGGCTAATAAAGCTGAAACTCTTAGGAAAACTGCTTCATAATGACAGAGCATATTCAGAGTTATTTTAACTGGGATTCTTGGTCTTTATGTCAATTATTATGAGACTAAACTTTGAGCAGTTCTACTTTGATTGCTTCTAGAATTTATAAGTTGCCCAAATAGCATGCTCTTAGTTTGATTGACCTTCCAAACCCCATTTTTACCTTATATTTAACAGTTCTTTTCAACTCAGATTGCAAGGGATGGAAACTAAGTTTTAAAAACCACTTATAGTGGGGCTTCCCTGGTGGCGCAATGGTTGAGAATCTGCCTGCTAATGCAGGGGACACGGGTTTGAGCCCTGATCTGAGAGGATCTCACATGCCGCGGAGCAACTAGGCCCGTAAGCCACAACTACTGAGCCTGTATGTCTGCAGCCTGTGCTCCGCAACAAGAGAGGACGCGACAGTGAGAGGCCCGCGCACCACGATGAAGAGTGGCCCCCGCTTGCCACAACTAGAGGAGGCCCTCGCACAGAAACGAAGACCCAACACAGCAAAAATAAATAAATTAATAAACTCCTACCCCCAACATCTTCTTAAAAAAAAAAAAACGCTTATAATTCAGAACATTTTCTTTTATTCCCAGTGATTTGGGAACTCAAAACCTTGGCTGTCTCTTTCCCTATGACTGACTGCTGTAGCCCACACTGAGAGATTCTGGTACCATGCTTATTTTGACAGAATGTGTTCAGTTTCTCTTTGCCCCCCGAATCACATCCTAACTCTACCCAGCAGTAACTAGTAATATCCTTTAAGGAAGAGTCTGCTTTTCTTTCCAAGGGCACGAGGCCCCTCATATTTTCTTACCCAATCATGAAGAACAGATTTATAGTTACTTGTATGAAATCTTTTTTTCTTTTTTACCAGTCTACAGCATGGACTCTCTAAACTGGTAAATACTACTTTCTTGATAGGAAAAGTCTGGCAAGAGGATAGCTGAACTCAGACATGTTTAGCTATCCAAAACATAATTGGAAAGAGGAAATTACTGTACTGGATATATTCCCTCTCAGACATAATAATGATGGAACAGTAGGGTTTATTGACAGGCTCAGTTCAAATGCTTAGCTTTAAGCACAACAAATATAGTTTTGAGTTTCACTCTACCTACTGAAAACACCCGAATGAGCATTCCAGGTTGGCAACATTGATTCTGCAATTTAAATTCAGAAAGTCAGAATTTCAGTGTGTATTAAAATCCATCGCCGCTTCTACTTCTGCTGAAGATTTTCATTGGTTCAGCTTCCGATCTTCACCTCATGAGGACTCAGTCACAAAAGGCACAAGGCTAAAAACATTCACTTTACTTACCCTGTTGGGTCCACTTGCTCCAAAGGATTGATGATACAGCAGCGCACAGAAATAAAGACTATGGAAACCCTTCTGCAGCTTATGAGTTAATCACTATCCTTTATATTTTTTGTACATGAGGAAAGGTACAAACTTGATACCCACAATACTGTTTGCTTGTCATTTCTAGTCTGCAAAGTAAAGTTTGGGTTGAAAATCCACAGTCCAAAGAAACCTCCCTCGCCAAAGCCATTCCCTCCAAAGAGGAAGGTAATGGTCAGGTCTGATAACAAGGAAGAGTTCTGAGCCTGTAGAGGTGAATTCAGGAGACTTGCCTCTCTGGGCCACGGCAGCAACTCTTTTTAGTAAACAGTGCACTAATTGTTGCTGTCACTTGGCGTCAGCCCTCCAGTAATAAGCAAAATAAGGTCAACAAACCACCAAATCCAAGACCTCCAAGTGTCAAGAGCTTCCCTACTGCTGTGTCAGCGTGTCCCAGACAGAAACAATCTACTCCAAAACAGCCCAGGAAGAAGCAGAGCAAAGTGCTTATGAAGTACTGTCCAGTACACTTTATACAAGGTTTATTCTCTCGTAGGAAGGTCCTAGGACTGGCACATTCGATTCCGTCCAGGGCGCGGCACTGGACGGAGGTGTGTTCCACACCACTGTAGGCCTGACCACCGAACTTGAGACAGCCATAACCAAGTTCCTGGGATGCCATTGCATTTCTAACATCGTCCGCTGGGTCTTCACACTCTATAAATTCATCGGGTAGGTAAGAGCAAAGGATGACTGGAGAGTGGGGTCGCCATAGCCCCAGCTCGCAGAGCAGGTGGTGCCTTCCGGGTGGGTGGCGCCAACGGATGTGGGCTCAGGCTCGGCGGTAGTGTTGTGCCAGTGGCTCCGAGAGACACAATGCAGCAGAAGGAGATTCCCCATCAGCAAAGCCGCCTGGCCGCAGAGAAGTAACTCACTCACCGGGCAACCACCCAGCACCATCTTCCCGGGCCCAGTGGCGGAGAGCCGGCCTCAACAGCAAACCCCGGCCAGCACCGCTGACCCAAGCCCCGCCTGGTCAGGCCTCTCCAAGCAGCCCCCCCATAGATTTTTTTTTCCACTGTGCCCTGTGAGCTCATTTCCCCATATTATTTGCTGTTATTCTGCCTGGTGTTCCCTCTGTCCAGAATGCCTTGGTTTGGCCCCCATTTCTGCCTATTGAAATCTTACCCGTTCTTCAAGGTCCCATGCAAATCTCTCCTCTTCAGAGAAGGGTTTCCTGATTACCTCCAGAGAAACAAATGCTACCCTTCTGTGGTCTCTTTGGACCTTTCGTATAGCATTGATCCCATTTTGATTTCTACTGTCATAGTGCCCATGGCTGTCTCCGAGGTTCACCTTTGAAAATGGGATTGGATTCTATATCTCACTTACCCCCCAGTCACACTGAGCTCATAGCTGATGTTCAGTAAATGCCAGATGAATTGTACCTCAACACTGCAAGAGACTGCAGTTGCAGGTAGACGAAGTTTATCATTCAGCATCCTGATTTGCATGACTAGAGGATATTCCCCTTACTTCTAGGCTTGTGCTTCTTTCTTTGTTTGCTGATCTGCTTCTAGACCAGTGTTTCCCAAATGCCGGTCATTCGCATCCCTCTCATGAGTCATACCACATCTGTGGATCACTTATGCTTCCACTTACTTGATATCTTTCTTTAAATTGATTCCTCGTTTCCTGACACTAACTCATTTAAAAAGTAGACCATTTACCTCGAATTAAAAGTCTAGTATCGCTTGCCTTTAAGAGAAAATAAATATACGTGTGAATACAATGAGAATAAAACCTTATTGAATTCATTCATATGACAAATATTTATTGAGCATTCACTCTGTACTGGGCACTGTGCTAGGAGCTGGGATACAGCAGTGAACAAGTCCCAGCTCTTTGGGCTTACACGCTGTCAGGGAAAATGGAAAATGAACCACCAAACAGGAAATATACCACCATAAAAGCTATAAGGCAAATGAAGCAGAGCAAAGAGATGGAGAGGAAGTAGGGTACTATTTAGATAAAGAGGTCAGGAAGGGCCTCTCTGAGGAGGTGATATTTGAGCAGAGACCAGGAAGAGCAAATCAGGCAACTATATGGAAGCAGAGGCTTAAAGAGCCCAGGTAAGAGCGGACAGCATGGTCCCGAGAAGGGAATCGCTCTTGGTGGTATCTCAAGGCCTCTGTGGAGGCGGATTTTATCTCAAGTCCTGGAGGAGGGGAGTGCGGCTGCAGGGTACTGAGGGAGGGAAGAGCACCAGGAAATGAGGTCAGAGACAGAAGCAAGAACAACAGCATGTCAAGTCTCACGGACTAAGGCAATGACTGATTCATAAAGGGACGGAGATTCTAGAACATGCCACTGCACTCTGGGAAATAACGCCTTTCGTTCAGTGAAGATCTGAGGGAAGTCTCCTTTGGCCTCCTAACTGGAACATCGTTCTTGGTTCATGACCAAACCCTGCAGTCAGTAGTCTTGTCTCCAAGAGATGGGGGCATTTCCGGGGACCCAAAGGGTTCATTGCCTTCTCTCTGGTTCCCTACACTCTTCATCCCTTTTGGACAGTGCCAGGCGCACAGCAGACACACCTTTATCCTCGGTGTTAGGAAGGAAATGTGTATTGCTTCTGCCTTCCGGATTGTGTCTCTTTGCTATGGATCCTGCTACTGACCCCACCCTGCCAGAGCGAGCAGGGAAGAGAAGTATCATCAGGAAAGGCCACTGCCCTTGACTTCTCCTTCTAAAGCAGAGGTTCTCAGTGAGGGCTGTCCACCAAAACCATGTGGAGAGTTTTGTCAAGATACTGATACTGCCTGGGTCTCAGCTGCCGAGGTTCGGGCTTAACTGGTCTGGTGTAAGACCTGGGCATCTGTGGTTTCAAAAGGTCCACGGGTGATTCTAATGTGCTTCAGGTTGAGAACCACTGCTTAAAGGGAAGTAAGCATTTTCACAGAAGGAGAAATCAAGAATTTCAATTTTCTAGGCTTGCATAAAAACTAGTATTTTGAAGTGATATAGATACATGGGTGGGCAGGGAATAGGAACACACTAGATGTGAGATTCCCTGTGCCAGGCATAGAATATTAAACAAGACTGTATGTAAAGTGCTTTGAAACAAACATGTATTTTGTTATAGTCAGTGACTGCAAAGATCTGTGAAAAGTGTTCAGATCAGAGGGAACAGCAAGTGCAAAGGCCCTGAGGCAGTATTGTATTAGAGGAATTGTGGAACAGGGGAGAATGGTAAGAAATGAAATCAGAGATGTTAATCTGATTCATTCCCTATTTATTACCCCAGCAAATGAGGTCTTTTTTCTTTATAAAAATTAACCTCCTGCATAAAGTCTCTTTATCATACGCTACTCTCCAGATACATTCTGCATAGCTGGAATGTCCTTCACCCTTTCTGGTTTACCATATCCTAGTCTAGATTCTCTATGTCCTTCAAAGTTCTATTCAGTTGCCACCACCTTCAGGAAGGCCTTCCGTGATCATTCCAGATGGATGCAATCTCTCTCCTCTGTAAAGCACCACAGCCTATTCCTTTACCCTTCTAATGGACAGTAGCTCTCTTTGTCTTATTTATCTCTCCAGCCTGTCATGTACCCGCTACCCCCTGCCCCACTCGAAAGACTAGGTCCAGGTCTGAGCTCTCTGGAAGTCCCTTTCTCTTTGCTTAGAGCTAGCCCTGCATTATACACAAAAGTAGGGCTCAAAAACATTTACTGAAGGGTTAGCTATGTGCGTTCAATTTTCTTCTACAAGAACAGCAATCCAAACAACCTAAGCACATCTACACAGTAATTAAAGCAACAAACAAAACTGTATTAGCTCTTGGACTCTGAGTGCATTCTTGACTTTCCGACAATGGTTTCTGATCATTCACCTTTGAAAGAACATATTCCAATTGAAACGAAACATATCAACCCAGACAGTTTCAGAAAAGCCAAGTCATTTGTTCACTAAGAAGGATCACGGTAGCCAGGAATGAAGACCACAAGGAAATGAAATGCTATCAGTTTCATCTATTTGAACAGTCACTTGGGAGTAGTGCAGAAAACAGAAGGTGGCGAGATGAAAAAAAGAGAACAGATAAAAAGCATTGTTGATATAGACAGTGGGTTGGCTTGCTGTGGTCAGTGCTGTGTGACTTTCTGCGGCCAACCTGATTTCTCCCATGCCTATGGATTCTCCCAGAAGGATTCCCTTTATGGTCAGGGACCCTAGTATTCAATGATTGACAAAACCAGTCTTGTTTAACCCAACCACTACTCTGAAGAATGGTCAGCATCGTCCCTTTATCACAAATGCTGAAATTGACCTGTGGCACTTGGAGGCACCATGGCCTTGGGAGTGAGGGTTCCAGCCTTGGGGCTGAATAGCTTGGGCTCCATTTCCAGCTCTGCCCACTTGCTGTGTGATCCTGAGCAATATTCAATGGTAACAGTAATAATTCCTTCTTCATAGAGTTGTTTTGAGGGTGGGCCGAGTCCACATATGTAAAACACTTAGGACAGGACCACAGATACAGGTGGCATTCAGTACATGTTAACTCAGTATTCAGAGAGGTTAGGTCGCTTGTCGGAGGCTGGCAGCTGGTAGGGCTATGATTTGAATTTAGGTGTGTCTAAAGGAAAATACTTAGTAGTGATGGGCTACTGCAAACGGAGTTAGCAATACACTTGAAAGTAGAGAATTGCTCTAATTTTGCTCCCATGCTCACCTGAGCATCACTGAATGGCCAGGGCATTTCCTTAGTACCTTCCTTTTCTTGTTCGTCCATGTTAGAGTCCTTTGCTGAGCAAGCAGGCCTCCAGGCCTGGGACACAGCTAGAGTCCTCCATAAACAAGGTTGTGTGTGCAAGGTGAAGTGGTGTGTCTGTTCCCTCCTCCAGATATTTCGAATCAAGAATTCAGGAATTTCAAGGTGTGGGTATTCCAGACATTATAGAATAATATAGGTGAGATAAAACTTATCAATCAAAGATGAAGGTATGTCTCCTGATAAGTTTCCATCCTTCCATATCCCCTGTTCCATTTCTCTCATATAGAGAAGGAGGATGGACTTAGTGGGAGAGGACATGGGTGATTCTTTGAGTTACCTGTAATCTGGGACTTTGATTTTGATGAAATACATGCCACATGGTTCACAGAATCTCCGAAGATTCTGAAAGACCCTGGGACCACTGCTGCACTTGTGAAATCATATTGTTTGCAGCCCTCCCTCCTCAATCTGCATCATGAAAGCATTCCATTCAGTATATGTGCGTATTGTCCCTCTTGCCACATTGCACTGTGCTCATTCATTTCTCTATTTGTCTTCCTTTCTACATTATGAGTGCTCAAGGGCACAGAATGTATCCAGAATACAGCAATGATTAGAATCTCTGGCTTTGGCATTGGGTATTCCCAGCTAGAGCCCTCTCCCTTCTGACCGTGTTCAGATAAATGAAAATGTGTCTACAACCTCTATGTTCGGGGGTAATTTTAACCTGGAATAGATTGGTGCCCCCGAAGTTGCAAAATATGATGTGAATGTGCACGTTTCTATGGAGAATTCAAAGCTTCATCAGATTCTCAAACTGGGTGGGGGGAGGAGGGAACAAGGTTCCAAAAGAAGTGAAGAATTTCTCCTGTAATTAAATAAATTAAGTTTATGAAGTAACTCTGGGTTCTTCACAGTACTTTTTTTCTATAATAAAGAAAAAGGGATGCTATATCCTTGATGTCTACATTAGGAGAGGCAGTTTTTACATCCCTTTAATGCTTTTCCAGTACAGATTCACTTAGTGTATGGTTTTTTTCTGTTTCTTAAAATACCTTTTCCTCCATGATCATCCACTGAGATCAAGCTCAGGTTTGATCTCACCCTACTAAGCACTTGAAAGCACATGAACTCATTTAACCATTAGGATGATTCTCCAAGTAAACCTTACTATCCCCGTCATACGGAAAAGGAAAATGAGACTTAGAGGTAAGATCAGTTCCAAAGCTTTCAATCTGTGCTGATAAGCCCTATGCTATACTGTCTTCATCTTTGCTAGAGTCCTCAGTTTATGGATACAAGCTTGTCTAGTTCACTGTTTGGTTCCTAAACCATCTTCGGCTAGAGATGTCAGAATTCTCCTTAAGCATTCAGTCAATACATATGTAGAAATGTCACTCTAAAGCCCACAGTTTATTTTTCCTTTGACTCAGGACGTTAACATCCTCCAACAAGTAGTTCTTGCTTTGATAAACAGACTTTGCAAGGCAGGTTAAATGACATCCCATGTATAACACTATTCAAAGCCTTCATGAATTTATATTACATTTTTAGGCAAAGAGAAAAAAGAATAATACATCAAGGATTCTAGTGAAAACATGACCTACAAGTAAAACAAGAGAAATGTTGCTTTCTAACACTTGGAAAGCCAAATGTGTACCAAATTGATATTTAAAGAGAAAGAAAAAATGGACAGAACATAGAGCTAAGTGAGAGGCAGACTCTTCATGGCTTTTGGAACTCTGCTCTGAGTAGTTAAACTACAAAACTGAGTTATAGAGGGGAGTAAAGACCATGGTCTTTGGCATCAGGTAGAGATGGATTTGACTCTAGTTCAACTACAAAAGGAAGGTGAAGCTTCACTATCTTATAAGATTGTTAAGAGAAAACAATGTCAGCACTGTATAGGTGGTCACTAAGCATTAATATTCCTTCTTCCTTCTTTACAATTTCTCTTCTGATTTGGCATAAAACCAGTGTAACTGTTTCCAGTGGGCGGTTCTTTAAACACGAATTTGCCTCTGATACAACTGATGTCCTAGGGATGCAGGACCTTGCTGACGAGTCATGAGGAGCCCTGGACCATTCTTTAGAACCATTCTAAGAATCCAAGTGATATTTCCAAAGCATGTTCATCCAGAAAGAAGACCAATCCAGCGTTAGATGTCTAAGCTAAGGAAAGACCAGGAAAGAGACACTCTGACATGGGGTGTCCTTTTCTAACCCACCCAAGATGGGCAGCTTGAGTTAGTACCATTTTCTGGGTGTCTTTCTAAATAGCCAATGCTTATGAAACTTTTATATCCTTTGAAGAGCAAATCTAATTTCAGAAATTTTTGCTGAAGAAAAAATTTTTTAAAAAACTATGCTGGCTATGTATAAAGGATGCTGATTGCAGCATTGTTTATTTTAGTCCAATTAATTGCTGGACTAGTTGTTGATTGGAAACCAACTAATTGTTCGCCTGTGGGAACTGGTTAAATAAGTTGTGGTCCATCTGTATAAGAGGGGGGCCTGTGGTCATGATGATGAGAAGAATATGTAATTTAAATGTTCACAGTGCATTAAGTTTAAGCATAAGTTAGAAAACATTATGTTCAGGTTGACCTTATTTTGTGTGTGAAAATAGATTAATATGACTATAGTATATACTATATACACAAAATTTGGAAGAGGAAAACACATGTCATATGTCTTCTCATCTGTGTGCTTTTCTGAATTATCCAAATTCTCTACAACAATTTTTTGTTGGTTTGGTAATAAAAACAGAAGTCATTTAAAAAATCTCTAAGACTGTGATCATTCACAATTCACATTCTAGTGTCTCAATCTTCCCTTTTCGTTTTCCCAGGCCAAAAGCACATGGATATGCCTCAATTTCTGCCAATAGGCAACCTGGGAAAAAAGAAGTCAACTATATTTCCATTCTTCCATTTAAGGAAACACTGTGTTCATTATTCATACCCAGATGACTAAGAGAGAGAAAAGAATGAGAGGGAAGAAGGAGAATACGGTGATGCAACACTTCAAGATAATAATTAGAACCATCCCACTTAGCACTGGGACAGCACCTCACATCTTCAAAGCTGTATCAGATGTTATCTAATTACGCAAAGCGAGGAGGAATGACAAGAGTGGAGGATTTAATCTAAGAAGCACGAAGGGTAGTGTATATATATGTCCATGCCACTCTCTCGGGCCTTTGGATACTGAGAGGCAGTAACAAGAGGGGCCAAGTGAGAAATTCAGTGCAAAGTCTGCGATATCAGAAGCTCATAGAGGTTTTGAGGGCTAAAAGCAAAAATCGTAAATGGAAAAGATAGACAAGGGGGGAAAAAGGAATGATGAAACTAGTAGAAAGCTGCTGGAAAATTTAACACCACCATATTGTTTCTAGAACCCCACATCATTAATCCATTTAATTACGCCTTGTAAATATTTGAATGCAGAATGATTCCTGCGACCCTGCGACTCAGATAATTCCAAAAGCCTTAAACATTGGGCCTGCCAATCAGAATTACTGATGAAATTTATCTCTGTTACAGGGAAAACATTAAACACACATCACAGACCTATGTTCTTGGGGGAAGCTTTAGAGCACTGCCGGCTCCTGCCCCATGACCCAATTTAAATGCACTGAGAAAACAAGCACATCAGAGGCTATCAAAAGAGCAAGTCATCCTAAAAGCAGAAGGTTATTCATCAGGAACTCAAGGAAATGCTGAAATAGAAAAATGCTCATTTGGGACTCTGCAGTTCTTGGTTGGTCCAATTCTTATTTTTTAAAAAATAAATTTATTTATTATATTTATTTATTTTTGGCTGCGTTGGGTCTTCATTGCTGCATGCGGGCATTCTCTATTTGCTGGAGCAGGGGCTACTCTTCGTTGCGGTGCGCGGGCTTCTCATTGCAGTGCCTTCTCTTGTTGCAGAGCACGGGCTCTAGGCTCACGGGCTTCGGTAGTTGTGGCTCGTGGGCTCAGTAGTTGTGGCTCGCGGGCTCTAGAGTGCAGGCTCAATAGTTGTGGCGCATGGGCTTAGTTGCTCCGCGGCATGCGGGATCTTCCCAGACCAGGGATCAAACCCGTGTCCCCTGGATTGGCAGGTGGATTCTTAACCACTGCGCCACCAGGGAAGCCCCCCAATTCTTATTAACAGTGGTTTACATTCTCACTCAATTACTGGTCCCCAGTGGCTTTATCCTACAATAAATATCAATTATTCCAATTTAATAAGATCTGTGATCTGTTCCCTCGAAGTTCTATCCAGGGTAGGAAGACGAGAGGTAGATTTTGCAATGGGCCTTGATGAGGGGAGGAAAATCCAGAAGAGGGAGCGGCAGAAGCCAAGGCCATGTGTGTGCTGAAAAGCCGAAAGCCAAAGGCAGGCATTATACTACGGTCCAGCAGTTACCATAAGCAGAGATTTCTTAGAGTTTTGCTCCATTTTCCATGACTTACTCTGTCTCCTTCAGCATGTTTAAGGACAGGCAGTGATACACACACATCCCCCAAACAGGCATCTCAACATCTGTTCTTTTTTTTTTTCCCCCAAAACATTCAAGCCTGCAGTTAAAATACAGCTGCCAATTATCAAGTATGAGCTTCCTGGCCCAACGGTAATTCACATATGTCAGAAGTCGGATGAGAAAAAGTCCAATGCAGTAAATATACGTGTGTACTGTGATTATACCTGTATGCGTTATTGCCTTTTTTTTTGGTTTTGTTTTTAGTGCTTTACTGATCAAAAAGAATCAGATTCCTAGCTCTCTGCTTGGGATACTGTTCACTGCATTTCAATATTTGACTTGAAACAGTGAGGGTGGTGAGAGTGGAGGCATGGCCAGCTTGTGTCATCGTAGTGGATACCAAGAACGTTCTGAGCATTTTCAGCTGTTTGTGAATTAAATATAAAGGTCTTGATGCCCTACACGGCATTGATTGAAAGGGGGCATTCAAAGGTCTCCACTGGTCATATCATGGTCTACTTTATCTGTCTTTTTTCCTCCTTCCCCCCCCTTCCTTCCTTCCTTCCTTCCGTCCTCCCTCCCTCCCTCCTTCCTTCCTTCCTTCCCTCCTTCCTTTGTCTATCTATTCATTCCTCTTATGCACAACCACTAAAAATCTATGGTGCTATAGATCACCAGAGAGGATTCTGCCTAAGCCTTCACTTTGCTTTGCCACTCATTTAACACTGGGTCTGCCTCTCTTCCATATATCCACTGGGAGCTGACTCTCAAGTATAAACTAATTTCATCATTTGTTTAAACAAAATGGCACTAGAAGATAAAAATCACAAAGCACATTCACAGAAATGGACACTGAAACGACTCCTGTGTGCTATATGGCTTTTGGGATCTGACCTAACATTCCTCTGTCTTCCCAGATGATTGACAGCTGGCCACAAGCCAAACGAAGGAGGGCAGGAGAACCAGTTGCTTTCACAACCTGTGGTTTAGTTTCCTAGGGCTGCCATAACAAATTGCCATTAACTGGGTGGCTTAAAATAACAGAAATTTATTCTGCCACAATTCTGAGGGCCAGAAATCAGAAGTCAGGTGTCAGCAGGGCTGTCTCCTTCTAGAGGCTCTGGGGGAGAGTCTATACCATGTCTCTCCCCTAGCTTCTGGTGGCTGTTGGTAATTCTTAGCATTCCTTGGCTTATAGAGGCATCATTTCAATCTCAGCCTCCGTCTTCACCTGGCCTTCCCCTGTGTCTCTGTGTGCTCTCTTTTTCTGTACTTATAAGGACACTTGTCATTGGATTTAGGGCCCACCCTAAATCTAGATTAATCTCATCTCAAGACCCTTAACTTAATTACATCTGCAATGACCTTGTTTCCAAATAAGGTCACATTCACAAGTACTGAGGGTTCAGACTTGCACATATTTGTGTGGGGGGGCACTATTCAACCCACTACGCCTATCCTTGTTCTATTCTCCATTGTACCCTCACATTACCAGTGTTGAGAAAAAAATCAAAAGCAAGTCCTATGACATGCACAGAGATATATCGAAGGACACAACGTTCAGTCTTCTTTGGAAGCAAAGATTGGAAACATCCTAAATGTCCATCAACAGGAAATATGGTTGAATGAGTTTGGTTCATCTACCCAATGGAATACCAGGCAGCTACTAAAAAGAACAAAGTAGTATTTTTATAAATTGAAATGAAAATATCCCCAAAATATGTTGTAAAGAGAATTAAGCAAATTATAGAACAAGATATATGTCACAAACCCATTCTAAAAAGCAAACTATGAACAACAAACCCACACAATCCTCCTTTGGGGGAAATGCTCTGTTCCCATGCCAGTTATGTGATTCTGAGGAGAAGGGCTGCCAATCACACCTCTTGATCCCCTTTCTCTGCCATAAAGAGTAATCAGATCTAGACAATTATAGTACCTGATGCTGTTGACCATGGTGACAGGGACGGAGGTTGGCTGAAAACCAAGGTAGGCTAGTCAGAAGCCTTCCAAGGATTTTTAAAACTTTTTATTTTGAGGAGAAAAAGTCTCTTGCCTTTTGGGCCCTATATTAGGTCTCTCCAGCTGCTAGAACAAATTAGCACAAACTCAGTGGCTTAAAAGACCACAAATGTATTATCTTATCATTATGTAGATCAGAAATACAACGCAAGTCTCAAAGTGTCAGTAGAACTGTGTTCCCTTCTGGAGGATCCGAGGCGGGCCGGGGGTATCCATTTCCTTGCCTTTTCCAGCTTCCAGAGGCATCCACTTCCGTGGCTCACAGCCCCACTCTTCCATCTTCAATGGTCAATTGATGAACAACTTTAATTCCATCTGCAGTTTTAATTCTCCTTTGCCATGTTAAGATAACATGTTTACAGGTTCCGGGGATTAGGATGTCCACATTTTTGCAGGGGGATGGGGCATTATTTTGTCTTGAATCTAGAGCAAATCCAGGTCTGCAGATAGCTATCCTCCCCAACACTTGGGGAAAGCTAAGTGAGGGGGGAAAATGAGGCAGACGCACAGAAAGAGGACACGCTGAGAGAGAGAGAGAGAGAGAGAGAGATAGAGAGAGAGAGAGAGAGAGAGATGAGAGAAAGAAAGACTAGCCTGTTGGACACCCTGGATCTGGCCATTCTTGAAGCTAATTCACCTCAATTAAGTATGATTATGTAAGCCAAGAGATTTCTCCTATTTCTCAAAAACTTTTTGAATTGGGCTGGTCTCATTTACACTTTAAAGAGTCCTAATTACTCTTGTGTGTGTGTGTGTGTGTGTGTGTGTGTGTGTTAATCATGTATGTTTATATATGTCTAGAAAAATAGCAGAGAATAGAACTGAAGTGGTTGGTAGGTGGTGGCTTTTATTTTTTTTGGCCACGTTGCACGGCATGCAGGATCCTAGTTCCCTGACCAGCGA
This sequence comes from Neophocaena asiaeorientalis asiaeorientalis, assembly GCF_003031525.2. Taxonomy (NCBI): domain Eukaryota; kingdom Metazoa; phylum Chordata; class Mammalia; order Artiodactyla; family Phocoenidae; genus Neophocaena; species Neophocaena asiaeorientalis. The sequence continues at coordinate 10,917,111 of NW_020173377.1, read as the reverse complement.
CTGAACCCATGCCCTCTGCAGTGGAAGTGCAGAGTCTTAACCACTGGACTGCCAGGCAAGTCCCAGGAGCGTTCATTTTTTACTTAATATACCTGTATTATTTGAATATTGTACAATAGGCATCTATTACTTTTGTGATTTTAAAAATGAAGTAAAAATACGAGACTGTAACATAAAAAGTAAGTTCATCCAGGGCTCCAAGGCCTGGTTAAAGAGCAAAATCCTCATAAGTTTCTCTTTCATCTGGTGCTTTTAAACAGTACCTGAGTCCATTCGAGAGCCCATAATTACAAGTTATTTCTTAGGCCCTGATAATATGCTTTAACCTTTAAGAAAAGCTATTTAGATGGGACCACAGATGATAAAAGGGCTATGCTCAGAGCGCAAACAAAGAACTTACTGGCTCACTTTTGGAGGCCTGACGTGTCCCTGCCCAGGTCCACATGGCAGGCCTTGAAAACACAAGTCTGTCCTAGTTCTCTTTCTTGCCTCCTTGGACTATAAATACGTGCATTATATGTATCCAAGTGAAAAGAAAAGGAGCAGAAACAAATGCCTGCATTCCCCTTAGCAAAACAAAGGGACAAAAGCAGCCTCTATGCCAGCTGCATTAAAAAATGGGAACAGAATAGTTTGTTAAAATGTCACAATTAAGAGATCTGAAGAATTCTCCTGCTGGACCCAGCACAGTGGGAGTTAGTATGCTGGGTCCAAATTCCCTGGTCTTCTTGTTACAAAGCCTGATAGACAGAGAACCCTACACGCAGGGGGGCAGTTCAGTGTCCCTTCCTTAGAAGAGACCCTCTGAGCACCCCAGCCAGTGAGCAGAGGCATCAGGATTCAAATCTCGGCCTTTCTGGCACCAGGATCTACGGTTCTCAATACCCAGTGGGCAGAAGAATCACTTAGGAACCTTATGAACCACACAGATTCTCAGGCTCCATCTTCCAAAGATTTGGAATCTAGAGATCTGGGGCTAGGTCCAAGACTCTCCATTCCAACAGGCACCTCACATAACCGGATGCAGGAAAAATACACACACAACATAGGACAAATTCCCTCTCTCTCTCTCTCTTTCTTTTTCTTTCTGTTGCACCTCCTTCCTTTTAACTTCTTTAAGGTATTTCAGACTCTGAAAAGCAGAGGTTGCAGGATTCCTTGTACACATTTCTGACAGCCACTCTTTTCTCACATCCCAGAGCAGAAAGAACTGCGACTGGAAAGTATTTCAATGAGTAACTATTATTGACCAAAAGTTTAAAAAAACAATGAATCTCATACTCCATCACAAGGAGAGTAAACAAAATTCACAATCCTCTAGAGCGAAGAAATCAATTTTTCAAATATGTTAAATTCACCAGGCTGTAGGTAATTATTCAAATTTCAGGGCAAGAAAAAATCAAACCCCATTGATCAAACCTTTCTGGACTCATGTCAAGAAATTGCAGCGCTCCCCTGGTGGCGCAGTGTGGTTGAGAGTTCGCCTGCCCATGCAGGGAACACGGGTTCGTGCCCTGGTCTGGGAAGATCTCACATGCCGCGGAGCGGCTAGGCCCGTGAGCCATGGCCACTGAGCCGGAGCGTCCAGAGCCTGTGCTCCGCAACGGGAGAGGCCACAACAGTGACAGACCCGCGTACCACAAAAATAAAAAAAAAAAAGAAATTGCAGTGGGCTGCATAATTTCAAAACCCTCCGTTTTCTGCTGATATCCTAGTCCTTATAAGACAGCTCCTCCATATTTCTGCTTCAGTTAGCTGGAGGGCTGGCTGTGCAGAATGCTATCACCTCCTTTAAACCAGACATTGAAAATGGCAGTCACGGGCTTCCCTGGTGGCGCAGTGGTTGAGAGTCCGACTGCCGATGCAGGGGACACGGGTTCGTGCCCAGGTCCGGGAAAATCCCACAAGCCGCAGAGCGGCTGGGCCCGTGAGCCACGGTTGCTGAGACTGCGCGTCCAGAGCCTGTGCTCCGCAACGGGAGAGGCCACAACAGCGAGAGGCCCCCGTACCGCAAAAAAAAAGATAAAAAATGAAAATGGTAGTTAGGTGTTGTCCTCTATGACGGAGCTGCACTTGACCTTATTAAGTACTAAATAAGTCAAAGCAGAATATTGTTTTTACTTTCGCATTATTCCTTCCGTTCAAAATTGTCTGTTGAAATTAATGAATGGAAAGTACCACAATGAAGCCATAGGTGATCTGGGTTTGATTTTAGGTCTTGCCTCTTTTAGCTTTCCTACCCCCAGCATATCTGAGTCACCTTACTCAGCTCTGTGCCCCTCACACCCTCACTCCGTAGCACTTACTATCTTCTAATTACTGTATAATTTACTTATTTACTATAGCTACTGTTTATATCAATCGCTCCTTCAAGAATGGAAGCTCCAGGAAGTTGGAAATGTTTGTCAGTTTTGTGCATAGCATAAAGTCTGGAACATATAAGTGCTCATAAGTGAGGGAAGAAAGGAGGAGTCTATAGTAGGAAAGAACAAAACACTCATGGGAAGCAGTAGAAATAATAAAACATGCAAACAGAATGTGTCTTGATGGTGATAGATGTGTGTTGTTCAGTATGGTAGCCACTAGCCACATGAGTCTATTGAGAACTGGAGAGGCAGCTAGTCTGAATTGAGTCTGGCTCTCGAAGACTTAGAGCAAGAAAGAATATAAAAGATCTCAGTAATTTTCTATATTGATTATATGTTGAAATAATATTTTTGATATACTGAGTTAACTTACTAAAATTACCCTCACCAATCTTTTTTTTTACTTTAACTTGCTCCTAGAAAATTTAAAATGACATATGTGACTCATATTCACGGCTCACACTATATTTCTATAGGTTAGTGTGATGTTGGAGTTTCTGAATCCCATCATTTCCTTTTATTTTTCTGCTATGCTTATTTTTAAAACTAATTTTAGACTGATAGAAAATTTGCAAAAAATAGCATAAAGAGTTCATGTATATCCTTCCTCCACTTTCCCCTAATGTTAATATCTGAATATTTTTAACTAAACTATAGACTTTATTCAAATTGCAACTGTTTTCCTCTCAATGCCCCTTTTCTGTTCCAGGATGCGATCCAGGATCCCACATTGCATTTAATTATTATGCCTCTTTAGTCTCCTTCAATTGGTGACAGTTCCTAGTTTCTCCCGTTATGACTGTGGCACTTCTGATAATTACCAGTCAGTTATTTCACAGAATGCCTCATTCTGGGTTTGCCTACTTTTTCCTCATGATTAGATTGAAGCTATGCATTTGTACCAAGAAGGCCACAGAAGCGATTTTCTGATCACAGTGCAGCTCATCATGGGGTCCATGATGTCAATGTTATCTTATTGCTGGTGATGTTAACCTTGGTTAAGGTGGTGTCTGCTGGGTTTCTCCACTGTGAAGTTTGGTATTTTGTAATTTATAAATGTCTTTTATAAGTATCTTAGGAGAGATATTTGAAATTATGCAAATATCCAGGTTCTCCTCAAACTTTCCTGGACTGTTTTTAGCATCTGTCAGTGAGGATCCCATTATTTCTGAGCTGGTTCTTCTTAGACCTGAGTGACAGTGGCTGTTTCTCCATTCCTCTTGCACTGTGGTGTTTTTATACCCTGTCCACTTCATCATCGATGGCACCTGCCTGGCACTACTGCTATTTCAGCTTGCAGCCTCCTTGAAATGGGCCCATTATCTAAGAAGCCAAGGATCTCATAGCCCAGTGCTCGTGAACTGTCATATGTAACAGAGTAGCTTCCTTAGAATCTCAGTCATTGCACATGATTCTCTTAAACATTAAACGGGTTCTACAACAGCAACTCCTAACACAAATCCCAGTCCTCTCTTATTCTTGGGAGATGTTTATTTGACTGCCTCAGAAGAGCTCAAGTTCACCCATGTTGTCTTATCCCTCCTATCTTGGTCACTATTTAGATCCTGTACTTTCTCTTCAGAGAGTAGGGGAAGGGAGGAAGCAAAGCTGTAAAGCCTAGTGCTTTTTCACGGGTGAGGTGTTGGGGCCTAAGACTGGGACCTTCACTCAATAGTAAATTTTGTCTGGCCATATACTTATGAACTGTCTATTTACAATCAAGGAAAGTGGAGCACGATTAAGACACACCTCCAATTTATAATCTGCTAATTACCTGACCACCAAGATAAAATTACAGGAGACATCCTTGACCCCTTCTTCCCCCTCCATTTGCATTTGACCAACGCTTCTGTCACATCAGACACTGAATAGTCCTTAAGTCTTTATCCACCTCTCTCAGCATTGCCACTAAGTCAGGCCAGCAGAGTTAGTACTCAATATAACACACTGATTAAGGAATGGACAACATAGATTTGAGTGTGTTAACCCACAGAACATCATTTCCATCCCCATCAAAGACAGATCCATAAAATGGAAAGTGTATGCATCTGAGGCAGCATGGAAGCTTTTAATTTTTATTTTTAAATGATCCTTTTAAGAGATATAGCTCTTCTTTTGTAGCTGGAATGAAAATTCACTAATACCTAACTCAAGATTTCCAAAGTATGTTCTGGGGAAGTCTAGTTATGTGATGTTAATAGATGTTATATTTTAAAACAAGGTTCTATGATCAAATGAGTTAGGGAGATGCTAGGTTAACAGAGATAAACAGATGGACACAGTGTACTATTCCAATGTGCACTGTGAAGGGGGCCAGTAAAGGGTGTTTCTCAACATTTAAAATTTCCCCCCAGTCTTCCATTATTATTTATTTATTTTTCTAGCATTATTGAGATATAACTGATACATAACATTGTGTAAATTTAAGATGTACAGCGTGATGATAAGGTATATATTGCAAAATGATTAGCACAATAACGTTAGTTGACACCTCCATCAGCTCACATAATTACCTTTTTTGTGTGTGTGTGGTGAGAATATTTAAGATCGTAGCAACTTTGAAGTATAGAATGCAGTACTGTTGACTATAGTCACCATGCTGTCCATTAGATCCCCAGAACCCACTCATCTTACAACTGCAAGTTTGTATCCTTTGACCAGCATCTCCCCATTTACCTGACCCCCCTGCCCAGGCAACCACCCTCCTACTCTCTATTTCTGAGTTTGGCTTTTTTAGATTCCACACTTAAGTGAGATCATATAGTATCTTTCTTTCTCTGTCTGATTTATTTGCCTTAGCATAATGCCCTCGAGGTCCACCCATATTGTTGCAAATGGCAAGACTTCTTTCCTTTCTATGGCTGAATAATATTCCACTGCCTATATATTTATACATACATATCAATATATATATGTGATATATAAATATATGTGCACACATATATGAATGTGATATACATATATATATTTTTTCTTTATCCATTCATTTGTTGATGTTTCCATGTTTTGGCTATTATGAGTAATGGGGCAATGAACATGAAAGGACAGCTATTTCTTTGAGACAGTGTGAATCCTTCTTTGAAGAGCATTTCACAGGGCTAATGTTTCTCAAAAATCCCTTTGGGTATCACTGGCCAAACTGATCTACCTAGTGAGGCAAAGAGGTTTTTCTCAAAATATTTCAGAAGGGACATTCGGGGAATTTCGTGGCATGCAACTGGCAAATACTTGCGTTGGGGGCACACTGCTGAGAAGTAGGCATTGCAAACTTGGAAAGATGCATGTCTCCTCCATCAGACACCTCAGGTCTGACCCACTGCCTCCTCAGGGTACTGGGGCCCATGTCCAGCCAACAATTCCTTTCACAGATTTGCTCTACAAGGCTCAGTCAGGAAGAGGAAAAAACACAGATGGAAGGAGGGAGGGAGGGAGGGAGGGAGGGAGGGAGGAAGGAAGGAAGGAAGGAAGGAAGGAAGGAAGGAAGGAAGGGAGGAAGGAAGGGAGAGATCAGGGTCTAAGTCTGAGGACACAATATGCACAGGAATAATCTCTGTGCTGTGTTAATATCCAGAAGGAATGACAAGTTAAGCCCAGAACAACAGATGGAGGTGCATTTATTGACGGATAGAGGTTTCAGTTAGGGATGAAATCTTCGGGGATGCGAAAATATAAAAATCAATAGAAAGGTCTACAAAGAAGGTCCCTTACAAGACATTACTGTCATTGATTGAACACCACTCACTGCTAGAATGCTGTTCACTGAAACTTACAGCCAAGTGGAGTACAGTAATTTGCATAAGACGTGAGCTATTGAGAACCCATAAAACCATGCTTTCCTAGTAGGGTGAGGGGAGATTAAAATGTCTGCCTTGTATCTAAACCATGTTACAATGTAAGCATGCTATTGTAGAAATGGCCTTTACTCTATGGATTAACTTTTTTCTACAGATGCTTATTTTTAAAACTAATTTTAGACTGATAGAAAATTTGCAAAAAATAGCATAAAGAGTTCATGTATATCCTTCCTCCACTTTCCCCTAATGTTAATATCTGAATATTTTTAACTAAACTATAGACTTTATTCAAATTGCAACTGTTTTCCTCTCAATGCCCCTTTTCTGTTCCAGGATGCGATCCAGGATCCCACATTGCATTTAATTATTATGCCTCTTTAGTCTCCTTCAATTGGTGACAGTTCCTAGTTTCTCCCGTTATGACTGTGGCACTTCTGATAATTACCAGTCAGTTATTTCACAGAATGCCTCATTCTGGGTTTGCCTACTTTTTCCTCATGATTAGATTGAAGCTATGCATTTGTACCAAGAAGGCCACAGAAGCGATTTTCTGATCACAGTGCAGCTCATCATGGGGTCCATGATGTCAATGTTATCTTATTGCTGGTGATGTTAACCTTGGTTAAGGTGGTGTCTGCTGGGTTTCTCCACTGTGAAGTTTGGTATTTTGTAATTTATAAATGTCTTTTATAAGTATCTTAGGAGAGATATTTGAAATTATGCAAATATCCAGGTTCTCCTCAAACTTTCCTGGACTGTTTTTAGCATCTGTCAGTGAGGATCCCATTATTTCTGAGCTGGTTCTTCTTAGACCTGAGTGACAGTGGCTGTTTCTCCATTCCTCTTGCACTGTGGTGTTTTTATACCCTGTCCACTTCATCATCGATGGCACCTGCCTGGCACTACTGCTATTTCAGCTTGCAGCCTCCTTGAAATGGGCCCATTATCTAAGAAGCCAAGGATCTCATAGCCCAGTGCTCGTGAACTGTCATATGTAACAGAGTAGCTTCCTTAGAATCTCAGTCATTGCACATGATTCTCTTAAACATTAAACGGGTTCTACAACAGCAACTCCTAACACAAATCCCAGTCCTCTCTTATTCTTGGGAGATGTTTATTTGACTGCCTCAGAAGAGCTCAAGTTCACCCATGTTGTCTTATCCCTCCTATCTTGGTCACTATTTAGATCCTGTACTTTCTCTTCAGAGAGTAGGGGAAGGGAGGAAGCAAAGCTGTAAAGCCTAGTGCTTTTTCACGGGTGAGGTGTTGGGGCCTAAGACTGGGACCTTCACTCAATAGTAAATTTTGTCTGGCCATATACTTATGAACTGTCTATTTACAATCAAGGAAAGTGGAGCACGATTAAGACACACCTCCAATTTATAATCTGCTAATTACCTGACCACCAAGATAAAATTACAGGAGACATCCTTGACCCCTTCTTCCCCCTCCATTTGCATTTGACCAACGCTTCTGTCACATCAGACACTGAATAGTCCTTAAGTCTTTATCCACCTCTCTCAGCATTGCCACTAAGTCAGGCCAGCAGAGTTAGTACTCAATATAACACACTGATTAAGGAATGGACAACATAGATTTGAGTGTGTTAACCCACAGAACATCATTTCCATCCCCATCAAAGACAGATCCATAAAATGGAAAGTGTATGCATCTGAGGCAGCATGGAAGCTTTTAATTTTTATTTTTAAATGATCCTTTTAAGAGATATAGCTCTTCTTTTGTAGCTGGAATGAAAATTCACTAATACCTAACTCAAGATTTCCAAAGTATGTTCTGGGGAAGTCTAGTTATGTGATGTTAATAGATGTTATATTTTAAAACAAGGTTCTATGATCAAATGAGTTAGGGAGATGCTAGGTTAACAGAGATAAACAGATGGACACAGTGTACTATTCCAATGTGCACTGTGAAGGGGGCCAGTAAAGGGTGTTTCTCAACATTTAAAATTTCCCCCCAGTCTTCCATTATTATTTATTTATTTTTCTAGCATTATTGAGATATAACTGATACATAACATTGTGTAAATTTAAGATGTACAGCGTGATGATAAGGTATATATTGCAAAATGATTAGCACAATAACGTTAGTTGACACCTCCATCAGCTCACATAATTACCTTTTTTGTGTGTGTGTGGTGAGAATATTTAAGATCGTAGCAACTTTGAAGTATAGAATGCAGTACTGTTGACTATAGTCACCATGCTGTCCATTAGATCCCCAGAACCCACTCATCTTACAACTGCAAGTTTGTATCCTTTGACCAGCATCTCCCCATTTACCTGACCCCCCTGCCCAGGCAACCACCCTCCTACTCTCTATTTCTGAGTTTGGCTTTTTTAGATTCCACACTTAAGTGAGATCATATAGTATCTTTCTTTCTCTGTCTGATTTATTTGCCTTAGCATAATGCCCTCGAGGTCCACCCATATTGTTGCAAATGGCAAGACTTCTTTCCTTTCTATGGCTGAATAATATTCCACTGCCTATATATTTATACATACATATCAATATATATATGTGATATATAAATATATGTGCACACATATATGAATGTGATATACATATATATATTTTTTCTTTATCCATTCATTTGTTGATGTTTCCATGTTTTGGCTATTATGAGTAATGGGGCAATGAACATGAAAGGACAGCTATTTCTTTGAGACAGTGTGAATCCTTCTTTGAAGAGCATTTCACAGGGCTAATGTTTCTCAAAAATCCCTTTGGGTATCACTGGCCAAACTGATCTACCTAGTGAGGCAAAGAGGTTTTTCTCAAAATATTTCAGAAGGGACATTCGGGGAATTTCGTGGCATGCAACTGGCAAATACTTGCGTTGGGGGCACACTGCTGAGAAGTAGGCATTGCAAACTTGGAAAGATGCATGTCTCCTCCATCAGACACCTCAGGTCTGACCCACTGCCTCCTCAGGGTACTGGGGCCCATGTCCAGCCAACAATTCCTTTCACAGATTTGCTCTACAAGGCTCAGTCAGGAAGAGGAAAAAACACAGATGGAAGGAGGGAGGGAGGGAGGGAGGGAGGGAGGGAGGAAGGAAGGAAGGAAGGAAGGAAGGAAGGAAGGAAGGAAGGGAGGAAGGAAGGGAGAGATCAGGGTCTAAGTCTGAGGACACAATATGCACAGGAATAATCTCTGTGCTGTGTTAATATCCAGAAGGAATGACAAGTTAAGCCCAGAACAACAGATGGAGGTGCATTTATTGACGGATAGAGGTTTCAGTTAGGGATGAAATCTTCGGGGATGCGAAAATATAAAAATCAATAGAAAGGTCTACAAAGAAGGTCCCTTACAAGACATTACTGTCATTGATTGAACACCACTCACTGCTAGAATGCTGTTCACTGAAACTTACAGCCAAGTGGAGTACAGTAATTTGCATAAGACGTGAGCTATTGAGAACCCATAAAACCATGCTTTCCTAGTAGGGTGAGGGGAGATTAAAATGTCTGCCTTGTATCTAAACCATGTTACAATGTAAGCATGCTATTGTAGAAATGGCCTTTACTCTATGGATTAACTTTTTTCTACAGATATAAAGTATTTAATGTAGCCATATTTCAAGCTACAAATCAGACATACAAATTACCTGTGCATTCAAATGACTGGTTCTGCTCTATACCTAACCCTCAACCTTGCTTTGAAAAGCTCCTGGTCATTCCTTCCCCCATGGTGCCACCACCCTCATGGTGAGAAGCGGGTCCTGTCTGATGCAAGATCCCCCATGACATGTTTTCTCTTCCCTCCAATGTCATTGTGTAGATGTGTGGAAGGTGGAGGAAAGATTAAGTGCTTGGGGGCCAGGTAGAGTTGCTTTTGAAACCTCATTCCAAAATCTACTATTCTGTGTCCCTGGGAAAGGTATGAGGTGGAACCATCTGAAATTGCCGTACGCCAAGCAAAATACCGGCAATTTCATATGGTTCAACCTAACACCTAAGCTTCGGAGCCTTGGTTTTCTCATTTCCACAGGTGACTAATACTGCCTTTAATTGTGAAGATTACATGTGTGTCAAACACATGGCAGTCCTGGAAGAGCATGGGAGCTCAGTAAATGAGCTGTTATCACTGACTACTGAGCAAGTGCTACATTCTCTCTTCTTCCTTCCTTCCCAGTTCAGTTACTGACTGTCACTCACACTCCATCTCTTTAAATAACTCCCCTCTTCTACATTTCACCTCTTCCTCGATCATCTCAGAAATCTCTCTAGGCTGTCCTGCTCCTTTTCTGTCCCCTTTCCCCACCTTCTGTCCACCTGCGCCACAAAAAGCACCTCACCACAGTTGAGTTGAAGAATAACGAGGGGGGCGTACCCCAGTCAGTGAAAAGACAAACATTGAGAAACACTATTCGATGATAACAGAACCTTTGCAGTTAACCTCTGTGGTCCTTGAAAGTTTCTAAAGCAGCTTCAGGATGTCCACAGAAGTCTCTCTTACTCAGTTTTCAGTCGCTAATTAAAAACTGCTTCTCGGTTATACACATATAGACATTCTTTTTTTTAATATTCTTTTCCATTCTGGCTTATCACAGGATACTGATTATAGTTCCCTGTGCTATACAGTAGGACCTTGTTGTTTATCGATCCTATATATAATAGTTTACATCTGCTAATCCCATTGTAAATCAGCTATACTTCAATTTAAAAAATAAAAAAATAGCTACACACACACACACACACAAATACTGCTTCTCTTCATACCTGGATCTTCAAGACACTTTTTAAAGATGATCTTCAGTCTGTAGCAATCTCTTTTAATTAATTTTCTTGCATCTGCGGTGGTCATTGTAAGTGCATATACTATTTTAGCTGTTCGTGTGGCTTTATTGGGCTAGCCTTAGAACCTAACACTCACTGCATTCCAAGAGGACGACTGACTTGGAGATGAACTTTGGAAAAGCAAATCATTTGTAAATTTGGAGACGGGAATATTGTTAAAATCCTGTAGAACAAAGGAGGAAGGTGCAGGGGACGGGATTACAGAATCAGTGATGTTCCATTTTTTTTATTTTGTGAATTATGAATTCTAAGCTAAAGCAAGTTGGTGCTTAATACCTCTACAGGAAGTTACTTTGGGTGCTTCAGAACGGTTCTGGAATGTTGTTAAGAAAATCTCCATACAGCAAAGCAGTTTCTCTCTGCTTTTAGCTGATAAGGGCTCTTCATTTAGAACCTTCTCCAAAGCTCAAATACCCAGACCTACACGTGGCCAAAACATGTGCATCCATATAAGATTTTAAAAGTTATCAACACATTATTTTATAAAATGTTTTCATTTCAAAAGTGAACTAAATTGACTCATTAAAAGGTCACCCGGGGGTTTCCCTGGTGGCGCAGTGGTTGAGAGTCCGCCTGCAGATGCAGGGGATACGGGTTTGTGCCCTGGTCCGGGAAGATCCCACATGCCGCGGAGCGGCTGGGCCCGTGAGCCATGGCCGCTGAGCCTGCGCGTCCGGAGCCTGTGCTCCGCAACGGGAGAGGCCACAACAGTGAGAGGCCTGCGTATCGCAAAAAAAAAAAAAAAAAAGGTCACCCTGTTATATATACTGTCTACTTGATGGAGATTTGGGAATGTACATGTTATATAAGATTATTTTCAGTAAAAACCCACTGGATTCACAAATTAATATGGTATATTGTGTAGGACATGGTAATCAAGCAAAATGGCACTACTGAAAGTATTTCACTGTTATAAATTAATCAAAACACTATTGATATTTAAACAATCCATCACTGTTTTCAGACTCATCACCTAATTTCAGCCACTGACTCCCCCTCAAGATTATTTATAACATTAATTATAACATTAGTCATTTTTGTGTTTGCTATTTTGTTAATTTTAAGGTAAATTGTCACTTTCTCAACTCTTTCATTCAGTGGAAACAACTACGTTAAATTTTATGTTACAAAGTAATGCACTTTAAATACTGTACACTAAGATACAAACAAATAACAGAACTAGATGACCAAACTCTACCCACTTAAAATCGTGCCTGCTATAAAACAATAAGTTTAGAAAGTGGTTTCAACAGATAAAAACTATTACAAAAATAGTTTACATTAAAATTCTGAAAAAACTTTGCTATTGTGAAGATGAGCCATGATACTTTGTCAACATTTGAACTATGAAATGGCTTAGGTTAGTGCTGTCTAATAGAAATATAATGCAAACCACCATGGGAGCCACAGGTTTAATTTTAAATTTTCTAGTAGTCCCATTATAGAAGTAAAAAGAAACAGGTAAAATGAGTTGAAATAATCTATTTAAACCAATATACCCCGAATATTACTATGTCAATGTCTAATCAATATAAGACATTATTAATGAAATTAAAAAAATTTTTTTCACAGTAAGTCTTTGAAATCTAGTATGCATTTCACACTTTACAGCATATCTCTGTTCAGACTAGCCACATTTCATGGGCTTGTGGCCACACATAGCTAGTGTATAATAGCACAAGTCTAGGTTCTTATCAATAAAGAGCTTTAGGTATTCAAATCAAACCAGATGCTAATCTCTCCTGTTTCTCATGTAGTATCTTTTGAACATCTATTATTCTCTAACACTATGCTAAACTCCTATAGTATTTTTTGAACAATGGAACAGAGACAACAACATAGACAATCAATTCCGATTTAACAGAGAATTTTCTACAACTAAGAATCCTGCTTTATCCAAAATATGATGTCCTGTAATAAACACTGAGATAACAAAAGCTGATGAGGACAGCAAAGGCTTACATTTATTAAGCACTTACCATATGCCAGACATTGCTTACATGTGAGAACTTTGATTTATTTCTCACAGTAACTCTAAGAGGTGGGTACTATGATACGTGGAATCATAGACTCCTAATAGATGTCACCAATGTGAATAGCAATTCTCATCCTTCATGCAGTAAAATGATAGTGGCTAATATTTATTTAGAGCTGTCTATGGCTCAGGCACTATATTAAACAATTAACTGTCATTATTTCACTAAAATTCACAAAATCCTTGCAAAGTAGGGATTATTATTTCCATTTTACCAATTAGGAAATAGATTCAGAGAGCTTTACTATCTCATACAAAGACTGTAGCCAAAAAGAGGCACTAAATCTTTGCTCATGCCACTCTGTACACTATAATGGACAGTCTATTTACAACGAACTCATTTGATAAAAGAAGGTGCCTTCTCTGGGGGCTCCCTCATACCCTTGGGAAGACAAGGCTTGCTTGCTAGAAATAATTGAAAATTATTTTGAGCACAGTCCAAATTGTGTGGTTCCGATAATAAGTGAGGACAAGTTTAAAGAGCTGGAGGATTCTGGAGCACAGCTTAGAGGAGAAAATATTTGTTTTGGTTTTTAAATGCCAGCATTGCCCCAGTGGCACTTACATTAGGAACCCACAGGTACAATCATCATGGTCCACAACTACATTCGCAATAAGCACTGCAATTTGTTAGGCATTTTGTCTTTTGCAAAGCATCTGAACATACCCTGGGGCTTATGTGATCTCTATAATCACTTTTTAAGATGGGCAGGGAAGGTATACAATCATTTTATTGCTGAGGGAGAAAGAGACTGATTTGCCCAGAACTACACAGTAGCTTCTTGGTTAAGGAGCCAAGTTCAAAGTCAGATCTTGTAAATTTGAGTCTAGTGCTTTCCTCTCTATGTCACTGTTTCCAAAAATCTGGTACTTGTAGCCCTGGTGGTTGTGGTAAGATTTTAGCCACATGCAGGTCAGCTTTCTATTTTCATACTCTGTATTTATTTTTATGAATATTAGAAAACTATGTAAATAGCAAACAAACCATTATTTCAGGGCTTTATTGCTTAGGATGAGGCAGCAGTATGTATCTAAGTTACAAAAGTGAGTTTAACTACATGAAAACATTAAGTAAATAATAGTCCAGGTGGGATGCACATTTGGTAAAACCCATGATCAAAATATGGGAAACCTTATATAATGCCATATATTTCCTAATAGAAATCATCACTTGCAGTTTCTATTACTCGATGCAGATGCCAACAGACAAGTTGTACATTTAATGTTTTGCTTGCTTATAAAAGAACATGTAATACTAAATGGTAGATAAATAACATTTTAACCCCCTTAGCATTCCATTTGGACTTTACAGAACAGTTCTTTGCATTATTATCTTCTTTACTGGGCTGTGAACTCATTGAGGATGGTGACTTTATATGACTCATCTCTGTGGTCCTCAGTGTGTTGAGTTATTTATTTCAACTATGTTAGTTTGTAGGAAAGAAACAGAAACCCACCTAAGTTACATCAGGAAAACAGCATATTTTTGGAAGGGTACCTATGGACAGAACTAGAAAGTAAGAAAGCAGAGGCAGGTCTAGGGAGCAACAACTCACCTCACATCTCCCTCTGGGGCCATGTACCCTGACGACTCCTCGAGATGTATTTAACTCTTTTGATCTGATACTTTCCTTCCTCCAACTGGCTTCCCTTTTGATTCATTTTCTGCTTCCTTATAATTTTGGCTCAGAGAGAGCTCTGCATGTCCTCTCTGGCTTTGGCTCATCTGCATCTCCCTCCCTCTCTCCAGTTTCTGAGTGCACCTACCACAAATAGGGAATCTGATTGGTCTACCATAGCTTTCTACAACAGGCCATTCATTCATTTGTTTTAAAACAACAACTGTTGCATCTAATAGGCATCTCAACTTTACCTGGCCAAAATGGAACAATTGATCCATGTGCCACCAACCTCCCACTACTATCCTCCCCATTCTTGGACCCCAAGCCTTGAATCCTTCTTTGCCTTGCCTGCTCCCCACATATAGTTTCTAGAAGCCAGTTCTATGTACCATCTCTTTAAATACATCCCAAATCTTTCCAGTTTTCTCCCTCTTATTCACTAAGACCCTACTTAAGCCACTATCTTCTCTTGCCTAGATTAACTGAAAAATATATTTTGCACGCAACAGCTAAAATAATTCTTAAAATATGTAAATCAGATCATGTCACTCCTTTAGTCTTAAGTGAAGGATTCCCACTGCATCCAGAATAAACTTCAAGTACCTTACATGGCCCGTGAGGCCCTATCTCTTATTGGCCCCTGCGTGACTCACTGTACCCCACTCTCCCCTTTACCCACTGTGTTCTCCCTGCGCTATTCTTCTATCTGTTCCTCTACTGCACCAGGTTCCCTTCTGCCTTTCCACTTGCTCTTCCAACTTCACGTTCCACCTAGATCTTTCATGGTTCATCCTTCTTGTCATTCTCAGCTTAAATGTCCCCTCATAAGAGAGACCTCCTTGCCTACTCCATTCCCACTTATTATCCACTGTATCACTCTGTTTAATTTTTGTCATCGTGCCTGTCTGACATGATCTTTGTCTTTGGCTTGTTTGCATGTTTCTTTTCTCTATTCCTTGCCCTCACTACAATGTTAAGCTCCAGGAGAAGGAAGACCCAATGTAACTTGCTCTCCACTTGATCTCCATCACCAAGAACAGCTCCTTGCACAGAGTAGGCATTCAAAAAAATGTGCTATATATCTGGAGAAAACCATAATTCAAAAAGATAACATGCACTTCAATGTTCACTGCAGCACAGTCTACAATAGCCAAGACATGGAAGCAACCTAAATGTCCATCAACAGAGGTATAGATAAAGAAGATGCTCGATATACATATACAATGGAATATTACTCAGCCATAAAAAAGAATGAAATAATGCCATTTGCAGCAACATGATGGACCTAGAGATGATCATTCTAAGTGAAGTAAGTCAGACAGAGAAAGACAAATATCACATGATACCATTTATATGTGGAATCTAAAAAAATGATACAAATGAATTTATTTACAAAACAGAAACAGACTCACAGACTTCGAAAACAAATTTATGGTTACCAACAGGGGAACGTGGTTGGGGGAGGGATAGATTAGGAGTTTGGGACCAGCAGATACACACTACTATATATAAAATAGATAATCAACAAGGACCTACTGTATAGCACAGGGAACTTTACTCAGTATTCTGTAATAACCTATATGGGAAAAGAATCTGAAAAAGAATGGATATATGTATATGTATAACTGAATGACTTTGCTGTACACCTGAAACTAACACAGCATTGTAAATCAACTACACTCCAATATAAAAGAACAATTAAATTTTAAAAATGTGCTAAATGAATGAATGAGTCTCTCTTTGTCCCAGCAACCATGTACAGATTGTTGACCAACTAATAATTTGGTGCCTACCCATCATTCAATTAGCTAAGATGGGTGGGGCCCCTGGGACCCAAACATGGCTGAGTATGGGCTGGATCTGCAGCAGAGGGCAAGCACTCTACACTCACCTGGTTCATGCACTGACTGACCAAATGAGTAAATGGACAAGTTCAAAAGTTCAACGAGTCTCTGAGGACTCCTGGTGATGTACAGTGAGACTCTGAAAGATAAGCTGAGTATGCTTTTCTTTTCTTTTTTTTCATACTGTCTGTATTTCTCTTCCAGAAAGCATTATAAAAAGTGTTAGAGACACACATTGTTTATTTGGCTAGCGGCATTTGGTTGAAAATTGAAGTGATTTTTAAGACTACAGCAACACAGTCATCTGGGCACTAGTGATGAGCCTGAGCTAGAAAGCAATTCACATCACATTTTCATTTAGTCTTGTGCAGTAAGGCATTTACATTCATTTTCTTCTATGGTGCTGTTTGTTCCAATATGGAATACTTGTGCTTTACTTTTTTTTAAAATCTGCATAAAGGAAACATTAAACTTTGTCATTTTTTTTCAGAGAACATTCAGTCTGCAGAGAGACTGAATTCCATCTCTAAAGACCATGGTAATTAGAGTAGTAATTTCAGGTTTCGAAATGGTAAAGTTCACGTCAGTCTAAGACGATGACTTAAACTGACAGAAAATCATATTCAATGGGGCACAATTGACAGAATTTATTTTCTCTTAACAATCGCTTATGGTGACTGGTGAAAAGATCAGAGAAACCAGTCCTTTCTCACTTTGACAAGCAAGAAACTAAACACAGAGATAAATAAGACTAAACACTTAAAAATTAACCTCGAAGACAAATTCCTTTACGACATTTTTGTACCTGTAAGGGACCAGGGGTTGGCAAATGAGTTCTCTTTGCAATCACTATTGGGCAGACTCTTTTCAAAGCCAACACTTAATGAGGATTTGTTAAGATGAGCACCATGGCATAAATTAATTTGATATATGAATTCTTAAAAAGTTCTATCACACTGTGTAAATATTAGTCAATTTAGGCAATTTGTTCTAGAGCCCCCTGTCGCTAGTAAAGATTAATAGGGCCTTAATTCTAATTATGTGCACTGTGACTCTGTATGTTGGTGATATTGGGAAGGGATTTCAGGGACATTAGTGCAAATTCCTGTAAAATTGAGGACTTGCTGTGGGTCCTGACGAGCCACGTATGTCTCAATTTCATCCTTGTCGAGTATTCTTTTAAAAGACTAAGCTCCATGGAAAGAGAACCCGTTCTCTTTTCATTTTTAAATTTCCATCATTGCCAGGCACCATGCCTGGCCCACAGTGAATGTTTCGGCGATTAGCAAATCTCACCAGAGAGCTCTGAGGAATGCTGATCCAACGAGGTAACAGGGGTGGGGGAAGTGATCAGGTGAACATGTCAGGGATCAGACATAAAGAAAGGTGAGTACACTGTTCTTCAAAAATTTTTACCAGGAATACAAACATCTAATGATTATATAACAACACACTTATCCTCACTAATCATTAAATATGTACCTCTAGAGGATTCCGTTATTGGGTAGAATGTGAAGAACCAGGCACCTTCATATCCTCCTGGTGGACATCTAATTGCTTTCTGGAGAGGAGTTTGGCAAAATCTCTGAAAATTTAAGGCTTATATACCTTTTGTCTCAGGAACTTACCTTACAAATGAAGTTATAAAGCTATGTTAATTGCAGCATTGTTTGTAACACTGAAAAACTAAAACAACCTAAATATCTTTCAATAAGTGATGGGCTTAATAAATTATGGTACAGCCATGAGGCTAAAGAATGCGGTCGATCCATAAAAGCTGATGTGGGAGGATATTTACAGTTGTTTTTTTAAAAAATAAGAATTAATTTACAAATGATATTTACACCAAAATCGGTTTGCATAAAAATGAGTACATTCAAAGAAAAAGTCTGAAATGATACACACTGCAACTCTTGATGGTGATTATCTCTGAGAAGTTACATTAAGGAGGATTCTGATATTCTACTTCATTAGTTTTTATACAATGGGGTTTTTATTTTATTTTTTATTTAAGTTTTGAATTTCATTTTATTTATTTTCTTATACAGCAGGTTCTTATTAGTTATCCATTTTATACATATTAGTGTATATATGTCAATCCCAATCAATGGGGTTTTTTAGAACAGAAAAAATAATGTGTTCCTTTTTCTAATAAAAAAGAGATATTTAAAAATGTGGTTA
The DNA here is from genome assembly GCF_003031525.2 of Neophocaena asiaeorientalis asiaeorientalis. NCBI lineage: Eukaryota > Metazoa > Chordata > Mammalia > Artiodactyla > Phocoenidae > Neophocaena > Neophocaena asiaeorientalis. The sequence continues at coordinate 10,898,449 of NW_020173377.1, read as the reverse complement.
TAAACAACAGAATGTAAGTGTCTTAGATGATGGAATATCAAATGGTGGAAGAAAGGGTGGAAAATGAACCCCCAGTTCACGTATGGAGAGGTTGTTGAGCATAATTCTCAGCTAATTTCTAAAGAACCCTAGAGCTAATCAAGGACATCTCGGAAGAAGTCTGAACTCTGCACTTAAGGAAAAATGGTTCTCTGCACTTTTTCCTTATTTCTGATATCTCAGTGTTAGGCTTAAGGAGCGTTGTAACTAAAGATCCTTCACTGTGATCAAAGATGTTGAAGTTGGGCTCCCCTGGTGGCGCAGTGGTTGAGAGTCCGCCTGCCGATGCAGGGGACACGGGTTCGTGCCCCGGTCCGGGAAGATCCCACATGCCTCGGAGCAGCTGGGCCCATGAGCCATGGCCACTGAGCCTGTGCGTCCGGAGCCTGTGCTCCGCAACAGGAGAGGCCACAACAGTGAGAGGCCCGCGTACCGAAAAAAAAAAAAAAAAAAAGGTGAAGTCCCTCAATTGGTATCTGGGAAATCTCCACTCCCCAACTCCTGCTTCCCTCCACAATCCATCCCTTTGCTAGGGAAACGAGAATCTGTTGTAGCACTAAACCCTTCGGTGTAACTACATTCTTAGAAAACCCTGTCATTTATGTGAGTCCTTAACAGTCTCCAAGTGACAGCTGCTACTTTGGCACAGAATCTTTCAAATTAAAGACTAAAATATTCTGCAAATGGTATGAGCAACAGCTCATTTCTTTCAAATGCTAGCCAGCTGCAAAAGGAAAAAGGGTGGTCATGACAGTCCCAGCCTGGGATTGTTTTGCCTTCAGAGTTTATTCCTGGACCTGGAAAATCAACTGGAAAATAAATGCCTGTAATTCTGAGTCCCAAGGAACACGATGTCCCCAAGAACCATTCCCTACATCCCTCCTGCCTGCCCAGCTTGCCTGCTGGTGGGAAGCAGGCTCAAAGTCTAGGAGTGAGGAAAGAATCTCTGCTATTGTGGTGGCTTGTCAACTCAAGGACATCACTGCTATTCCACTCGGTGTGATGGTGAAGCACATGACCTTTGAGGGAAGCCAAACCCAGCTGTTAAAAGTCTGGTCCTGCCACTTATCAGCTGTGTGGCCTTGGGCAAGTTATTCAACCTCAGTGAGCTTTAGTTTTCTCACCCGTCAAGTGGAGTTCCGAGTAGCTATCCCATTGGGATGTTGTCAGCACTAAAGCATACAATACATGTGATGGGTTTCGTACAGTTCCTCACATATGGTAAAACGACCAATAAATAGTGGCTTTTGTTTGATGATAATGATGCTGATGATGATGATGATCACCTTCATCATCATTCTTTGTTGTTAAAATAGAGGTTGGAGTAGTTGGTAAAAAACTCCATTGAGATACCCATGGAAGTCACAGACTTGGACAGGTTTCCAGGTTTGGCATTTACTAGTTGTGTGACCTTGAGAAACGTTTTAAGGCTCTGTGTGCTATCTGCAAAATGGGGGGAAAATACTCTAGCTCTGCCTCTGTTACAGTGCTGTTGTGACGGTCAAGGGGATAATGACCCTACCAATAACTGTCAAACATTATATATATATGGAAATATATATATACACGTGTATGCGGGTATATACATATACACACGTATATAAAATACACTACTACTTTTTTTTTTTGTGGTACTCGGGCCTCTCACTGCTGTGGCCTCTCTCGTTGCGGAGCACAGGCTCCGGATGCACAGGCTCAGCGGCCATGGCTCACGGGCCCAGCCGCTCCGCAGCATGTGGGATCTTCCCGGACCGGGGCACGAACCCGCGTCCCCTGCATCGGCAGGCGGACTCTCAACCACTGCGCCACCAGGGAAACCCCTACTACTACTTTTTGATTTCCGCCCTAACTGCTACTTGGCCTAGGGAGGAAAGGCAACTACCACTTGCCTTTTCAGCCCCTTTTTGGGGGGACATGCTCAAAAGCACATTATGGGGGGGGAGGTAGTGAAATTGCTAGTTTGTCCATTACTGCCAAATTTAAATTACCATTTGCTTTTTCGTCACTTATTGTTTTTCATTCTAAGAGAAATATAGATCACAACAGGAAATTTGGGAATAACAGAAACCAGAAACATTCATTTGCTTAGTCATGGTACTTTCCTTTTTCTATTTTATCCTGTTAAGTATGATAAATAAGGCAAGTGTTTGCTTAAACCAAAGTGTAACCCCAAATATTAAAAAAAAAATCTGGCAGTGTTAAATCACAAAGTATTAGGCAATTGAAAATGGAAGTTCTACCTATTTATTTCTCCTTGAATCAGCAGTTCTCCAATTTCTGTGTGCCTAGGAGTCATTTGGGACTTCCGAAGTGTCAATGCTGGGCCCCAGCAGCAGCCATCATGCTGATTAGGGAGGTCTGGGCTAGGATCCTGGAATCTGCATTTTAAACAAGCTTTCTACATGGTATGCAGGTTTGGGGTGGGGCGTCCCTGAACCTGACTTTGAGAGACAGTCTAAAGTCCCAACTCAGGTCCAGGCCTCTGAATTCCCACAGCTGGATCCTGGAAGAGGAATTAGGAATGCAAAGCCCAGCCTCACAGATGTTACCGTTTGATGCCCCAGGCCTCCATGCATTTACTTTTCCGTTCTGCCTGCCCAGCATCTGGCCAGCAAGGCAGTTGAGCATTTGTTTCCTTTTTGACCTCATGGTCCCCAGAGAGTTCAATGCCGCTCACAGCTCACAAAATGACATTCTCTCAGGGAAGGGGTGGGGCTGGGGAAGGATGGGGCACACAGGTCTCCACCACTCAACTGACACCAGCTGAACCTCCTAAAGTATACTGTGTGGCTTCTGGCCACCTGCTTGATAGTCCAGGGAATGCGAAGAATGCTCCAATATTCCTCTGGTTCCCAAAGAGAAGGAAGCAGAGACGGAGCTTAACAGCGTGGGGCAGGCACCTAGCATTTCCAAGGGACATACACACAGATGTGAGTGGGATGTTTCCTTCTGACATTCCTGGGCTACTGCTATAGCTGAATTCCTTTATCCTTTTCTAGGCAACTCAACCCTCGTCCCCCACCTCCTGCCCCCAATTCTAGGAAAGAAAACAGCTGAAAGGAAGAACTAGAACTTGCTTTTTATAACTTTGAAAAAAGCGATGTTTGCATTCTTCTAGGGAGTAGCGCTTCTCCCAGCTAATGAGGCTCTGCCCACCACACTGCCCCACACCTGCTCTGTAAAATGACACACAGGGAGACCGAGAACTACAGAAAAGGCTCACCCAGCATACACTGATTTAATCTCTGCCACTTGTCACCTCCCTATGGGAGCTCAACAGAAACAACAGCCTTGATTATATAACCTGCAATTATTTTCAGAAACTGCCCAAATCCCGGTTTTAAAAGCCCTGTTCAGATTTTACCGAAATAGGATAAATATCAGAGGAAGCCCTATGAGGCTGAAAGAAAAAGACATATAGAGTAAGTCTGTTGAATTTTTATATTTTCTTCTGCTCTCTCTGAAGCAGCAGTGGCTGGGGTGCTATCCGGGTTCCCGGCCGAGGTCAAGTATAACTGTTCCCCCTAAAAGGAAGTTAGGAAAATGTATTTCTGCTTTCATAGAATTAGAGGTCTAATTCTCTTAAGAAAGCATCAATCCAGTTTGTTCATTTTGTAGATGAGGAAACTGATGTTCAGAGAGGAACTCTGTGCTGGCCATTGGCTGTTTGTTCTCAATTCCATGATCTGCTCCTCCCCTGCTCTGCTCTGCATCTCAGGGGCCTGATTTCCTTTCCAACTGGCTTTCAGTTTAGGCTGGGCCAATGGGAAGCTCTGGTGGGAGGCTAGAGGGCAGGAGCATGGAAGAAGCCAGAATACCTCTCCCCCTCTTTCTCTTGCTGCTTTGGGTCACATGTCCAGCAGTGGCTGCAGCTCTACCTTGGTTCATGCTCCTCTGGACACCTCCTCCATCCATGGTCCCAGCTTCCGTCACACGGGTGCCCCATCTTGTGCTCTAATAAGACCACCTCTCCCTTTACGCCTCTTGCCCAGGGGTCAGTAAACTTCTCTTTTTAAAGGAACAGATAGAAAATACTTCAGGCCAACTGGCAAAACCAAGGATATATTGTAAGTACTTACACAACTATAATGTTTAAAATGTAATCATTAAAAAACGTAAAGTCCTTATTAGCTCATGGACTAAGTAAAAGCAGGCTGCAGGCTGGCGGGACTTGGCTCAAGGGCTTGACTTTGCCATCCATGCTCTGGGCTTAGGGGTTGTGGTGGATTCCTAGTCACTAATCTCTGGATTGCCTCCTGATCCAAGCCCTGCCTCGCTAGTTCCCTATATTAACTTTTTAAAATTGAATCACTTGGCATGAGGTCTCCTTTCCTGACTGGACCCTGACTGATAGAGGCAATGATTTGTTTCAAACCATATTCCATGAAGAGGAATTGTTATCCACTTCATCTACTTCTTATTGCTTTCAGAAACGCATTCACAAACATGTCTCGATGGAATCGTGTAAGTTTCCTTTCAAGTTAAGTCAGCTGGCTGCCTACTTGTGTTTTGACTGTCCTGGATGACATGCAGTGTTGAAAAACTAGTGACCTTCCCAAGGGGTTGCCCACAGCTAATATTGGGAACAAGAAACTGAAAATATTAAAGCTGATCCCCAGACTGACCAAATGCTACCCAACATCACTGGCAAAAGATGACAAACCGGGCTGGGTTGTAGACGCAAATTGCCATAAGAGGTGAGGCATGGATGACCATGCAAATCTGACATGCTACGTACCACACAGTACCCTCCCCACTGCGTCCACATGTGTCTAACCCCCCACTGTCTCTTCCCTGCACAGTTGCAGCTGCCTCCTAACCGGCCTCCCTGACTTTACCCCGTCCCACGCTCCCTTAAGACTATCTTCATAGCTGCAAGCCAGATCTTTTAAAAACATCAATTGCATGGCTCCACTGCACAAAACCTCCAATGACTTCCCACCTCACTCAGTATAAAATCCCAATTCGTCATGTTATCTCACCAGACCCTATGTGACCCAGCTGCTGCCGTCTTCTTCCAGCTCATCTCCTTGCTCCCTCCCTCCTCCCTCCAACCTGCAGTGCTGGTGTCCTCACTGGTTCCCAGACTCTCCCCAAGCTCAGACATCAGGCCCCACACTGGCTCTTCCCTCTCCCCGGAATACACCCTCAGGGACCTCTGAGGAGCACAGCTCTCTCTTCTCTCTCCTCTCTCTCTTAATTCTTGCAGGTCTGCACTCCACTGTCACTTCATCAGAGAGATTTTCCCCAGCCAGCTAATCTAATACAGCACGGTTCCATTCGTCATCTTATCTCCTCGGCATGGCATGTGCCGTTCCCTTGGCTTAGATCATTCTTCCTCTCCTCCTTTGGTTTTTTTCGTGTGTTTTAAAATTTTTTAAAAATTTTCTTTATTTAAGTATGGTTGGTTCACAATGTTGTGTTTAATTTCTGCTGTACAGCAAAGTGATTCAGTTATACATATATATATATATTTCATATTCTTTTCCATTATGGTTTATCACAACAGGATATTGAATATACTTCCCTGTGCTATACAGTAGGACCTTGTTGTTTATCCATCCTATATATACTAGTTTGCCTCTGCTAATCCCCAACTCCCAATCCTTCCCTGCCCACCTCCCTTCTTCTCCTCTTTCAACCGATATCTTAAATGCCATCTCCTCAGGGAGGCCCTTCTGGATCATCCTGTATGGGTAGGTGTCCTTTAACCCTCTCCATCCCCATTTCACATTTCTGTACAATGTTCACCTTTTCTTATAAACCGCCACTACTGTGTGTGTGTGTATGTGAGTGTGTGTGTGTGTTCTTTGTCTAGCTCTTTAATGTCTGTCTTCCTCCCATTCCCAAATGATTGTAAATTTCATGAGGGAAGAGCCTGTGTCTACTTTACCAACCAACACATACCAATAGGCTATATAGTTCAGGGCCTTGTACACTGTAAGTGCTCAGTAAATATTTATGGAGAGAAAGAATAAATGATCCAACATGGGATCAGTCATAGATTTGGAGAGATGATTAAAGAGGCTCCCCACTGTATTAGAAGCCATTGGTTGCCCACTCATATCTCTCTGGTACTCATCATTTCTGTATACGATGATGACTTTCTAAAGAAAGCATCACGATCTCTGCCTGAAGGCTTTCACGGGCTGCAAGTGCATGCTTGGTCTGCATGCACTGCTGGGGAGTTAATGCCTGTAGGAGCAGCTTTTGATGACCAACAGGAGTTGGTAGATAATTACCCCAGCTTCATCACTTGCCAGAAGTGAAGCGTGTTATCCACGCTTTCCTGGAAGTCTTAGTTGCCCCAGGGCCCACCGTGGTACCTTGCTCATTAATCCACTCTTCACTGGCTTTTTTCCCTTCCTTGTCTCACTATCCCACACCTTACTGGTATTTCCAGGAATCACCTGCCAAGAAAACTACAAATCCTTGTCTCAGCATGTGCTGTTGGGAGAACTCAAACTAAGACATCCTTCTATGGAATTCCCTGCCACTGTCCTTTTGGAGAAGTGCTACAACAAAAATGTTCCCATTCTATCAGTGACTCAGGTTGCCAGGGGAACAGTGCGGTGGGGATGAGGTAAACGAATTGGTCATTCTCTAATTTTTTAATTTAACCCATTCCATGGCAGCAGCCAGTGTGCCACATTTTCTGTGATCTCTGCAGACATTCCCTACAAATGACAGCTCCTCTCTTTATGTAGATATCTCCAAATATGACTGTCCTTGGTCTACAGCTGTATTCTGCCAGGTCCTTGCACCAAATTCTATTGATACAATTAACAGCAAGGAAGACACCATTCGGTGAATACTTGAGGTGCGCCAGACTCTGTTTCACGAACAACTTGTATGACCTAATTGAATGCTTACAACCATCCTATGAGGAAAGTACTCTCATTTCCTTCTTAGAGTAAGGAAACCTAGGCCCAGAGAGACTATAACTTGCCCATCTGCGGGGTGGCAGAGCTTGGATGTGAAGCCAGGGGTGTGGCCAGAGATCCACCATTAATCCTTTGGCTATACTATCTTCCATTCTCCCCACCTGCCTGCCCCAGAGAACCACCAGGTCTCATCACATCCAAAATTTATTTGAAGGCATAACATTAAAATGAGATACTGTAGTTATAAAGTTTCTGAAATTTTAGCCAAAAAGAGTGAAACCCTCTGGTAATGAGAAACAATAAACATGCTCAAATGTAATTGCAAAGGCAGCATTTCCTGAACACAAGATATAAAAAAATTGCAGCTCTTAACATTTTTATTTTCCCCAATTTGGCCTTCATGATAAAAAAGAGTTTATCACCATCGCGCTAGGGCAAGGATCTTAGGGGGAAAATGTTTTCCCCCACGACAGAGCTAGCATTACCAAATAAAGGCCCAAACTCCACAGCTTTCCTGGCATCAACCTCCACCCGTCCCCACGTTCCAAACAGAAGTGGGCGAATCAGAGCAAGTGGCCAGAGTCATAGAGAGAACACTGCTTCTGCAGCCAGTGCCCAGCAAGCCGCCCCGGCTCACCTCTCCCTCAAAACAGAAGACCCATCGTAAATTCTGTTTCAAGGATCACAAAGATCAGACTCAGAATCTCATTCTCCCATCCCACTCCCACCAAACAACCCCGGGAAGATCATGCTTGTGCCACTGAGTGTTTCTGTTCTGTACTTTGGGAGCCTTTCATTCTCCCATTAGCTTAATGAGAAAAAAAAATCCAGGCCCAATAAGAATACCTTCTAGGGCAGCCCAAATAAGCGTCAAAGAGTTAAAGCAAGTTAATAAATAAGAGATAGTTAAACATGTACACATCTCTTAAAGTTTGCATATTGGGAGAGAGAGGGATAGGGAAGCTCCCATTCTGTGTAAAATATAACATAATAAAGGGGTCATTTTCTTGTCTTGAGGGTCATTTTGCTAATTAAGTAGAATATCTTCTTCAGCTCTCTATTTTTAATTACCTTTTCTTGGTAATGAAAGTAAAAACAATATACTGAAAGAGACTTTATTGAGTGCCAGGTCTTGTGTTAACCATTTCCTATACATGATTCACTTAATACAACACTTCTATGAAATAGTTAACACTGTCTCTGTTTTCCAGATAAGGAACAGAGGTGGTAAGCAATATTCTCAACAAAACACAGCAAGGAAGTTCCAGAGCAGGGATCTGAACCCAGGCAATCCACCTCTAGAGTTCAAGCTACATTATGTTGCTTCAGTAAATTCACAGTGTAAAAAGTCATAAAACTTACTGGAGAAAATCTGGAAAATGTGGACAAGTGTACAAAGAATATTTGATGCATTCATAATCTCACCACCTAGAAATAAATTAACAAGTTGATGCAGTGATCATGACATAATCTCTATAAACAGGACATGGTTTTTGTTGTTACCCCAAGTGAAAAGCTGTGTGGTTAATCCCCAAATTTGGAGAATATATTTGCGGTGGACTGACAAACTATGGTGTACGTTTTAGACAAAATTCATTTTGGAGGCCTCATGGATCATCTCCCAAATCTAAGCAATCATCTGTTTTTCAGAAACGAAGGTTGAGTACATGCTATTATGACTGTCAATTGGAAAAGACCTACCACATATGCTAAGATACCATGACAGAGAAAACCAACCGTGGCTTCAAATTTGAAACCTGAATTGAAAACCACTGAAGGAGATTTCTGACCAAGCTGGTTTTCATATGAGCAACAGCGTACAACATCTTTTAGAGTGAGAGAAAATAGGGATCGATCTGTCTATCTATCTATCTATCTATCTATCCATCTATCTACCTATCTGTACCTCTCTCTCTACCTATCTATCCATCTACCTGTCCACCTGTCCATCCATCCACCCACCCACCCACTCACCTACCCATTCATCCATCCACTTTCTTTAATGTTGGTAATTCACACAATGGTAGTGTCTTAGGTTGGATTACCCAGAAGCAGACCCTGAGATCAAGATTTGAGTGCAACTTGTTTTTGGAAGATTCATCTCTGGAAATACCAATAGGCCAGTGGAGAATTGAGACAGGAAAGGGAAAGCAGGTAGTAAAAGGTGTGTTAATTAATGACCATGTTTCCACTGTGGGAAGTACCTGCTGGGTATTCTGAGAGATGGTGTGGGACCTGGCTCAGAGCTGTGCCTCAGGAGAGGTGAGGCACTCAGGATATTTATCCTCCAACAAACATTTGTCACTGGATGAAGGCTGCTCCAGGAGATATTAACTCCCCAGCATTTCTGGCCTGCCCTGCGTACTGACCAAGGAAGTTCCTGTGGCTTGAGAAAGCCCTTTAACAGCTATATGGGTTTACAATAAAAAGTGTAGGTGTGAATTGTGAGGGACTAACAGGTATGGGCAATGGCAGCATGTGCTACAGCCAGCTAGTATAAAATAAAACAAAATTGGAATCATTATATATATATATGTATATATATATACATATATATATATATATATATATATACACCCTTAAATGTTATTTGAGGAAATGACTTTCAGTGTCTGCCTACCACATTTTATTTAACTGATTCCCTATTTTTGGACACATAAGTTATTTCTAATTTTGAGGTACTTAGAATAATTCAATAATAAATACCTTTGTACACACTTCTTTATATCTCTGGTTATTTCTTCAAGATAAATTAATCAAGGGCAATTTTGTTAATTATCTAAAGCAGGGATTACTAATCCCATATCTAGAAGAGTGCTTGACATTGATAGAAAACTTAATATCTTTTTTATCCGGACAGGCAACTCCAGACATAAAAGTGACATAACAACTTAATTTACTTTTCATGATGAATCTGCTGTTATTCTCTATACTCAGTTGTTCTCAAATGATGGAAGATTTTTATGCCTTTATTATAGAAACCTTTTTGACTGTCTAGCCAAGGTGGCAAGTTTATCACCCATCATCAAATGAGCTGATTACTTTCAAGAAGCCAGAGGTGAACGCCTTTTCTATAAGAAGGTCGTTAACAACCTTCTCTCTTTCTTCACAAACATCACCTCACACAGGCTTAAGGGAAAATGGTTTGAGCCTTAGCATTTTGCATTTTACTTGTCTGAGGGAAAAACATACCGAATTCTATTTACCATTCATTGTCCAACAACCTGGCATGCTTTCCTTCCTACAGAAATATCTCATGAAATTCCTCAATGACCACCATTCATTACCTTCAGTGGACTTTTAGTTTTCACTTTTCTTTGAAGTGCTGAGTGGTATCACTCATTCACGACGTATCCCTACCTTCTGTGAAGCCTACACTTGCCTGGTTGTCCCACCCCTTTTCCTTCTGCCTCTTCTTGGTCTCGCTCAGCCACTGCGCTCCTTCATTTCTTCTAAGTGTGGGTATCTCTCATAGATTAGCCCTGTGTGCCCACGCTCCCATCTGTCTCGAAGACCTCTCTTCATCTAGGACTTACTTCTCACTCCATGAAGATGACTCTTGGAGTCCCATTTCCAGGCTAACCCTATCTCTTCTTACGTGGGGTTCAAGCATGGAACTTCTTGATAGAAAACACAAACACAGCATGATCAAATCCAAATTTATCTTCTCCACTTTAAAATGGTTTTCCTTCTTATTCTCTCTTTACCTTCTTGGACTCTTTCCCCATATTCAATCACACAGGAGTTCAAGGTCTTCTAAAATCTTGTCCAAAGTCATCTTTCCAGCTTTACCACTTTACTCCATCATTTTTGGCTCTACTCAGCATGTTTCAAACAACCTGAACATTGCTTTCTTCAGTTTTTATTCAAATTAGTAGATCATATTACACAACATATGACATCCAAAATCTTGAGTCTGATTTTCTATGTGATGCTGAACAAATTTCTCTCAGCTCAGCCTTCTCAAACGGAACCTCAGAACCCCCGTCATAGAGATGGTGCAATAATTATGTAGTATACTCTGACCCTTCAAACTAACCTTTGCCATGAAAACTTTTATTCCCATAGCCCCTAAGCTCTCCACTCTGATTTCCTGTCATGTGACAGGCATCATATATAAATGCAAAGTGTTAGTTGGTATTCCTCAAGTAGGCTTCCTTCCGATGTGTTAAATTTCTTTAAAATAAGAAACTCTACTTCCCATTTTTGTGGATAAATAAAGTGCTAAAAATATTGAACACAGAACCCCCCCAAATTATCAAATGAGTTTTCTACGAAAGTAGCATATTACAGTAGATGAGGAAAACAGTTAAATGCTGTTTGTTCATTTTAATCACAGACCAAACAGGTCGGGTGACAAATGCTTTATTCCCATAGTCAAAGGACATATTGCTGAATTAAATTGCTTCTGATAGAAGCGTGCATGAAAAATGCATACATGTGGTGGTGTGAAGGAGTTATAGTTTGGGCTTATTTATTGGAAGCAGCACATGAATATTTTGTAAATTATCTATGATTTTTTTTTTTTGCATTACGCGGGCCTCTCACTGTTGTGGCCTCTCCCGCTGCGGAGCACAGGCTCCGGACGCGCAGGCTCAGCGGCCACGGCTCACGGGCCTAGCCGCTCCGTGGCATGTGGGATCTTCCCAGACGGGGGCACAAACCCATGTCCTCTGCATCGGCAGGTGGACTCTCAACCACTGTGCCACCAAGGAAGCCCTATCTATGATTTTGTAAACTGAGGTTATCTCACATTTGGTAATCTGATAAGGGAGTTAAGTAGCTTTCTTTGATCTGTCATTTACAGACTAATTGTTTTTGTTCAAATGACTTGGCATTAGAGTTTACTGTCTTCCTTGTGTTTTCAATAAACGGAATAATCAGAAACTGCTGAATACTCTCGTTTTGTTTCTAAGATTATGATCAAATCATTGACATTGGTTTGTAAAATTTTATTTTTTTAATTATTTATATTATTTTTTAATAGATCTTTATTGGAGTATAACTGCTTCACAATACTGTGTTAGTTTCTGTTGTACAACAAAGTGAATCAGCATATGCATACATATGTCCCCATATCCCCTCCCTCGAGCCTCCCTCCCACCCTCCCTATCTCACCCCTCTAGGTTGTCACAAAGCACTGAGCTGAACTCCCTGTGCTTTGCTGCTGCTTCCCACTAGCTATTTATTTTACATTTGGTAGTGTATATATGTCGATGCTACTCTCACTTTGGCCCAGCTTCCCCCGCCCCGCAAGTCCATTCTCTATGCCTATGTCTTCATTCCTGCCCTGCCACTAGGTTCATTAGTACCATTTTTCTTTTTTTTAGATTCCATATATATGTGTTAGCATATGGTATTTCTTTTTCTCTTTCTGACTTACTTCACTCTGTATGACAGACTCTAGGTCCATCCACCTCACTACAAATAACTCAATTTCATTTCTTTTTATGGCTGAGTAATATTCCATTGTATATATGTGCCACATCTTCTTTATCCGTTCATCTGTCGATGGACGTTTAGGTTATTTCCATGTCCTGGCTATTGTAAATAGTGCTGCAATGAACACTGTGATACATGTCTCTTTTTGAATTATGGTTTTCTCAGGGTATATAGCCAGTAGTGGGATTGCTGGGTCATATGGTAGTTCTATTTCTAGTTTTTTAAGGAACCTCCATACTGTTCTCCATAGTGGTTGTATCAATTTACATTCCCACCAACAGTGCAGGAAGGTTCCCTTTTCACCACACCCTTTCCAGCATTTACTGTTTCTAGCTTTTTTGATAATGGCCATTGTGACTGATGTGAGGTGACACCTCATTGTAGTTTTGATTTGCATTTCTCTAATAATTAGTGATGTTGAGCTTCTTTTCATGTGCCTCTTGGCCATCTGTATGTCTTCTTTGGTGAAATGTCTATTTAGGTCTTCTGCCCAGCTTTTGATTGGATTGTTTGTTTTTTTGATATTGAGCTCCACGAGCTGTTTGTATATTTTGGAGATTAATCTTTTGTCCGTCGCTTCATTTGCCAATATTTTCTCCCATTCTGAGGGTTGTCTTTTTGTCTTGTTTATGGTTTCCTTTGCTGTGCAAAGACACTGGCTTGTAAAATTTTAGAAGAAAGTAACTTTTTGATGATATCCATCACCAGCATCTTGCTAACCCAACTTACTTCTGAAACAAATGACTTCAGAGTAATCTGAATAAATTCTAGTAGTGTCTCTTACTACTGAAATCTTCCTCGAAAAGATAGTGGCACAATATTTTAAAGTACCCAAATGCACAACTGAAATTGCAACTCTAGTAAAATTGGGCCTCTTTGGAATGTATACCTCCTACATGGACATTAGTGGGACAAAAAGGTAAGACATTCTGTGGGAGGAGATAGGCTAATCTTGATTTCTTAACAGTATAGATAGTAAATATTGTATAGATGTGATCTGCAGAGTGGCAAAAGCTTTCCTGCTTTTTTCTAGAATGGTGGTTTTTAAAATGCTTCTAGGAGACCTAGGGTTCTGAGGAGATATGACAAGTGCGGTACAGCCGGGGGTGGGCAATGTGTGTGGCAGGGAGAGGGCACAGGAAGACCAGCTGGATGTTTCAAGTCCCCTTCCTCCCCTTGTTCAACTTTTCCAATGACTCATATCTGTTATATATAGAGAGCTTCAGAGCAAGATAAGGTATGGAAGAAAAGTTCTGCTATTAAAAAAAAAAAAAAAAGGTTCATAATTTTTGTTTCAGAACCCAAGTAAAAATCTTTCAAATGAGCAGGCCACTATACTTACAGATGGTAATAAACCTTTTAATACAATTTCTCTAGCTGCTTTTAATTGGGCCAGTAATATATCTTAGGAAGAAAATGAAGAAGCCCAAGGCTGGAAAATGTTTGCGTGAAAGGCCTTTTCAAATTGTTCACTTAGCTAAGGACTGTGTGAAGTTAAATATCACCCTGCTCTCTACCACCACCCCAACCTAGGCACTGGTTTTCCATCTACACGGGTTTCTTGACTGGTATATTTTACTTTGAGGGACAGAGAGACCTGTGTTCAATGTTCAGCGACCTGCTGCTCTTTAAATATTAAGGGACTGGGACTTCCCCGGTGGCACAGTGGTTAAGAATCTGCCTGCCAATGCAGGGGACGCGGATTCAATTCTTGGTCTGGGAAGATCCCACATGCCGCGGAGCAACTGAGCCCGTGTGCCACAACTACTGAGCCTGCGCTCTAGAGCCCGCGAGCCACAGCTACTGAAGCCCGTGCGCCTAGAGCCCGTGCTCCGCAAGAAGAGAAGCCACTGCAATGAGAAGCCCGCGCAACGTAACAAAGACCCAACACAGCCAATAAAGAAATTAATTAATTTATTTATAAAAAAAAAATTAAGGGACTGACCTTCAAGTCATCTGCTTCTACCATATCTCTTGGTGGGAAATCCTGGTAGAAAGCAATGTAGACCTTACAATGTCACGAATAATGTTACTAAGCATCCCATCCCTGTTGCCCAGCCAGTGAAAATTCTCATCTCCTCTTCTAGATCCCCTGTGTTGATGAGTAAGCATGCATTGGCTTGGCCATTCCACACTAAAGCCAAGGAGTTCCTCCAGAACCTTCAGATGTGTCAAGCATCCCCACTCCCACTTCCACTAGCATAGGAAGCTCTGGTAATTGCTAAATTACCAGGCATTCTATACTTAATATTTCTCTGCTTTGGACTCCCTTATTAGTTAATTAGGAGAGTATCTACTTGAGCAGAGGTGTTTGCAACTTTTATCACTGTATGACTCTTAAAAACCATTTAATACATTGGTATAAATGCCCTGTCTGCGTGATTCATTGGCTGTGAACTGAGGCACTTTTGTTTTGGACTAGGAAAAGTTCACTAGATCAGTATACTGAGGATGCGTTCCATGATATACAAATCTTCTGAGATGCTCAGTGAGAAAGGGTTTCTGTGGCCAAAAATGTTTGGGGACACACTGTGTTCTTGGTGATTCAAAATGTGTATTAGAATGGCAAAGTGCTAAGAAGTATTTCTTAAACTTATTTTATCATATAATTTAAAAATTCTGGGAAGTCCCTGGTGGCACAGTGGTTAAGAATCAGCCTGCCAACGCAGGGGACACGGGTTTGAGCCCTGGTCTGGGAATATCCCATATGCCGCGGAGCAACTAAGCCCGTGCGCCACAACTACTGAGCCTGCACACCCAGAGCCCATGCTCTGCAACAAGAGAAGCCACCGCAATGAGAAGCCCGCACACCACGATGAAGAGTAGCCCCTGCTCACCACAATTAGAGAAAGCCCACGCACAGCAACAATGACCCAACACAGCCAAAAATAAATAAATAAATAGATAATAAATAAATAAATTTATAAAAAAATAATTCTGCCTCCCTCCCTCCCTCTCTCCTTCCTTCCCTCTCTCCCTCTTATTCTCTACCTCTTTCTTCTTACTTTCTTCCTCTTTTCTTTTTAGAAACATTAAATATGTAGGGCTCCATGGGAAAGATTTTGAAAAACACTGTACTTGCCTATTTAAGCAAAGTTTTTAGGGGCTAATTTCTACTTTTCTCTGTAATTCCAGAACCAGCACTGTATCTGGCACAAAATGAATATTTGACAAATGTTTGCTAAATTGAAGGGCACACATGAGAGTATATTAATAAGATGTCAAAATATTATGTTGAAAGTGTTTTACAAAATCACGCCAGTTATTTGGTACCAAGTGTTTGGTACTTTTACAGAAACAAATTATTTAGAAATTGAATTCAATTAATCCACTTTGGGTAGATGGATCAGAATCACAAGATGTCTGATTTGGGACAAGTCCTAGTAGGTATTTAGTCATCATTTTATAGACAGGTCTTATCTTTCATAGTGAATTTATAAAGAGGTTGAAAGAGTTATCTCAAGCAACTGAAGTAAAGGAGTAAAGATGTGAGTTCTGGGCTTAACCCGAGTGCGCTCAAACACTGACTCTGCCACCTACTGGCCAAGGAAATGTGGGCAAATATATCTGCGCCTCAGTTTCCTCATTTGAAAATGGCGATGGTACTTGTACTACCCTCAAAAGGTCACTGTGGTGACTTAATGAGATTCAAGCTAAGCACAATGGCACATGGAAACAATATTAATATCATTAAACGCATTATCAGACAGGATTGCATAGTCACTATGAAATGAGAGGTGACCACACAATTGTAGAGAGAATTTGGGAGACCTTAAAGAATTATGGACGGGAAGGAAGAAATTGTATAACTGAGATCTCCATATTGATGGACCCCAATACTGGGCAATCTGTAGCATTTTTTGGGAGAGGGAGAGTTAATTCTGGTTTGAAAGTACAACTCCCATGGAATAACTCTTCCCAGGGTAGGGTGTTAGGTGGGCCTCCTTTTACTTGTTTGGGCATTCTTCAGGCTCAGGAAGAATCCTCTCTTTTTACTCATAAGTCCCTGGGAGATTGCATTTTTTAAAGAAACCACAGAAAGAAGAAAGTGCCCTGCCCCTCCGGGAGACGAGTGAGCACAAGTCACCATTCCCTACCTGAACGGGTAGGCAAATGCTACGTCAATGCTGAGGTTACTTTCCGTCTTGTTGACACAGTCCACACTCAGCCGCAGGCCTCCGGAATAGCCACCGCATGTTGCAAATGCAAAGATTGCAAAAAGCTGTGGAGAACAAAGAAACAAAAGAGAAGGCGGCTATTAGGATGGTGCTGATCTCACGAGATCTGTCAACAGGAGCTCAGCGTCTCACACTGAGAAAGGTTGGAGTTCTTCTAAAGTGCGGCATCTTATTTGGTTCAGGCTGGAATGAAGGCCAGGGTGATGATGGGGAATGGGGTGGTGGGGTCTGAAAAAACTGTCTGGAAAGCTGGAGTAATTTTGTTTGTAGAAAAATTAAACACAAGGACAAAATATCTGTTTGAGGCCAAATATCGGTGTAAAGAGCTGTCACACCTCAGAAAGTAGAGAAGGTAAACTCACATCAAAGGCTCTGGAGAGCTACACACCAAGGGATTAATGATGGATACCTCCAGGTAGGAAGAATTTGGTACGTTTCCTTGCTTGCTTCTTTTTGTTTATCTGTATTTTTTGCAATACACATGTTTTGTCTTTTGGAATAATACAGATTTTTAAAAATGCATAGTCAGAGAATTTTAGAGTTGATGGGTAGAGGAAGAGGAGGTATCTAAAATATGCTATTCCAGAGGACAAGATCTCAGTATATGTCAGCCTCAATGCCCCTTTGGTGGTTCCAACTCTGTATTCCTTGCTCTTTCTGAGTCAACTACTAAAATGTTCAGCTGGTTACAAACTAATGTCATAGTCTATCCTAGTGCAGAACATGCATCTATGGGAATTAGGTACTGAAAATTAAGAACAGGAACTCAGAGAAGTCTTCCAGAGAGAAGATACATCTGAGACGGTGAGAATGGCATAAGATGGGAAGGAAACAAATGCCAAACTTTGTCCAGTTAGTTTGGCTAAATTCAAAAGAACTTCCTGCTCATTTCCAAAGAAAGTCAATCAAGCGCACTTAAAACTCACCCATTCTGTAATACTCCCATTTATTTTATTTTAATTTTGGAATGTGGGATCTTCCCGGACCAGGGCACGAACCCGTGTCCTCTGCATCGGCAGGCAGACTCTCAACCACTGCGCCACTAGGGAACTCAGCTTTTTATAGTAGCTTGGAGTCCCCATTAGGAACACCAGATCACTGCATAGCGAGAGGAATTCTTGTGTAAGGGTTAAGTGCATGGGCTCTGGAATGTGACCTTGGGAAAGTTGCTTAATGCACCTGTGAAGCCGGCTGGTCCTGAACTTTTGTTTGTTGGGGTTTTTTTGATTACTGATTCAATTTCATTACTAGTGATCAGTTTGTTCAGATTTTGTTTCTTCCTGATTCAGTCTTTTTTGTATTTAATTTTTTTTTATACAGCAGGTGGTTCTTAGTTATCTATTTTATACATATTAGTGTATATATGTCAATCCCAGTCTCCCAATTCATCCCATCACCACCACATACACCCCCCCGCCCCTGCCCCGTCCCTGATTCAGTCTTGGAAGATTGTATGTTTCCAGGAATTTTTCCATTTCTTTGTGGTTATCTAATTTGTTGGCATATAATTGTTTGTAGTAATCTCTTATGATTTTTTCTATTTCTGTGGTGTCGGTTGTAACTTCTCTTTCATTTTTGATTTTATTCATTTGGGCCCTTTCTCTTTTTTTCTTGATGAGTCTAGCTAAAGGTTTATCAATTTTATCTTCTCAAAGAACCAGCTCTTAGTTTCATTGATCTTTTCTATTGGTTTTTAGTCTCTATCTCATTTATTACCACTTTGATCTCTATTATTTCTTTTTCTTCTACTAACTTTGGGCTTTGTTCTTCTTTTTCTAGTTCCTGTAGGTGTAATGTTAGATTGTTTGAGATTTTTCTTGTTTCCTGATGTAGGCCTGTATTGCTTATAAACTTCCCTCTTAGATCTGCCTTTGCTGAGTCCCACAGATTTTGGAATGTTTTGTTTCTATTTTCATTTGTCTCCAGGTATTTTGTGATTTCCTCTTTGATTTCTTCAGTGATCCCATGGACCAGGAGAAGCATATTTGGTAGCATGTTGTTTAGCCTTTAAGTATTTGTGATTTTCACAGTTTTCTTCTTGTAATTGAGAGTCTGGTCTTATACCACTGTGGTGGGAAAAGATGCTTGAAATGATTTCAGTCTTCTTACATTTAAGACTCATTTTTTCATCTAACATGTGATCTATCCTGGAGAATGTTCTAAGTGCATTTCAGAAAAATGCACATCCTGCTCTTTTGGGGTGGAATATTCTGTATTTATATATTAAGTCAATCAGATATAATGTGTCATTTAAGGTCAATGTTTCCTGATTGATTTTCTGTCTGGATGATCTATCCATTGATATAAGTGGGGTGTTAAAGTCCCCTACTACTATTGTATTGCTGTCAATTTCTCCTTTTATGTCTGTTAATATTTGCTTTACTGTTGGATTAATCTTTTCTATTATTATGTAAGGCCCTTCTTTGTCTCTTTTTACAGTCTTTGCTTTAAAGTCTATTTGATCTGATGTAAGTATTGATACCCCAGCTTTCTTCTTGTTTCCATTTGCATAGAATATCTTTTTCCACTTCTTCACTGTGTGTCTTTCACTCTGAAGTGGCTCTGAGGCCCGACTGAGACTGTTGTGGGTATGCTGCTATGTGGGGCTGGACCCCTGGAGCAGGAGACACCTGGAGGGGTGCCAGTGCCAGCTGGGGATGCCTGCTGGGTAGAACGTGGCAGCAGCTGCTGTGGAAGAGCCAGCTGGGGCAGGCAGGTTGGGCAGGGTAGGTCCTCAGGGAAACACGTGGTTGGTGCACATGGTGTCAGCTAAGGTGATGGAGAGTGACAGAAGTGGTTACATGCTCATGCTGAGCCCGCGAGGTGGATGGAGAGTTTAAAAAAAAAATGGCACCTGCCACTTCTTCTGTCTCTGGAGAAAATTTCACCAGATCTCTGCCTCTCCAGCACATGCCCTAAAATTTAGTCAATGAATCTCTTTCTTCTATGACACAGGCACTTCTTAAAAAAAAGTTATTTACTTTATTTTTGGCTGCGTTGGGTCTTCGTTGCTGTGCACGGGCTTTCTCTACTTGCGGTGAACGGGGGCTGCTCTTCGTTGTGGCGCGCGGGCTTCTCATTGCTGTGGCTTCTCTTGTTGCGGAGCACGGGCTCTAGGCATGTGGGCTTCAGTAGTTGTGGTTCGTGGGCTTAGTTGCTCCATGGCATGTGGGATCTTCCTGGACCAGGTCTCGAACCCGTGTCCCCTACACTGGCAGGCGGATTCTTAACCACTGCACCACCAGAGAAGCCTGACACAGGCACTTTTTAAGCTGCTGCTTCTGCACTGGGACTTGGAGTAAGTGAGTATGTATGTATGCTCTTCAAGAACTAAGTCTCAGTTTTCCACAGCCCTCCAGCTTTCCTGGACATAAGCCGCTCTGGCTTTCAAAGCCAGACGTTATAGGGGCTCATCTTTCTGGTGCAGCTCCCCCAGGCTGGGGAGCCCAATGTGGGGCTCAAACCCCTCGCTCCTCAGGGGAAACGACCATGGCTGTGATACCCCTCCCTCTGTGGGTCAGGGCACCAGGGGTGACAATGAGATCTCCGGAGGATAAAGCTTTGATTTATAGCATTTGCCAATTTCCATGGTGTAAATACTCCCACCATGGCAAATTCCAAGCTACCAACACAACACCTCTGAACCTTGACTGGGAAGAGACCTTGGGCTTCTTTCACTGATTTCACTTCAATTATTCATTCGTTTATCCATTCAATCACTTATTATCACTTACTGATTTAGCTACTGTAGGAGAGACCGTTGATGCTCTGCTGAGATCCCCGCAGCCCACCCTACAGGCCACCTGCATTTTCAGGGGGACAGTCCTCATACGCATCAAAGGCTCCTCCCCAAACACTCGAGGTTCTCCGCTGAGGGCTTTCTCAGGCAGCAGGAATGCAGCCTGTGACTGGGGCACGGTGCGAGTCTCTGGGAGTCAATTCCCTGGCAGCTTCCAAACAATGTGGGATGGAAACTGGTGGATAAACCCCCAGTGTCCCTGTCTGTCTGTGGGGAAAGTTTGAGGTGTGTTCAGTATAGTTTCTTCCAATGGGATTAAGCCCCTGTTGCCCACAGCAACATCTGCTCACAAACGACACCCTTGGTGGGCGTTTTCCTTTTTCTGTCTCATTTCCCCACTCATCATTGTGCTTCCTGGCATTACTTCTCAGGTGACCTTGCTGAGTCTAAATTCTTGTATTTTCAAAAAGCAGGTCTCAGGATCTGCTTTTGAGGAATGCAACTGAGACAGTTACCAAACACGGACCCAGCACCGATTACTCTCTAGGCACTGCAGTGGCCCTAGGACTGTATTAATGGAAGGACTGGTACCACTCAGTGCACCTTAGCTCATGCCTCTCAGCTTCTAGCTCGCCACGCTCTCATCTCTGCAGCCCTCTCCAAAGAAGCTGAGCCCCTTTGCAAACAGAAAGTCTTCTTGGACTACGTTGTCCAGAGGAGGGCTCCTGACCCCAGCCCACGCCACCCTGACTCCCATTATTCCCTGCCGCTGTTGTTGTTTACCTGAGCAGACATTTAAAAACCTGTATTTGGTCGGATAGCGTATTCACCTGTTTATGTTTTGTCTGACCACTTCCCCGAGGAAAGGTAATACCCTTGTCTGTGTTTACTGATGAATCCCAGCCCTTGGCACGAAGTAGGTGCTCCCTAAACACACGTTGACTAAATATAGTTGGCTCCCCTACCTCCAGGGAACCTGCTGTCCATTTGGGGATGCAGACAAGTGGATGAACAGGTGCAGTGACAGTGCTTTACGGTGGTGGCGGTCACTGGAGCATGCTAGAGAAAAATGTGGTGCATGCTTGCAGAGGAGTGGAGGGGATGTGCGGAGTGGAGTCTGGAGAAATGGACAGCTAAGCAGACACCAGGCAAGCATGCCAGGTTTAGCCACGTAAGAGGGAGAAAATGAGTGTTTTAGGCAGAGAGAGCAACAAGTCAAAGATACTCAAGTGAGCAAGTGAGGCACATCTCGGCTGTGCAGTTGGTAGGACAGGAGCAGACACTGTAAGATGGGAAGAAAGTGGTGACTCCATTCAGGAGGCAAGAGGGATGTGTCAGGTCTGGTCTAGGGAGGATCCAAAAACTAAGGCCCCTGAGCCATGTCCAGTCACATCCATTCACTCACGTATGGTCTACGGCTGCTTTCAGGTTACAATGATAGAGCTGAGTATGGACAGTAAAGATTCTACGGTCCAAAAAGGCAAACCTATTTACTATCTGGTCGTTAACAGAAATCGTCTGTCCGCACGAGGA
The DNA here is from genome assembly GCF_003031525.2 of Neophocaena asiaeorientalis asiaeorientalis. NCBI lineage: Eukaryota > Metazoa > Chordata > Mammalia > Artiodactyla > Phocoenidae > Neophocaena > Neophocaena asiaeorientalis. The sequence goes on along the minus strand of NW_020173377.1, from coordinate 10,876,634 downwards.
AACCTGAGTTTTAGGAGGGGGTTGGGTTTTCGGCAGGGGAGGGGCGTGACAAATCTGCATTTCAGAAAAGCCACACTGGCAACAGTGGAGAGTGCGGGTGGAGACAGGGCAGGACCTGATGCTGGACGATGAGCAAGTGTCTCACTTCCCCAGACAGTCTGCAGACGCTTTGCCAGCAGGACCACACCTCAGTTCTCTTTGTATCCTTGCTGTGCCAAAACATGGTAGGCGGCTCATAAATGTTGTCAAGTGAATGAAAATATGAATGAATGAGCAAGACAAGATGAGAGGATGAAGGGCTTGAAAACGTGAACCCTGGCACCGAAGCCCAGAATAATAAACACTGTGAAGGCGACGATGACGGCGATGATAACGATGATGATAGCACTAAAAAAATCAACCACATTTGATTCTCGTGGCCAGTCTCTTCAGTAAATACATTATTTATATGAGCCCATTTAATCCTCTCAACAACCCTCTGAAGTGGAAACATAACCCCTCATTTTTCACATGAAGAAACTGGGTCAAACTGCACGCCAAGATCACATGGGTTATTGGTATGTTAAGTAGTCATGGTTTGAACTCGGATCTGCCTTTCTCTAAAGTTTATCTTCCCTCTTCCCAACTCTCCCAGGGCTGTGAAGGGCATCTCACTTGGCTGGAGCAGACTATGGAAAGACTAATATCAATTAAGGGCTAGTTAAGGCTTTCTCTGTCACATCAATGCTCAGGAAGCCAAGTGAGGACTAAATGAAGCACCTGTAAGACAAAGTCCTGATCATCAACGTGGATGCCAGTGGCAGCTCGTGGATCTTGCCTCAGCCTCACAAGGCTTCGCTCTGCAGTATCACAGGACATCAGGGGGGAGGAACTTAGAATCTGGTATGATAAAGACACTGGAGAAGCTGCCAGGAGTAGTTCTGCCAATTACATTTAACAAGCCCCTCTTCCTAATTCTCAGCCACCCATGGTGGGTCGGGGGTTGGGGGAGCGGGGTTCCTCACTTTCACTCTCGTCCGTCATTCAACAGCTTATAGGTGAAAGAGACCCAGTTCCTGCCTCTGATGAACCCCTCTGGTGCCTTCTCCTTTTATGATTTGTCTTGGGCTGAGTCATTGGTCCTCAGCACCCCTGAGGAGCATTTCTGGGAACACAGCTGTTTAAAAGAGCTGATTACTCACTAATAGCCCTGGAAAAGTGAGGAATACACACTGTCAGGATATTTTCTGGAGCAGAAACAGTGTTTAATTAACTGTGGCTTCCCTCATAGCCCAGAGGCTGCCCAGGAGGACCTCAGCTGACTGATGAACGCCTCTAAAACTTAATGTTCCAATTTTACTCATTTTGGTGCAATTCTTCTTTCTTCTAGTGTTTCTTCTCTTATTGATAATTGGATTTTTCCAAAGAAACTGACAAAGCACCTATTCTGGCCATCAGTTTATGGTTACTGCAACACTCTGACCCAGAAAGTTTTTGTGAACAACCCTGTAAAATCTCATATGAGGCCTTCCCGTGAAGATAAAAACTGCAGGTCATCCCTGGAAGACAATATAATTCTATCTTATTTGGAGGCACTGAAAACCATGGTCAAAAAGCTCTTCCCCATAGAGCTGTATGTTTTTTCTCGTAGTTGTATATAACTATCTGTGTTCTTAACCAGCTCCAATATCTCCCACGCTGCTTTCCATTTCAGGCTACCTGTCAAGAATTGTATACTGTGCCCTTCTAGCTGCTTTGTGATTTATATGAAATCTTCCCAAGCAAAGGCAACCTCCTGAAACTGGTACTTCATAGTAGCACCTGAGGAATTCTGACCAGGCCTTGCAGAAGGAGAACCCCAAATTATTTATATAGCATAAGAAGTTTCTGTTTTCATTTTCTTAAACCTGTAGCCTGGAGATGGATCACTTAATAACGTATTTGGGCACAGGTAACAGAAAGCTTGATAAATAGTGGCTTAAACAAAGAGGACTTTGTTTTTCATATGTATTGAGAAGTCTACAACTAAGTGGCTGCTGGTATGATGATGTCTGAGCCAACATCTCTTTGTTTCCTGTGGTCTCTGCCTCATCACCAAAAAATGGTTGCTGCATTTCCATGGATATCCTTAGCTGCACGGGAGCCTAAGAAGTGAATATTTGGCTTTCCTGGGCTGCAGAGGGGAGGTAGGCAATGGTACAAGGGCTGGGAATGGTTATTCAGTCAGCCAGTTGCCACTGTCTGCCCCAGAAATTTATGGGAGATGAAGAAGTAAAACAAGCATTCATGGCATTTTATAAAGGCAAGATAGCATAGTCAAGCCCATTCAGCATCTAGTCATTTCCTCTTCCCTGGACAGTACCTAGAAAGTCCTGTGCCTTATATGCTAAATTTAACACTTGCCCATGAAGAGAAATGTAAATTTCTGCTTGAATTTTATTTTCCAACATAAAGCCTGACATAAATCTTTAAAGTAAAATGCATGACTGAAATAGTAAAAATAAATTGCAAACTTCATGCCTATTAAAAAAATAATCAAATAAATTTTGAAGTAGTCAATCAATGAACTATTATGCGATACTTAAAAAGTATGAAAAGCAGTATAGAAAGTTATAGGTGATCTTATGTAAAGCAAAAAAAAAAAAAAAGCAAATTGCCAAGTATGACATATGTGCATTACATTTTTGTAAAAGGAAGTATTTATACATGTATACATTTTTAATGGACTTGAAAAGGTCTAGAAATGTTGTACTGAAGTATTATCAGTTTTTAACATTAAGGAGTAAATTTTGGAAGCAGAATCTTATTTTTAAATTATTTTTGTATTGTTTCAACTTCTTCCAATAAGCATGCATAACTTTCGCAACTAAAAAAAAGATATTATTAAAGCAAATTTACCGTTACCAAAGGGGAGAGGGAGGGTGGGAAGGACAAATTAGGCATATGGGATTAACAGATACAAACTACTATAAATAAAATAGATAAGCAATAGGATTTACTCTATAGCACAGGGAATTATATTCAATATCTTGTAATAACCTACAATGGAAAATAGTCTGAAAAATATATAACTGAATCACTTTGCTGTACACCTGAAACAAACCCAATATTGTAAATCAACTATACTTCAATTTTGAAAAAAGATCTTATTACAATTGCAAATTTAGACAACCTCTGGGTAACTTGAACAAAGTAAATTCAGACCTGTCATTAGACAGCTATGCTATTTTTAACCTCCATTTTGATGAAAAAAATGTAAAATCAAAGAAAACCCACTCCCTTTCAGAATTATCTTCATAATACCTTCAAATTATTTACATTTGGGGGAGGGACAATATAAGAATGGGGGGAAAAGGGTTATTATGGGATTATATGAAATCATGTGTGTGAAACTTCTAAAAATTGTAAAGCGCTATAGAATTCAAAGAATCTTTCATTCAGTAAAAAAAGTTTAAAAATTATTTACATTTATAGAGAGTGTAAATGGAATCACATTTTTGACTTGCTCATTTATTAAAATACTTCGGCAAAGTCACTGTTTACAATCAAGGTAAGACTATTTCAAAATATACCATGGGAATATATGCTTAAGAATGTGTCAGTCTTCAGTTGAGTAAAAGTGTAACTTACCTTTTGTCAGATTCAGTGATGGTCATTGTTTTTAAAGGACTCCACTCCCATTCTCTCATATCCGTCATAACGGAGTAACAAGAAAAAATAAAAATTCCACAGAACTTCTCACTGAGAACTGAAACCATTTCTCTGACACCTGACTTAAAAGTCTTATGAATTAATTTCTTGCCTATTGTAGTGGTTTTGAACTTGACATTTTTCTGGAGAAATCTGATCTTAGATCACTGAAGAAAATCATTGATAGATATCTAAACCGCACACTTTTGCTTGACAGGAAAATTAGAGTAAGATAAACGCATGGAACACAGCCACTGTTCTATAATTTAATAACATGTATAGAATACGGTGGCATGAACTATTCCCTGCCAGAAGCCATGTTTTCATGATAATGTAGCATGTTTAGAATTTTTTTAAAACTAAAGTCACAATCCTTTAACCCCATTTTTTTTTTTTTTTATAAAGAGCAGGCTTTAGTTACCATGTCTCTAAATAGAAAGTAAAAGTCAGGTTGGGATTCTATTCTGGATGAATTCGGTGTATTTCATGTGTCTTCTTTAAAATTCGAACATTTCATGAAACAGAGTTATATTTATATCCATAAAGCAAATTAGAATAACATAGGATTATCTGGGGGAAAAATACTGATCCATAACCAACTGGCCACATTCAATTAATTCTTTTCATTAGACTGTATGGCTGATTAAACAGAGAAGTTTCTCTCATTCACTCTCCTTTAAAAAAAAAATTAAAACAAAAAAATTTTGTCTTAAATGCAGCTTCACTTTAATGAAAGACAAGCACAGGGTCCCACAAAAAGAACAGAAGGAGCTGATTTTTTCTGCTTGTTTAGCCATTTTTATGCTTGTGGCTATATTATAAATAAATAAAATCCAGGGCTTATCAACTATAAGCCAGGAATATGAACAGGCATCATATTTAAGCTCATGAACTAAGAGGCAGAAACCCAGAATGAGTCATAAAACCATTTACTGTCAAAAGAATTTTTAAAACATGCAAATAACTATGTAGAGAGATTCAAAGGCCTTTCTACATTCTACTTGCTTTGCACACACCTCACTGGCAAGTCGCATCTCTCTACTGTTCATACTTCAAGATATTTGTGAAGTTCTGATTGTTCTGATTCTTGACCTGGGAATCAATGTCTGAACCTCCCAAACATAATGCACAGTCATCAAAACACTTCTGGAATAACAGGGCACTTGCTACCATGTATTATTTTGATTATGTAATGGAAAAGAAGCAAGCCTGACATAGGCAGTTAAAATGTAGCATTTATTCATTTGAAAAATACCCAAAATACTAGAGTAGAAGTTCTGGAGGAACAGTTTGAAGTATATTCTAAAGTAATATTTTCTAATTATAATTCTAATCATAACAACACAACTGCTGCTACTATTTAGGGAGCTTCTACTTGTGTCCAGCAATACACTTGTCTTTAATAACTGTAATGTGCTTTACAGACATTATCTCATTAAAATCTCATACCTCTGTGAGGTAGGTATCATCATCACCCGCATTTCAGAGCTGGGTAAACCATGGCATTGAGGGGTTAAGTGACTCATCCAAGACCACACAGATAGAGAATGACAGTTTGAATCCAGGAGGTCATTGCTATACTAAAAGGAACAATTAATCATAAAAATCTAATTGGTCACTGTTAGAGGATACTAGTGAACTAAAAAACTCGTAAATGAAAGGGAAGCATCAATCATTTATCTTGCCTTTTCTTTAAGAATGCTACTAGTAAGTGACCTAATAGTAGAGAAGAAGTTTGCCTTCATAGAACTATTCACCTAATAATGACAAAGAATTAGAATATCACCATTTTGCAACCTGTTATGGACTGAATATTTGTGCCTCTACCCTAATGCATATGTTGAATCCCTAACCCCCACTGTGGCTGTATTTGGGGATGATGCCTCTAAGGAAGTAATTCAGGTTAAATGAAGTTAAGGGTGGGGCCCCAATCCCATAGGATTAGTGTTCTTTTATTATTATTATTTTAATTAACGTACAGTTGATTTGCAATGTAGTGCCAATCTCTGCTGTGCAGCAAAGTGACTCAGTTATATACATATAGACATTCTTTTTTTATATTCTTTTGCATTACAGTTTATAACAGGATATTGAACATAGTTCCCTGTGCTATACATTAGGACCTTGTTGTCTGTCCATTCTAAACGTAATAGTTTGCACCTAGCAACCCCAAACTCCCAGTCCATCCCTCTCCCTCCCGCCCTCCCTTACGGCAACCAAAAGTCTGATCTCTATGTCTGTGAGCACGTTTCTGTGTTGTAGATAGGTTCATTTGTGCCATATTTTAGATTCCACGTATAAGTGATATCATACGGTATTTGTCTGCAACTAGAGATTATCATACTAAGTAAAGTACGTCAGAAAGAGAAAGGATTAGTGTTCTTAAAAGAAGAAACATCAGGGCTTGCTCCCTTTCTCTGTATCTCTCCCTGTGTGTACTGACCAAGGAAAGGAGCACACAGCAAGGTGGCAGCCACTTACAAGCCAAGGGGAGAGCCCTCAGAATGAAATCTACCTTGCAAGCATGTTAATCTTGGACCTGTCAGCCTCCAGAACTGTGAGAAATAAATTTCTAATTTTTAAGCCACCCAGTCTTTGGTACTTTGTTATGGCAGCCCAAACTAAGACACAACCCTTAACAAATTAATCTAAACACTGATGACTGATAACACAAAAAGAGAGACAGCCAAATATTATGTGCCTCTAATGGAAGAAGATCTTACCAATTTTGAGGTATTCTTTGCAAAAAAACCCCCAAAACCTGAATTTGATCAAGTCTCTATGTCCAACTGCCAACTTACAAAGAAATGCAGGAGAGAGAGAGAAACACGTGTAAAATGACATCACAAGGGTGAAATCAGCAAAATCCAGATGCCGAGAAACTCTCCAGGTGTAAATACCTTGTTTAAGAATAACAACAATAAATTATTAAACTGTATGAATAACGACACAGAGGAGGAGACTGAGAGAGAAGAGCTTATGCATGAAAAGGTCTAAAAGATATATCAAAAATCCAGATTTCAGAAAACTAAAAAAAAAAGTCATGAGATTAAGAGAGATATTTGGAAATTAATAGATATTTGATGACAACTGAATTATTGCTCATTTTTAAGACATGTGAAGTGGTATTGTAGCGTTTTTGTTTTCAGTACCTTTGAGAGATACACACCAATTTATTACAGAAGAAATGATCTAATGCTTGGGGAGTATAAAAGGAATAATGTTAGCTATGAGTTGATTATTGCTGGAACGATGAGGAAACAGAGGCTCATTATATTATTCTGTGTTTTTTATATGCTTGAAATTTTCCATTATTAAGAGTATTTTACAAATTTGAGATCATATTATAAACCAATCTAGATATACATGTCCATGTGTAGTCAAAATTAAATAGTTTTTAAAATTTAATATGTATGTGAACAGTTTTCAAGATATTTTGTTTAAGGATATTCAAGAATAATCTTGGGCTTCCCTGGTGGCGCAGTGGTTGGGAGTCCGCCTGCCGATGCAGGGGACGCGGGTTCGTGCCCCGGTCCGGGAGGATCCCGCATGCCGCGGAGTGGCTGGGCCCGTGAGCCGTGGCCGCTGAGCCTGCGCGTCCGGAGCCTGGGCTCTGCAGCGGGAGAGGCCGCGGCAGTGGGAGGCCCACGTACCACCAAAAAAAAAAATAATAATAATCTTAAAATTTCTGAGAGGATCACTTAAAAATTTTTTTTATTGGAGTATAGTTGCTTTATAATGTTGTGTTAGTTTCTACTGTATAGCAAAGTGAATCAGCTATACGTATACATATATCCCCTCTTTTTTGGATTTCCTTCTCATTTAGGTCACCACAGAGCACTGAGTAGAGTTTCCTGCACTATATAGTAGGTGCTCTTTAGTTATCTATTTTATACATGGTATCAATAGTGTATATATGTCAATCCCAATCTCCCAATTCATCCCACCCCGTTTCCCCCATGGTATCCGTATGTTTGTTCTCTACGTCTGTGTCTCTATTTCTGCTTTATAAGTAAGATCGTCTATACCAATTTTTTCAGATTCCACATATATGCGTTAATATACGATATTTGTTTTTCTCTTTCTGACTTACTTCACTCTGTATGACAGTCTCTAGGTCCATCCACATCCTGAAAGGATCGCTTTTTAAAGTAAGGAAGTTTCATTCTGTTTTATTATTATAATACTGCAGGACTTAGAGGAAAATATATTCTCTTTAACACAAATTTTTCTTTTTTTTTTTTTTTTGCGTATGCGGGCCTCTCACTGTTGTGGCCTCTCCCGTTGAGGAGCACAGGCTCCGGACGCGCAGGCTCAGCGGCCATGGCCACGGGCCCAGCCGCTCCGCAGCATGTGGTATCTTCCCAGACCGGGGCACGAACCCGTGTCCCCTGCATCGGCAGACGGAATCTCAACCACTGCGCTACCAGGGAAGCCCGAATTTTCTTTCTTAATAATCTTTTATTGATTGTTCTAAGAACCCATTTAGTTCTGCCTCATTATGAGAGAGCAGCCTTTTCTCACTATGTTTTAATGAGATGAAAGATCACCATAGCCTAAAGGACTATACACTCTATGTAAAGGACATTATTTCTTAGATAATAAGACAAAAATTCCCACCATCATTCAGTAATGTCTTTCTATTGATTAAATTCAAGAGATAAAAAAATATATCAACTTACTTAATATTTAACAGATTGGCTTTAGTTTCTGAGTACTAATGTTGTTAAGTGGAGTTCATATAGACCATACCCATAAGCACAGACATAAATATTATCCCAACTCCAGCACTGCAGAAGAGCCTGAAAATATGTAGCCATCTAGTGACTATGGACAGAGTGACCTTTTCTAAACATCTTAGCTTCTGGATCCCAAGTTAAACTTAAACCACTTTTTAACACATCTAGCAAGGTTAAAATACCATCAGAGAATCATTTTATTTGTTCATGGGACTCAAAGATGATTCTGCAAAACAAAACAACAAAAAAAGTGACACAATTCTAAAAGAAGGGATTTGCATGGGCTAGAAAAAACTGGAAGATGTGGGAACAGAAATGTAAGTGGGAACTGTCTTGCAAATAGTTGATGTCCAATAAAAATGCACTTAATGAATGTGAGGGATAATTCTTCCTCTAAAGAACGAGAAGTAGTCACTGGATGGGGCTCCAGGGAATCATGGTGAGTTGGAAAGGAGGGAAATTGAGGAGTCCTATGTGAAAGGATCTTAATTTTCTTAGCGGATGGATAAGTGAAATCAAATAATGAATGGAAGTGAAGGAGGAGATTAGGAATTTGAGGAACTAGGAAAAAACGCTCAAATACCTACTGAAGAGGTGAAAAGAAATGAACTAAAAATGAAACAAGAATTACAAAAGGGCATGATGTCATTATGCTATCTGCCTTGCTTGGCTGGAAGCCCTCTGAGGGCCGGGACCATCTCTTGGTTATCTTCACATCCCCCATACTGCAGAAGTGTTCTCATCATGTCTGTAAATTAAATAATCTCCTCAATTTGTGCAAGTACACCCAGAGCACGCCTCCAGGACCTGTCAGATACACACAGAAGTAATTTAAAAAGTAGGATACAATAGTAGAGCCAAAGTTCTTTGATGAAGGTAAATAAAGAACAGCATGTCAGAACTGTCATCAGGGTAAAAATACTTAGCTCATAGCAGGCATTTCATAGTAATTTTTTGAACTAATGGAAATACATCCCTTATCTCCCTCCAAACAGGGTGGGACCCACAAGTTTATATCAAAGTACTTGGTTCGAGGGTGGGTAGGGGGTCCACCAGAAGTGGTTAAAGTAAAAGAGTCTGGAAAGAAATAAGTAGAACTAGAAGAGGGGCCCTCTTTTGATCTCACCGAGCCTTACCACTGCATCTGGCAGATGCTGGGATGGAATCCAGAATCCTAAGAGAGCCAGTGGTCTGTGGGGAGAAGATTAGAAGCGATATTTTGACACAACCCCAGGAAAAGGCCAGAACAAAGATGTAAGAAAGTGTCAGACTTGCTCAAGTAAAAGAAGGAAGCTGCTGCATTTGGCTTTTATCGGTTGATGTGTTTATATTCCCTGGGAAGAAATGGTTGACAAACGCCAGAGGGAAGTAGAAAGAGCTGGGTAATGTAGAGCTTGCTTCAGAGGAAGCTGATCTCTTTAATGGTTATGATTATCACAGCTTTCTCATTTCTTAATGCTACAAATTCAATGAAACATTGGAAATGAAATAACAAACCCATTTACCTGGTATGGCATAAAGACTCTGGGCTTAATGAGCATTTAAAGGCTGTGTTCCCTTGAACGTGGCTCCTAGAACCCACGAGAACAGCCTCCTTTGAGATATGCTCCATCTAAGCCCATGGTACCTCCTTCTGTCCCATCATCAAAGCCAAAAACCTGACAGCCCTCCTTCACCTCATTCATTCAAACAGTCCCCTGGCTTTGTTGGTTCTGCATTCTTAATATTGATCAGAGCTTCTCTATTCACTTGCTACTTCTTTGACCCAGGCCACCATCACCACTGGCCCAGAGTAATGGTGTGGTCTCCTCTCAGTTGTACCTGCCTTCAACCTTGCCCTAGGACATCCAGGCTCCATTCTGCTGCAAGGGTCACCTTTCCAGAATCCAAGTTTAACTACCTTGCCTCCCTTTTCCACTTATCACCATTGAATGGCCCTCCACTGCCTACCAGATCAAGTGTGGCTTCCTTAGCATGGCACGCAAGGCCTTCTGTCTTCGAGTCCCTCCCTCCTGCCCTCTCTGGCCTCACCTCTCATTATTTTCTGTGAACAACAAATTACTTACGACCCACCCCGCCAGATTATTAGCCATTCTTTGCATATAAGCCCTCACTTATGTGAGTGTCTTCATCATCTTTGTGTTTTAAGACTCAGTCCAAGTGCCACTTCTCCATGCAGCTATCCTTATATCACTCCTTTATAACTTGGTGGTAGACAGAATAATGAACCCCCCCCCACCACAAGGATATCCACATACTAATCTCCTAACATGTAATTATCTTACACAGTAAAAGGGACTTGGCAAATGTAATTAAATTAAGGACACTGAGATGCAGAGATTATGCTGGATTATCTGGGTGGGCTCAATGCAAGCACAAGGGTCCTTATAAGAGGGAGACAGGTCAGAGTCAGAGAAGATGTCATGACAGAAGGGGAGGTGAGGGAGGGAGAGAGAGAGCGAATTTCAAGGTGGGTGACCCAGGCTACCAGTTTTGAAGTTAGAAGAAGGGGCCATAAGGAATGCAGGAGGCTTCTAGAAATTGGAAAAAAGCAAAGAAAAATAATTCTCTCCTAGAGCCACCAGAAGGAATGCAGCCCCAATGACACCTTGATTTTAAGATTTCTCATCTCCAGAACTCTAATATAAACTTCCATTGTTTTGTCACAAATTTTGTGGTAATTGTGGCCATGGGAAACGAATACACATTCCCTGTCCTTCCTTCCCTCCACCACAAGGGAAAATTGACCCCTCTGTCTTTAAGCTTCTATTGGACCCTTCATACTTTATAATTTACATACCTTCCTCTCCTAACAAGAATATAAATGCTTAAAGGCAGAAACTGCATCTCTTGCATATTTATGCATGAACATAGGGCTAGAACATACACGACTATTCATTTATTCATTCACTCATTTTCTCCTTCAAATATATACTATTTATTGAGTGTTTAATATGCACCAGACACTGCTATGTTCAGTAAATGCACTGAAGAGCAAAAACAGAGGCTTCCTGTCTTCAAGGAGCTTATAGCTTGATGGAAGAGTGAACATCAATTAAATCACCCCCAAAAGAATCTGAGGTGACTGAAGGATGTATAAAAGTGGATGATGAAAGGTACTCAGGGTGGGCAGAGGGAATGGAACACGCAGAGGCTCTGTGGGAAGATGGAGCATTTGCAGAGCTGATCTGGATGAAGCAAGGCAGTAGGGGCATGACGGGAGGGCGCGATCTGGCGCAGCAGGCAAGGGCTGGATGCCACAGGGTCTATGGCTTCCACTAAAGATACTGATCTCTAACCTAACACTGAAAATTTATTGGAAAGTTTTAAGCAGGGGAGCTGGATGAGCAGCCTTGAATTGAGAAATGATTGCTCTTGTCACCATGTGGAGAATGCTTGGAGGATGATGTGGGTGGGCAGAAGAGTAAAAAACGGTGAGACCTTCTATGGAAAGTTGCAAGAGAACAAGGGAAAGCGAGAGAGGTAAGAGTGGAGATGGAGAGAACTAGGCAGATGAAGGGATATTCCGGAGGCAAAAGTGACAGGATTTAGTGTTCAGTTGGATGTTGATGGGCAAGCGAGGTGTCAAGGACAATGCTTTTGAATGAGGGAAGGCAGCGTGTTCCTAGAGCTTGGAAGTAGAGAAATCATAGTAGAGTACTGGATAGGTTGCAAAAATGGGTGGAATTCTTTGCAGTTACTCCCATCAAGAGGTAGAGTTTATTTTTCCAACTCTTGAATTTGTGGTGGCCTTGTGACTTGCCTTGAGCAATAGACTGTGATGAAAGTGACTGTGTGAGTTTTAAGCTTAAGCTTTTAAAGGGCTTGCAGTTTTCATGCTCACTCTTGGAAACTAAGATTGCTATGGAAACAAACCTAAGCTAGCCTCCTAGATGTTGAGAGGTAGGTTGCCCAGTCATTGCCATTTCCCCAAGTGAGAGATAGTTCAGATAACCTCTAGAAAGAGAACCATCTTATTAACTAGAAAATGACCATAGATGCATCGTGAGTGAGCTGGTCAAGACCAGCAGATATACTACTTAGCTGAGCTCAGGCCAACTTGCTGAGCCACAGAATCATGAGCTACATAAATAGTGTGGATTGAAGCCATGAAGCTCTGGGGTGGTTTGTTACGCAGCAAAAACTGATAAATAAACTCTGAGAGAGAGAGAGAGAGAGAGAGAGAGAGAGAGAGGAGAAGAAGCAGAGGGCAGTGTTATCTAAGTAAAGTATATAAATTCAAGGAAGAATGAACCTTGTGAGTAGATTTTATGTGACTTCATTAATGTAACAATTCAATGACCTTATCATATATCAAAAACAAACTTTTAGGCCCCCAAATATCCTGATTTTCATAAAAGGTGTGTGTACAATAGGATTAGGAGTAGACGAGGTAAGAAGAAAATTGAGCATCTCAAAAGGAGAGTACGATTCATAAGAAGTAGGTTGAAAATTCCTCCATTTAGAGTAAACAAAGGCAAGTCGGGCAAGCCAATACAAACTTATTGTGATCAGTAATATCCAATCATCAGCCAGGAGTAAAGTAATTACATAATCTTCCACGTACCAGGCATGAACACTGTCCAGGCAGTGGAGACTTCCCCCTTCCTGGACCAATACTTGCTAAATATTTAATGTGCCCCTAATAGAGTTTGAGCTCTGTGGGCCTGTGTAATTCTTCAGGGAACCTTTTCCCTCTTTCTAAGGTAATGCAAATTGGAGTTTGCTCCACTGAGACTTTTGACCCTTTATTAAGTGCAGGAGTTTAATGACTTTCTTATTCTGCAAGTTCTTTTCACTTCTTCCTGTTTTCTAGCTAATAAAGCCAGTTTGTTAGATGTTGAGGCACTTGAAGCTCTCTTCAATCTTATTGTGACCTAATTTATTTTAGCGGATGCAAGAAACTTCACCAAAGAACTCATTAAAATGACACTTCTGTGCTTCTCATGCTATGCGTATTGGTGAATTCTCACATGTCCTTAATTTCTTAGGGGAAAAACAATGACCTATTAGAACTTTAAAGAAGAAAAACGAAATGATAAAAAAAGGATCATTCTAAGTGGAAATATCAATTCAAGAGAACCAAGTTACTAGAATAAAAAACCTAACTGGAATAGAAAACTATCCTTGGCAAGTCAGGGTTTACACAAAAACACCGAAGGGTTTACCGGGAAGATGATTCTTGCCCTGAGAGAGGGAAAACAACAGCGCTCAGGCATGTATCAGAGCCTCAGATAACTCCCAGAGAGGTACTCTGAGGCAAGCTAGAGAAGACATTCTTAGTTTGGAGAATGATGACCCCAGATAAAGAGAAATGAGCAAAGGCCCAGGACGATAAGCCTACCGATTTAACTCCCAGCTGGGCTGGCCCTGCAGCACAGCCCAGGGGAGGCCACTGTTGAGGTGCCACTCAGCAAAGAGGGGATCTGCCCTGGGTCTACCAATTCTGGCAGAAAATACAGGGCACTTTTTGTTGGTATTTGTGTTTGGTCCTCATTTAGGGTGCACAGCTCCAATCTTATAACAGCTGAGCGGGGGCGGTCTCAGAATGAATGTGAGGAAAAGGACTTCAAGGCAGGGGAAAACAAAGGAACAAACAAACAAACCAAAGAGACTAGTAGCTACCAAAGGGGAGAGGGAAAGAGGGAGGGGCAAATTAGGGGTATGGGATTAAGAGATACAAACTACTATGTATAAAATAAACAAGCAACAAGGATATATTGTATAGGACAGGGAATTATAGCCATTATCTTGTAATAACTTTTAATGGAGTATAATCTGTAAAAATACTGGATCACAATGCTGTACACCTGAGACTAATATAATATTGTAAATCAACTGTACTTTAACAACAAATAAACACAGTTAAACAGAAAAACAAAACAAACAAACCCCCCCCACAAAAACAAACAAACAGAAATCCGCTGGCTGGAGAGGGGGTTCACCTGAGGAGTCTTAAAGGTACTGATGCAACGGAATGTTCCTGCTGAAAGAGCAAATTCTACATGGTTGTCAGTTATTCACTCGACAAACATTTACTGAGGGCCTCCTCTCTGCCAAGCACCATGACTCAGAGATGGTGGAATGACAGCAAAAAGAACAGGGCCTTGACATTTGAGGTTTATTTCAGAGTAAACAATTTAATGGGAACAGGATAAAACACTTGACGTTTAGCATTGAGATTACTGAAGATACACACACACACACACACACACACACACAGGACTATACACAAAGCAAAATGAGAGGAAAAATGGGGGCATGTTTTTTGAGGTTTAGTACAACTAACTTACTGTGTGAATAAATACACAAATCGGTGGATTCAGCAGAGTGTGGCTATTACCAACTTTCCATAAGAATTCAACATGCTGCAGGAATTAACAATTTTTTTAAAGAGGGAATAAGAACAGTGGTTAATCCAACAAGTACAATGAGTAGCGTTTTTTTTTAAAGAGCTTCTACTGTGTTTGCAAATAACAAAATATTATTATTTTCTAACACCATCAGGTCCCTCTACTCTTTTTATTTTAACTGTGGAAAGCACACTTAATACGAGATCTACCCTCTTAATAAATTTTTCAGTGTACAATATGTTATAGTTGACTAAGGTACAATGTTGTACAGCAGCTCTATAGAGCTTATTCCTCTTACTTGACTGAAACCTTATGCCCAGGTCTCTCTACTCTTGATATGTTCTGATTTCTAGCTCCAGCCCATCTGCACATGGCAGACATCAAAGCTAACCTTGATGAACTATAGCTCTTAGCTTTGAGGACCTAGAAGAATGAGGCTAAAGAAGGACGCTTTCAGAACATTACTGTCTTTAAAATTATGATTACAGGGAAAATTGTCCTTCAATCATGCTGCATTATTTATGAACCAATTTCTTTTTAACTGACAATCTTAACTTATACTTAAAGTTGACACATTTCTGGATACATATCTGCTTTGTCAGAACTTTGGGGCCACATACATTAGAAAACCATGTGCACTATGTCTTTAGCTGTTTGTACTGCCATCAAGGATGGCTGCATATACTGGATGTTTCCTATTGTTTCCTGAATTTTATGTTCCATGTGTAGCTGGGGGGAACAATGTAGCATTGTGTGCATGACTAACAAAGACATGACCAATTATGACAGTAGAAAATTTCATTATTTCATTAGAGAAATAATTGCAAGTGGAGTTTGAACAGTGTAATGTGAATTTTAACCTCAATGTAATAAGATGAGAAAATTAATGAGGCTGTTCTAGAGTCCAGAGGTAGCCATGGCTCCAATGGAGCCCAGTTGGGTTCTAATCGTGCTGGAAGAGTTAACGTAATAGTTAGATCCACTTCTAATATTTTTCTCTTTTAACATATTCCGTCTAGTATTTTCATTATTAGAGTGTAGCATTGTTTGTGGACTAGTGAGAGAATAAGAAGTAGAAATGTTACAGCTTCGAGGTACATTTGGATGTTTAGCTGGTAGAATTCACTAGGATATAATTCCAATTTTGAGTCAGTAAGAATAAACTGTTCCTAAATTTTAATCAGAAGGTGTTAAGAGAGCAGTATTAGGAATAAAATGCTTAAAAATACCATTTTAAAACCCAAGTAAAGTTGCTTTGGAAAATTCCATATGTTCCAAACTGTTCTGAAGCTGATGTTCCATGCTTCATAAATTCCATTTGCCATTATATTATTTAATTCCATTTTCATTCTCAGCACCATCATATTTAGACAATGGTAAGAGCTTAAACCTAAAATAACCTCAACAAGTCCCCACATTGCAGACCAATATTCTAGAGCCCTGACCTTTATTTTACAAGGCTTTGTAGAGATTGTCAAATAAGGAGTGATCCTGCGGTAGAGTCCATTGCTGAATTCGAGGGGAGAGGATCTTTGCATCATCATTGACCAGCGGTAAACCTCTGGTCAATTGAAAAATGTTTTTTCTGAGCCATAGTTTTGCTCCCTTGACAGAAAACTCAATAAACAACTCATCTGTTTGTTTCCTGGGGTTACTGTTAGTATCACATGGAATAATGCACGACGTTGTCAACTTTAAGGGAGGTGGAAAGGTGGTACCATTGGTCACTAAGTCTTGAATCAATTTAAGTTTTTCCAACAGGCTGATTCTTCATTTTAAAGAAAACCTGGGGCTTCCCTGGTGGCGCAGTGGTTGAGAGTCTGCCTGCCGATGCAGGGGTCACGGGTTCGTGCCCCGGTCCGGGAAGATCCCACATGCCACGGAGCGGCTGGGCCCGTGAGCCACGGCCGCTGAGCCTGCACGTCCGGAGCCTGTGCTTTGCAACGGGAGAGGCCACAACAGTGAGAGGCCCACGTACTGCAAAAAAGGAAAGAAAGAAAAGAAAGAAAGAAAAGAAAGAAAAGAAAGAAAAGAAAGAATGGCCCACGTACTGCAAAAAAGGAAAGAAAGAAAAGAAAGAAAGAAAAGAAAGAAAAGAAAGAAAAGAAAGAAAGAAAGAAAGAAAGAAAGAAAAAGAAAGAAAGAAAGAAAACCTAAAGATGAAATCCTAAAATTCACGAATGTGAAAAATAGTTATGTACACTTCTACAACTTTTCTGGAAGTTTCCCTTGATAAATTTACTGTTTAATTCAATTTATAAAAATATGGGTTTGAAAGAACAGCCCATTCCCTCTACCTGATTTATCTAACAGCTCTGCCCACTATCTAACATTTTCTTTTCTTTGTTTATTATTGCCCATCTCCACCCTGCTGAGTAACATATAACACTGCTGCATCTCCAGTGCCTGGGAAAGTCCCTTGCACTTAGTAGAATCTTAATAAATGTTTGTTGAATGAATAAATGAATGAATGAATGAAATGATAAGATATATATGCTAAATTAAGTTAAACATCACTTCTAAAGTATTTCAAGTAGGTTTTTCTTTATAGCAACTAATCTATAATTTCATAATTATGTCATGATAATATAGATAATTTGAGAGTAGTGACTTTATAAAATTTCATTCAACAACCAATGATAATAATTACAATCTATTTAGTGTTGTACTCCATGCCACATACTTATATACACTATTGAGAACCTCACAACAGCATCTCCCTCCTCCCAACGGTGAGAATCCTTTCCTCATATCACAGATGTTAAGTCACTTCATTAAAAATCACACAGCTGATGGGGAATGGGAACCAGAATCTGAAAGCAAGGTCTGGATGGATCATTCCACAGAGATAGTTCCTCCCAAAAAAGGATTAATTAAATGTAAAAATTAAATGTGATTTAATGTAATCCGATAATGTCTTTACTGCATCCTTGTTCTGGATAAAAACCTTAGGAAGGATATTCAATGCTAATCTGACAGTCATTTTCTCCTGGTGTTTGAAGACACCATTACACTATGTATTTTGGCATTTACTGCTGTTCTGAGAATTCTGCTTTTAATCTAAGCATCATTTTAAATGAATTCCTCAGGTGATTCTGATATAGGTGGTCCACGGACCACAGTAGCAAAAACAATTCTGGAGATAAAAGAGAGACTCAGAGCTTCTACAGAACCTTCCTCCCCAACAGCTCCAGGCTCCTCCATGGGATGACCTGTGATCCCATCCACGAGGAGGGTTAAAGTCATCTCCACTGAAGACACAGAGCAAAGAAAATCTGGGGAGATCAAACAACTGGTCAGTTAGCATCACAACCAGAGCTGAAAGCTGAAAGCCCAGTCTCTTAACTTGAGTTCTAGAGCTGAGCTTGTGAAACTTAACTGTGCATGTGAACCATATGGAGATCACCTAAATGTGGATTTCAGCACTCAGTAGGTCTGGGGTGTAACTGGAGAGTCTGCATTTCCAGCAAGCTCCCAGGCGATGTCAGTGCTGCTGGTCCTTGGTCCATGCTTTGAATTGGAAGTTGTAGAAGCAGCTGGTGGTCCCCCTTGGAATATGCTTAAGGATTAAGCATATGTAAGGACACAACGCTCCTGGTCCCACAAGCTCCGATTTACTCCAAGAAGGATCACTGTATTTCTTACTCAGAGGCACATTAACATAACCCTCTCTGTCCCCATTCTAGAGTATTTTCCAGAATATGAACCAATGAGGAATGCCCTAATCAGCCTTTCACAGGTTATCATTGTGTTTAAGTGCCCAGGCTTGGGGTCAAACACACCTAAGCTATAGTCTCAGAATCACCACTCATAAAATGTGTGACCTTGTGACCTTGGACAAGCGGCTCAGGCTCTCTACATCTCCTTCTCTCCACCTTGGAAATACTAATAGCAATCCCTCAGGATGCTGTTGGGAAGGTTCAGACTGTGTGAGGTGCAGAGCACAGTGCCTGGTAAACAGTAAGCGCTGTCTAAACGTCAGCTACGTGAGCTCTTAGCATCATGCTGTGTGACCCTCATTCCAATATTCCTAGACTTACGAAAGGAGTCCAAGCCTTTCAGGATTTTATGGGCTCTAATCCTTCCCTCTTCAAACCCCCTCAAAGAGTTATTATGAGGATTAAATGAATTAATATGCATGAAACACTTGGAGCCGTGCCTGTCACATAATTAGTACCCAAGATGGCTTAGCTTTTATTTTTAGCCCTTACTACAATGATAATTAAGTCACTTTTGAGGGATTTTTAAATTGCCTCTTCCCTCATTAGACTGCAACTCTTAGCAGAGTAGGGACTACGTCTGTTTTAGTCACTTCTGTATCCTACATCTTAACACTGTGCCTAGCACACAGTTGCTGCTCAATAAATATACAGTAGAAACATAAATGAATGTGTGAACAAATGAATGAGTGAATGATTAACATGCTTGCCTTCCTGAAGAGATCCACAGGGGGAAAAAAAAGCCTTGAGAAACACTCCCCTACAGTGTAGAGGCAGTGGGAGAGAGAGAAGGCAAGCATATTGGGAAACTGGTCTGGGGGAGGGTTGGAGGAGATGTCTTCCAAACTCCTCAGAGGATGAGGAATTTATAAATACCACTCAGAGGAAAGAGGTGAGTTGAGGGAAGGAGACTGGGAGAGGGCTGCCAGCAGATAACGCTCCTGGAAAAAATACCAGCTAACCAAGTTTTCCGATCAAATGTGTCGGGAGATGCTTTGAGGCAAATAAAATATGAGAAATGAGAAACCTTTGAATTTCCTACACCAGGGGCTAATGAGAAACTCAGGGTGGGCAGCAGGAGGCTTTCCCTGAGCTTTGATCCTTAGGGAGGAAAAAACTGGGATTTGTCAATTCACCTGAGGAGCTCTCTCAGGTGGAGAGAGAAGAGGGTTAAGGTCACACAATATCAGGTCAGAGATCATGTCAACCCCCCTCTTCCCAACCCCTCATAACGAATGGATTATGCCTGGACAGATGGCAGGGAAAGGCTTCCGAGGAAGTTGAAAGGGAAGCACAGAAGCATTCCCTGAATTGAGCTGATTACAGGGAATTGCTTTATCCATATTGCATTTGGCTTTATTATAGTTATTCTTCAGTGAAGATACTCTGTCTCTGCAATTTATAATATGAACATAAATCTCTGCTTGAGATAGAATTACCCATCAAACCATTGATAGACTACTTTAGACCCATCCCACAACTGCAGTCATTTTCTTGGTAGACTGGGGAAACATTCCCCCTCACCCCATGCACACATCAAGGGCACCGAGTGAAAACTGACAGCAGAATGAACTTTGATTACAGAGAGAAGGACATAATGATACAATTGTCTAGGCCCACGTGGTCTCCAAAGGGTTTTCTCATATCATTTATGAGAGCGATCCTCTCCAGAACTCTGGGGAGGGGACCCATTATTTCCATTTTACAGATGTAGAGACTGAGGCCCAGAGAAGACTAATGAATTGTCTAAGACCATGAGTGGCAGAGGCAGGATCTGGATCCATTTCCTCTTATTCTAAGTTCACTTCTTTAAGACAATGCAGGCAGAAGATAGCTTTCTTGATGGGCATTCTGCCACAGCAATATGCTTGGAATGACTCTTATCTTGGCAAAAGCCACGAGGGTCTCAATAGTGACAGATACCTTTCAAAAGTTCATCAGATGATGAAGGATGTGGGCCCAGGTACAGTTGGAGGGCTTCTCCTGGGAAAGCCCTGCATCTATCCAAGCTCAGGAGTACATGTGATGAGCACCACTGCAAATTACTGCCTGTCTTTACTGTGTTCCAGATTCGTGTCCACAACTCTTTTAAGATGCATCCAGGAGCTCAATGTCTCCTGTAGCCTCTAATGAGGCTGAAATATGGCTAAACTAACCCCAAAGATTCTTGGGTGTACCCAGTTCAAAATGTAGGGTCCGATCTCAGGCACTCAGACTTCTGGTGATAGCCCAGAACACATACATTTCTGGTATGTGCCAGATCCATGAACCGGCCTTTCTCCATTTGAAATGATTCTTCAGCTCATTGGGCTGGAAGTACACTGAGCTCTGCTTTTATCATCCTTCTGTACTGATTTCACCATAAGGCCTGGAGAAACGCAACTCACCTTTCAGGGCTTCAATTTTCTGACTTAAAGAAATTAAGGTTTAATGTTTTACTGTCACTGGCAAGAGGTCAGATGGTTTGAGGATGTCATCTCTTCCTGCTGGGATGCTGACTCATACAGTAGGTACATCTGACTTCAAAGCCCGTGCCCCATCCACTCTGCTGGACTGATCTCTAGAGCTTCCTGTGGTTTTTGTGATGTATCACTCCACATTCCTTGAACTACTGAGGATGGGAATGAAGAAGGGATGCTGCTATTTGCTATTTGCACTAAGAGTGCAAAACCACCCAGTTAACAAATACTTAGTAAGGAGCCAAGCCTGTGGACCTCCATCCACAGCTACATTGCTATTATTTCCAGTACAGCCTCAAAGACAGAGTGTGCTTTAAAAATACTTACCTTGGTTTTCTCATTAAATTTTGTAACTCTGTAGAAAAACACTAGATTTTTGTGTCAGGACATCTGAGTATGAATCTAAGCTCTATCCACTATTAGTTGCAAGAATTTGGGCATATAACAATTCTAAATGTCCATGTATTCATCTGTTAAAAGGTTATTATATTTTCCTATTGCCTCATTTGTTGATTGCTGGAATCAAATGAGACAAAATGTAAGGCAAATGAACACGGTAAAGTGTTATACAGAAGGGATATAATAGTAAAAAAAAAAAAGACTTAGAGATGCTTTACTTGTCTTTGTTAGACACGTTGTACAGAATATTTGGGAAAAATCCTGGAGTTAACCATGCAGCAGTGTATCTGAAAGTCAGAGAAGTAGAAATGCTAAGGGAAGATTCGGTCAAAGCTGTTGGTTATTACTCAGTTTCTTGCAAGGTTTTAACTAGGGATTATTTGGCATTGTCTGGAGATAATTTTGGTTCTTACAACTTGGTGGGTTGGGGGGGCATTTGGCTACTGACATCTAGTGGGTAGAGGCAAGGGATGCTGCAAAACACCCTGAAATGCTTATAACAGCCCCACATCAATGAATTATCTGGGCCAAAATGTTAATAGTGTTGAAGTTGAGAAATCCTGGCCTACTAGAAGCTGCTTGAGTTCAGAAACTAGTATACCGTATTTATTCCTGTGTTCTAGCACCTAGTGTTGCACTTGGCACAAAGTAGACATTATATATATATATATATATATATATATATATATATATATATTCTGAATAAATGAACACCCACAGAGAACCCGATAATGTCAGTTAGAACTAATCATACTGCCACTGCAAGTCTTATTTCCTCTAGGCACCCTCTCTGTCTACTCTTCTAGCTTCTTTACTTTTCTGTCCTGTTGTAGCTTCATCCCTCTTTCCTCCTCCCAACATCGGGCAAGAGTGAGAATAGCGTATCAAATCCGAGGATGCCTTGTAACGATAAATAATGCTTAGAAGGCACAACTACAAGACTTCCCCCGGCTCCCCACCTTCAGACCACTCCATTTCAGCCAGACGAATAATCACATCAGTAAATAAATGGATTAACTCTCTGAAGGAAATGGATTCCTTCACTGAGCATAAACAGACAGGACCAAAAGCACATATTTCCTGCAAATGTCTTACTAAAACAGTTCAATTATGCTTTTAAAAAGACACATCCGGAGCCATGAAAAAGAAACTAGGTTTAGATGAGAAAAAGGAAAATGAAGGCATTTAGTTCTGGGAGCACAGATATTATGTTTATCTGTTCATCACGGCATCTCTGAAGCCTAGTGTGGTACCTGGCACTTGGTAAGCATCCTTAAATATCTGCGGAATGCAAGAATAGCCTGGTGAAGTCAACACTCCAAGCCTTCCCTCAAATCTGCCCCCAGTTAAAAAAAAATTATTTTTTGGTCTCAACCATTCAATTTCATAGGAAGGCAAATTGAATGTCATAGGCTTTGAAAAATTATATCCCGTTTCTTCCCTCATCCAAAGCTAGATAAACATATATGGGTTCATCATTGAGAGGTAGATGTCACTATGGTGACTTGAAAAGTCCTCAAGTAATAATCTATATTGGGCACAAATGTTCTTAAAGCCATTTTTTACCAGAAATAAAACAAGTCTAAAATATTTGTCATATCTTTGCCAGAAAGCCTACTCAGAGACAATGTGTGGTAATTTGGGAGGATTTAAAGATTCTGTAAGCAGGGCTAAAGAAGTCACATGGGGATTATCAATAGAAGCATTTTACCCCCAACCTACTAGTCCCCCCCCCCCAAACTCTAATGAAATGATTACCCCCTTACATTTGGCCAACCCAAAGCTCCACAGTGAACTGATTGCCCCGTGTTGGGAATAAGCTTTCCAGAAACCGTAGTGGAATGCGTTTGAAGTTGCCCAGGAACCATTTTCCATTAAGACTTTTGGCTAGAATCTGTTCAAAAATGACCACTGTAAAATCTATTAATTATGCAGATCCATGAGTCTGCAGAGTAGTGACTGAGGTGCTTCCATTCTCAACTCATCCCTAAACTTTAAACATTTAAAGGCACACCAATGACCAGGAGCCTCTTCTAGAGGACTGAATGCCTCATGTGTTCCTTTCAGGCTCAAAATCCTCCCTGATTCCATCTTCTTCGACAAGGATGGAACAGGCCCACCAGCTCTGTTTGTACACCAGCTTAGAATGTTTGATGACAAATTCAAGCCTCGTCCCACGCTCATTATGTCTTAACACCAGATGCTATTCCTGCATACTCAATAGATCATTTTTAAGCTCTTAAGGATCAACTTGATTAAGTACACACATCCACAGCCAAAGAAAAGGCAGAAGGAAATGTAGGTAAGACGAAAGACAGTCTCTACTGTGATTTATTTTGGATTTGGTCTCCTCTCGGAAGAAAGCTCTATCTTGGACATGGAGACTGACATATGATATGCTTTATAAAATTGTCTCTAAGCTTAGTTTTAAGGGATAAGCCTATATTTCATGAACACTGTGGATGAGTACAACATATTTCTTTAAAGTAATAAAAGTGTTCATTTGATGACTGTTAATATATTTAAAACTCTCATAAATGCTGGTGGAAAACGCAGATTGATTTAAATTTCTTTATCCTGACTGGCTCTAATACCACACTCTCTGATTAAACCATCCAATTATTATTATTCTTTTTTGCGGTACGCGGGCCTCTCACTGTTGTGGCCTCTCCCGTTGAGAAGCACAGGCTCCGGACACGCAGGCAGGCTCAGCGGCCGTGGCTCACAGGCCCAGCCGCTCCGTGGCATGTGGGATCTTCCCGGACCGGGGCACGAACCCGTGTCCCCTGCATTGGCAGGTGGACTCTCAACCACTGCGCCACAAGGGGAGCCCCCAGTTATTATTTTTTAAGAGCAAGAAAAAGAGGTCAATAAGTTTTACCTCTGACAAAAATGACTATCATTTTGGAAACACATCTTACTGAGTACTGCACTCTGATCTCTTTAATTTACTCTACACCAGGAGTAATTCAAAAGCTAGCACTATTAGATGCAGCAGACCACACCAAGAAGTCAATATTGTGTCAACACTTCAAAACTGAACTCTTAATCCTCCCAATTTGGGATGGGGTGTTTTTGTTGGTTTGTTTGTTCATCTGTGTTTTTAGATCCCTCTGGTTTGGGGTGAAATAGAGCAAAAGTGTCCTAAGCTAGGTTCTCCCTTCTAGCAACATTTTCATCACTCACAATCCTTTCTCTCTCACTGAGGGAAGAAAATGCAGCATTTCACAGGCTCACCTACCTCATGACGGGTGTGCCCTGCTTCTAGTCTGAAAACTGCCAGTGGAGGAGAAATTTCAAACATATTGATTCTACTCAGTTGCATTTTCCTCCTAAAAGATCCAGTTGAATTTTATTGGCTTAAATGGATTTCAAATGGAGAGTTCCGTGCTCAGGTGCAAAAGACTGCATCTGGGGCCTCTGAGTTTCAACTTTGTCACACTTCTCAGCATGCTTATTGGCAGCTGTTTTCATTTTTTCATTACCCAGGTGGTAGAGGCGCTTTGCAATATTCTACCTGAAGGGCCACGTCAGTGCTTTCCAGCTGGCCACAAAGTGCGAGAAACTCATGCTGGGGGTGAGTAAAAAATAAAAGGTGAGAATTTTACAAAGTCTCCACAAATACATCAATTCAGTAGCAACTGCTTTTTATATTTTGCATCAGTGATAAACCAGATACCTTGAGGTATTGATATGTGTGTTATCATCACATCTTAATTTTGACTCTATGTTCGAAAGATTGAAAACCAAAGGGACGGATTTCTTGTGATCAATTAAAAAAAGCTACCTTAATTCAGCCACTTCTGCATATAGCTCTCCCTAGACTGGCTCCCTCTTGTGAGATCCACATCTTTATAGTTGCGTGGAAATACAATGCACACTCGCTAGTTACAAACACATAATTAGCCTGGAGTCACAAAGGCAGAGCCTGAGAAGAAGGAGGCTATGTAGCTTCAGAGGGGGGGGAAAGCACTAATGAAAATATGGTGTAAAAAAAAATATGGTGTGTTATGGTACACCCTGCAAGTCACTGCAGGCTAGGAGTCGGCTGTAGATTGTACTGATGAAGTGAAACCCTGGCTGAGGGGAGAGATGAAGAGCCTGCCTCTGGAATGAGCCTGTCTAGCTCTGAGTTTCATCATTATCACCGTGTTGCCACAAACGAATGGCACACTTGCCCTCTGTCTCCGTTTTCTTATCTGTAAAACGGGGATTTATCTGTAAATCTCCCTCCTGGGATAGCTGTGAAGATTCAAGGAAACAAGCCACGTAAAATGCTTAGCACAGTGCCAGGCATACAGTAGGTACTTACTAAATGGAAACGACGACTGCATTCCTCATCCTGCTAAAAAGAATAAGTGGTCTCATCGTGAAATCAAAATTCCCTTTGTTACTCTCCCCTACATGGCACAGATTTTTATTCCTTTGAAGAGACTACAACAGTTTTGGGGGTAATGGCATTCTGGACTTTTCCAAAGGGATGCTTTCAAGACCAGGCATGTTCATCCTAAATCACACAAAAGGTCTTGACCTCTCCAAGATACAGATGCCCCACTGTCCTTCCTATATCAGTGGGTGCGAGCCTGCTGGGAGCCCTAACAGTTTTGTAAACTGGCAACCCGCAGGACAAGACAGATGCTTTCACCTGCAGGGTGACACCCCCCCTCCACCGCCCAGATCTGCATTCACTTCTGTTACTGAACAGCTTCAGAGGATGATCAACTCCGTTTACAGCTAGCGACTTTGTACATAACCTGTTAATGACGGCCAAGAGAAAGATGACAAAAATATTAAGGGATGTTGGGGGAGTGGGTGTTTGGGGAGACAAAGACAGATGTTCAGTGCTGTTGAGTTTCCTTAGCGGTAAATGCCAACAGCCCAAGGATAGAAGTTTTCTTTTTCAACAAACTACCAACTAAGGAACACTTGGTGCTCGTGAGGGTTTATGGCATCTAAGGCTGTTATAAGGAACATGCTTCTTGTGACCAGTAAGAGGCAATGTAAGTTCATATGGGTTTAGAAGATTTTTTAAAAATGTATAATAGTTATTACCATACACTCAAATGAATACTTTAAATGTAGTCTCATTTCTTTTAAATTTTTACTGGAGGATTTTTGAGGCTTGAACATGCTTCTTGTGACCAGTAAGAGGCAATGTAAGTTCATATGGGTTTAGAAGATTTTTTTAAAATGTATAATAGTTTATTACCATACACTCAAATGAATACTTTAAATGTAGTCTTATTTCTTTTAAATTTTTACTGGAGGATTTTTGAGGCCGAACTCAATTAACCAAAATTCAAAATTCTGTTTGTCAGAATGAACAGCTCCATTCCAGCTTGCAAAGGGTGTGTGAGGGGCAGAATGCCCAAAAGAAGCAGACGTGAGGACCACACTCCTAGATTCCCAGACACTAGTGTTCCCATGAGCTGCCCCTAGATTACTTCAGGATCTGAATCATTGCTCTTCCGAAAAAGAATTCTATGCCTAAGAGGTCTAGGCACACATGACGTTCCTAACTTTACTTTCAAAATCTCTGAAGAATAGATAGTCAGACCCCCTCTTGCTTCTTATTCAGTGGTGCCTTTAACTTTCATTATAAATATATTCTCTAATCCATTTCACCATGAAAAAGACTATGCAGATTTGTTGATTGTGTAACAAAAAGAGAAGATGAGAACCTCAGTTTATTTCCATTAGCGCAATTATTTAATCATCCAGTCATCTCTGTCTAGGATAATTATATTGACAGACTTTCTCTCAGAGTTCTGAATTAACAACAAAGAATTCAGGTCCTCTAACACTCTCTAGAAAAACAGATGATAGAAAAAAAGCAGTTAACCAGGTAATGCCTTTAAAAATCATAACTAGCCGTGGTGAGCAGATCACGGTATGGCACTAGTTTGAATTGAATAACAGCAACTTTTCTCTTGATCAGCGTCAGATACAGAAACATGAGAGCCAGGGCTGGGCATCTGACAGACGGTGGCACAAACACACAGTGCAAAGACAGAAGAGAAGCAACAGCCACTTGTGATTAGATCTTTTCAAGGAATTCTAGAGATGTACTTTAATGATCTGAACACTTTTCATACATTCCGTTCTTTTAAAGGTGCATGTACCTCATCTTAGAGGAAACTCATCTCATCCATGCTGCCCTGGCTTGAGGCCTCATGAAATTAGCACACCCTTTCTTGGCAAAGCACAAAACATTTGGCAACTATTTATGGAGTTTACAAAATTCTTGCTCTGACATTGAGGAAGAAACTTTAATTAAAATGATATGCAGATTATGGCACCATGAACATACTTAAGACATTAAACACTCCCGGTGGGAGGCAGAATGACATTACATTTTTATGAAGCCAAATGTAAGTTTGCTTAAATAGTTTCCTTACTATGTTCAGAGAAACCCAGCGCATCCTTCAACAACTAAGGTAAGCATCACACTCTTATACAACAGAGCTCTCTGGCTTAGACAGATGAATATGAGCAAGCAAAGTAAGAAAATAAAAAGACATTATCCCTAAAGATTTCAGAAAATGATATCTGGAAAGATACGTGACTGTACAGTCTAAATCTATGCAAACACACACACGCACACACACACGCACACACACCCCCCCCACCCCCAGCCAGCTGTAAATCAAGAGAGATATAAAACTTACCGGAGCAAATATCACCATACACATTTACAAAAGAATTGATCATCCAACTTCCCTCTCCTGAAAGAAAATAGAAGCTCTCTCATACTAAAAATCAAGCTTCTCTGTCCACAGCACGAGCCACTGGTCCCTCTTTTTATGAAGCAAAGGAGGAGAACAAGAAAATCAATGAGGAGGGTAAGTGAGATGTCATACCAATCAGGTAGCAGCTTCTGCCTTATTTGCAGAGAGATGGCAAAACGGTCATATTATTAGACAGTGACAACCCACAGCCAAAGTACAGGAACCTGATACTTCCCTCTGGTGAAAGGCTGCCTGGCTTTTTGGGAGGTGGTTACCATCCCACACTTGGCTCTTTGCTCCCAACTGCAAGGGCAGGACCGGCTGCTTTGAGCAAGCCAGCTGCATCACCCAGGGAGCACCATCTCCCCCTTGAATCTGTGAGCCCCCTCCTCCCTCCACCCAGTGCTTAAAAACAAACTGGGAAATCAAAAGGAGCTGGGAATTTGTGTGTCCAGGGTGCGTGGGGGAAGTGGTGGTTTTAGAAAATCCTTATGAATAGATTTGCATAGATTAAGGAGATGTGTATACGTTTGCTTAGAAAAAATTGCCCTCGTTTTTATGGAAATGCCTGGATGCGTTGCCTGATGCCCATTTGGGAAATTCATACACCACCCATAAATAATCACTAAGGTGATGGTACCTGAAGACAGGCTTTCCGGGCTCTGGCAACTGGGGAAGGGACGAATTATGACTCGGTTGCTTACTCGTCCCAGGAGTGTGACTTAAAGTCTCCCCAGCCAAATCTGAAAAGCGAAAAGGTTTCAGTGTGACCTGGCTCTGCTTTGTCTACAAATGGGCCTCTCTAGAGGGAGGTGAGCCTGACAAGTTCAAGGGGCTGAAAGCATGGCATCCTGAGGCAGCACGATTTGGAGGGACTGGCACTGAATTCATGGACAGGGTGCCCACAGGTGAGACACTCTCCGCACGCTGGCTTCCTGAGGACCCCTTCTCTCTGAGGTCTACACCACAGCAAAGGAGGAAGAAACCCGCATGCCTCTTCCCTTCACATGCCCCATCAGGAGCCGACTCGGGACAGGAATAGTGTTAGGATGGCCCAGGCATCTCTGCTTTATCTTTTGTGTGGTCGGTGATGGCCCAACGGAAACTCACCTCAGCTGGCCAGCCTTTTTATTGGTGGTTGTTAATTCGGACTCTGTCCTGAGTGTTTCTTTGGGTCCCCCTCTCTGTCTCTGTCTCACATACACACCAGCACGACAACAGCAGTCATTACCATCACAGCTCCCTCCTCCCTCTCCCCCTCCAAACACACGGTAACAACTCAAGGACGTCGTCGGGAACCAAACAAACAAACAAAACCTGATGAGGAGTCAGGCCACCCCGGGTCCAGCCCCAGCCTTCCACTGACTCGTCATGTGACTTGGGAAGTACCTTAAGGTCTCCTAGCCTCAGTTTGTCTTCTGTGAAATGGGTACACTAACACCTCATAGAGCTGCTGGTGGAGGGGAGGGGAACAGATGAAAAATGGCTAAGGCTTTCAATGCACGTACAACGCTCAGCATCCTGCAGCCGTCTGTTTCCTCCTCCTCCTGTGATGTGCCTGTTCCTCACACAGCACCCTCCAGGAGACTCTTGAAAGTTTCAACCTGTACTTGGTCCCTTTGCAATTCTGATTGGAATCTCATTCCCCCCACACTCTCACCTCCACTCTCCCCACTGCCACTCTTCACCTGCCAGTTGAAAGATCACTGCATTTCAAGGAGAGAAGTTACTCAGGGGAGTAAATTAAGCAAATGAACCCAGCTGAAGCAAGGAAAAAAAAAAAAAAGGCTGAGAACCACCAGGCAGTTCCATTAGCTCTCAGTAGGCATTTGTGGAATAAATGAATGAAAGACTGACTGAAGGAATCGGGTCCTTGTGCTAAAGGCCACAGTTCCTGCCAGGCGGCTGGTGACCCGCAGTGTTAGAGCCGAGTTAAAGCGATGCAGTTCCAGCCACACACCTGCAGGGCAGAAGCACTCTTAACAGTTTCGGGTGGAGAGTGAGTCACTTTTATCAGGGTTTTGAATATTAAGAGCCCCATTTCCACTAAAAGAAGTTTTGAATTCCATATAATGATGCCAAACATTTCTTGAATATTTGTCTGTGTCAGGTACTAGTCTAAGTTTTTTGTTTGTTTGTTTGTACAAGTGTGTTATCCTATGTGGGCCTCACAGAACCAAGAAAAGTTATGATTTTCATTCCGGTTTACTGAAGAGGAAACCCAAGACCCAAAGAGTTAAGTAACTTATCCAAAGGCACACAGTCAACAATGGGAAAGCCAAGATTGGAACTCAGTTGGATGCCAGGCGCCAAACCATTAACCTCTCTGTTCTAGATGTCACATTGCGGCATTTACATTTTTATTTACTCAGCCTCCAGGGTGGGCATGATCCACATATGGCTCCACGGACCCTGGCATAACTCCACAGCTCTTGCCACTGCTTGGATTCACACCACAGAGACTGGGAGGCCCAACTGTAGAAAGGGGGCCTACCAAGCTGCCACAGCCCCCGCCCGGGGTCTGCTGCATTCTGTGTGGACTTGACCTTATTTAAGCCCCTGGAAGACGGGAGGTGTGAGGCTCAGTCTCGGGATTGCCAGTGGCCTGCTCAGGGACCCTGGGCGTGTCCCTTCATTTGTCCATCTTTCAGGTTTTCTCATGTTAAATGGAAGGGTTTCCACTGAGTGATCTCTAAAGGGCTTGTGGACTCAACTTTGACCAGATAAGGTTCTAAGACTAATGGTAGGATTCTATTCTGCTGCTGGGGTCTGCTCTTCCTGCCTCCTATTTTGTCCCAGATAAAGCGTCCACATTCTCTCCAGCTCCCCAACACCCCCTGCCTTCCTTCATCTCTCACCTGGGCCACTGTGATAGACCCCCTGCAGACCTCCCCGCCTTCACTCTTATCCCGATAAAGCATTCTCTATATGTTATCCAGACTGAGCTATTTAGAATATAAATTAGTTCATATCACTCGTCTGAGAAAAATAATTTCCGTCATCATCCAGTAGGTTGCATGTAAAACTCAAACTCTTTACTGTGTCTCCAAAGCCTTATGCGATGCGGCTCTCATCTGCCTTTTTGTTTTTAATCTAATTCCAACCCTCTGCCTCCCTACTCTTCAGCCACACTAGTCTTTTATACCTTTGCACTCGCTATTTCTTCTGCCTGGAACATTCTTTCCTCAGATCTTTGCCTGCTCTCTTCCTTTGTCACTGGATCCTTAGTTCTATTGTCCACTCTTTAGAGGGTCCTTCTTCCCTGATCACCAGACCTAAAAACACCCTCTCTCTCCCCAGTCACTCTCTTTCATGTTACCTTGTATTTTGTTGTTGTGGTCGCAGTGCTGCTGGTGGTGGTGGTGATGGTGTGTGTGTGTGTGTGTGTGTGTGTGTGTGTGTGTGTGTGTGTGTGTGAGAGATGTGGGTTTTTTGTACCTCTTATTGCCTTTTTGTTCTTGTTTACTTGTCTGTTTAATTATCTTCTTTCACTAGGAGATAACTTCTGGGAAAGTAGGAAGTCTGTTTGTTTTGCATAACACTGTATCCTCAGTGTCTAAGAGAATGTTTGGCACTTAGTAGATGCTTAATAACGTCTCATGAATGAATCAATCAATCAACATGAGAACAAGTTAGGTTTGAGACAGAGGAAAAGAAACCTGCTTCTCAAAAGACCTTAGACTTGAAATGCAGCACAGGTGAACAAAGGCGATTGGCTGACTCATATTGATGGACACAGACTGTTTGTACTTCCTCATTCGGGGAATCTTCTTGAAAGGTTGCAGATTTCTGTATCATGTTGATTTAAGTGGAGGCCGTGTCAAAGACAGTGGAGAGATCCTTTTGTAAACCATATGGATCAGGTGTTCTATAGAAGCTTGGGTGCCCAGGGTTCAGTTTATCTAGGCCCACACAGATATTTGAATACTTGACTGTAAGTCTGTCATCAGAGAGCAAATAGTCTTGTCAGTCAGCCACTGATACTGTCCTGACTTCCATTCTAGCAGACAGTTCAGAAAGTCGGCTACCACTGTGTAACATGCCATTAGAACTGACATGAATAAAGCAATATGCCATTGTTTGATGGTTCTTGTTTGGAAAAAATGATACTAGCATTGTCACTACTGCCTTCAAAATAACATTTACCCATTATTAGACTATTAAAAATAGTACAGTGTTCTCTGAGTTGGGTATTTATAGAGAAGGTTAAATAGATGTAAATAATCTGTGATTCTCTGAAAACATCATCAGCAATGCTAATTTCCAATATGGTCAGATCTTCAACTCTGATCTTTCAACTGAGCGTGGCCTTCAGACAACTTCAAATGAATTTTTTTTCTAAACCAAAATGCTTGTCTCCCCTTTGGTGGACACACCTCCTGGTAAATGCAACAGCTCCTTTCCCTTACAGCTTCTGTTTCCAAACATCTGGCTTCTTACAAGGGGTCCTTTCAGGCCTGTCTGCTTCAGTTTGGGATGGTGGGAGGTCTAGCTTTCTAAGCATTTAGCAAACACTGAAAGGAAAATTGCAGCGCCATGAGGATCTCTCCCTCCATTGCTGCAGGGGGAGGAAGGTAATCCAAGACAAGAAGATTACTCTGGCCACACTAGTAAATGACTGAGGGCATTAGCTAAGTTTCTTCCATTTTGCTCACCAAACAGTTTCAACTCTTTCAAGCTATAGTAATGAGAGCACTTATATTTAATCTACTTATGGAACAACCTTGAAATCTTTAATGGTGCCTTCCTTACTCTGACTGCAAACAGCTCCTGGCAGGAATAAAAGGCCATTTATTCTGATGTGGACAGGTAAATAGGGTCAGGGCAGAACTTTCTAGACCTCTTGTTATTTACTTCTCTGGAGGGAGAAAGAGTGTTTTCCTCCAACTCTGTCTCTTTTCTTTTTCAAAGACCTAATGAGATAAAGTAATATCAGTAACATTTGAACATTTATTAGGTTATTAGCTTTCCTCAGGAGGGTTCAAGGCTGGCAAACAGAAGCTGAACACAGAGAAGAAGTTTGTGGAAACAAGAGAAACTAAGAAATATAGTGGAACAAGGTTTGAGGAGTGTTTGGGTATAGGGGTGGAAACGCAGCCCTGCCTAGGAGAACAAGGGAGACAAATGATAACGAACATAGCAAATGAAGCAGACAGAGAAAACAAACTATGCTTACCAAAGGAGAAAGGCGGGGGAGGAATGAATTAGGAGTTTGGGATGAACAGATACAACTATATATAAACTAGATAACCAACAAGGACCTACTGTAGAGCACAGGGAGCTACAGTCAATACCTTATAATAACCTATAATGGAAAAGAATCTGCATAAGAACATATATATAACTGAATCACTTTACTGTAGACCTTAAACATTGTAAATCAACTATACTTCAATAAAAATTGATAAAATTTAAAACAAAAACCAAAAAAACCCCCAGCAAGTGAAAAATGTTTGACAAATTCTCTGAAAACTGTGAGTCTAAGCAGGATCATACCGTATCCATCTCTGTACCCTCCAAAGCAAAGTGCCTGACACAGAGCAGCCAAGCAAAGATGATTTGCTGAATGTGGGAGGACAGAAGGATTGGGGGGTAAGATATGTATGGTGAAGTGCACGACGACCTTTCGGGCAGACACTGTGCTGCACAGCTTCTATTTGTCCCTCCAGCTCCCCTTCCCCCACTACTCTGTGTCCCAGGCTGACCTAACTGGACCACATGAATGAGCTCCCGTCTCCTGAGGCATCCCAGTGGAGGCACAGCCAATGGGAAGTAATGCCAGGAGGTCTGAGGCCAAGAGGAGACTGAAGCCTGGGTACTTATTCTCTCGGTCCCTCCTGATGGGTTTCTAAGTGGGGTCCGTCCCTCTAGCAAAGGCTACAGGTGCTGTAAAGTTGCCTTCTCCACACACTTTGTCTCTCTTTCGGTCTCTCTGTATTCCCCCGCTCCACTTGACGCTTTGGGCTTGAGGGGGTAACAGCTCGTCTCAGTTGCTATCCTTAAGGTGCTGCATGGGCACCATCCCTTTTTGCTTTACTTAAGTCTGCCCTACTCCTTTTTAATAAGTCCCCTCCCCTTAAAAAAAAAAAAAAAAAAACTCCCCTTAATCACCCAGTTTGAGTGTGCCAGCTCTTTCCTACCTGGAGCCTGACTACACAAACATGTGGACCTGAGTTCCAGTCCTGTCCCTTACTCCGTGTAGAGTCTTCTCACTCGCCATCACCTGTAAGATTGAGTACGTGTACACTAATGCATGCAGAGTGTAAGTACAGAGCAAACGCACAGCCTCTAACAAGGTGGGGACAGTTATACTCCTGATAGTGATACTCTCTGCCAGGTTCTGTTTGCTTTATAGAGATGATGCCTGGCTGTTTCATTTCTCCTTTAGAGGGAAGAGATTGTCAGGGTTTGGAAAGAAAAGGACAGCCCATGCCTTGTTCAGAAAGACTTAACATATTTTCCTCAACTATGAGGGAGTTATGCGAATGACACTGAGGCATAAGGCTTAAAGTAAATAAGTATTTGTTGAAAATGGTTTTGAATGTTGACATTTCTGAATATTCATAGTATATACATGGGTCCATCTACTCGGTCTACAGAGCAGGTCTTTGGAGAGTTGCTTCCTTCTGACACTTCATGGACGGCAGTCTAGGGATTCCCCAATATCCATCCATGATCTCCTGGACTGCAGGCAATAACTCCAGAACTATTATAAGCTGGATACTTTCTGCTTTCATCCCTGCTCTAATTAAATATTTCAAGCCAATGGAGGGATTGAGTACCTTTAGTAACTCTCTAGAGATCTCAGAAAAACCAACTCTGGAGAGAAGGGGACTCAGGTTTTATATATCACAGCTAAAGCCTACTCGGGGCTCATGTTTTCAATAGGGAAGAACAATCCTCAAATCCACGAGAACTTTGTTATTCTCCCACAATGAAAGGACAGTCATTCATTAGTCTAAAATTTCAGTTCAGCAATTGTTCATGGAATGAGTGCTATATGTCAGGCATGTGCTAAGTTCGGTGGATTCAGTGGTGAAAAAGATAAATAATAGTCTCTGCCTGATAGGTTCTTAGGATCTTTCTGATTTATCTGCATAAGTCAGGAACCTACCAGGGCTTGGTGCATAAATAGCGCTCAAAACGTATTTGTTTAATGATTGAATGAATAATGCTGAATTACTCTGATGTACTTCTTAATTATAGAGGTAAACACGTGAACATGTTGGCCTACCCTCACATGTAAAATATAACGATAAAATAAATATTGCTGTTAAATTCTTGTATGTACCAGAATATAGATAGTACATCCAAATGACCAGATATCTCAGCTCACAATATAATTATAAGGATAATCTTTAATATCATAGCTTTCAAGCTGAATGCTAGGAATTCCATGGAACTGCTCCTTGGCACACAATGGAGGTGGGAAGACGGTGCAGGGGGCTCCACACCCTTCTTTGCTCCAACCCCTCCACTCCACTCCACTGGTTGCTATTCTATATCCCAGGCTTCTATATACGGTGGTATAAGAAGAGAATATTCTATGTCTTAAGCAAAAAAGCATGGAGAACCACTGATGCAATGAAGGAATTTGGAATTGTCATTTTATTTTTTAGCTGTAATAAAATCTCTAAATCTACATCTTAATTATGACTTAAAAATTTTTTTATCAGCATATAATTGACTTACAAGGTTGTATTAGTTTCAGGTGTACAGCAAAGTGAATCAGTTATACATATATCTAATATTCTTTTTTTTTTTAGATTCTTTTCCCATAAAGGCCATTACAGAGTACTGAGTAGAGTTCCCTGTGTTATACAGCAGGTTCTTATTAGTTATCTATTTTACATATAGTAGTGTGTATGTGTCAATCCCAATATTCCAATTTATCCCTCCCCCACCTCATACGCTGGTAACCTAAGTTTGTTTTCTACATCTGTGACTCTACTTCTGTTTTGTA
This sequence comes from Neophocaena asiaeorientalis asiaeorientalis, assembly GCF_003031525.2. Taxonomy (NCBI): domain Eukaryota; kingdom Metazoa; phylum Chordata; class Mammalia; order Artiodactyla; family Phocoenidae; genus Neophocaena; species Neophocaena asiaeorientalis. The sequence continues at coordinate 10,840,605 of NW_020173377.1, read as the reverse complement.
CATAAGTTCATTTGTACCCTTATTTTTGGATTCCACATATAAGCAGTACCATATATTTGTCTTTCTGTGTCCGAGTTAACTTCATTCAGTATGACAATCTCTAGGCCCATCCATATTGCTGCAAATGGCATTATTTCATTCTTTTTTATGGCTGAGTAATATTACACCGTATATATGCACCACATCTTCTTTATCCATTCCTCTGTTTGGCAATTGTCATTTCCTGCAGTGGGTCTTTGTGATACAAATAACGATGCTAATGTTTATTCCTGGGTATTAGCCTAAGCTCTGTTCATGCACTATCTCATCTGATTATCATTCAACCCTGCGATCTCGAAGCTATTGTTATCTTCATTTTACCAATGAGGAACCTAATGTTTACTGCAATTCAGAACGTGGCCCAAATCTGCACAGATAAACAGTGTTAGCGCTAGGGTTTGAACCTAGGTTGTCTGACTCAAAAGTCCTGGTTGTAAATCTCATTACCAGCCTTGCTAATGTATGCAATTTTGGCATGTACTGTATATACAAGGTGGGCAGCTGACCATCACTTCTCTGACTGAGCTTATACTTACTGGAAAACAAAAATGATGATGTATTTCAGTGGCATAATTTCTGATGATAATATCTGCTGTTCTGCTGTAGAGGGTTAAAAGTGGTCTCACCAGAAACCCCTAGACAATAGGCTCATTCTTCCCACTAATCTTGCACAGCACCCAATTACTGCTCTGCATATAGTAGTTACTAAATACGTCTTTGTTAAATCAGGAAGAGAAAATGAATGAACTTTCTTAAGCCCACATTCATAACTCTAATCAGAAAGAGCAAAGATACAGCTCTCTGTTTTCATATCATTTTTTTTATAATAGAGAGAGCTCCATCAGCTTACAAGTTTGGCTGTTCCTGACACATATTTCTTAAAGCCTGGTGCAGAACCACAAGATAAATAGGGGTTGCTATGATAAGGATTAAGACTTTATATCAGAAAGAATCCCTGAGGTCCATTTTTTACATGAATCTTGCCGGTAATGTAATAAGAGGGAGGGAAGAAAAACATGGAGACTATTTTCAATAATCTTGCTCGGTACACTGAGAAACGAATAGTAAATCAGATCATGAGCTATGTGACTTCACTGATGGGCTCCCCATGAAGAGAGGGGTCATGGCCAAATGTGTACACTTGTGGGCCCCTTTGAGCCTTTCTAAACTTCAATTTCTTCACCTGTAAAATGAGAATAATGCTGATGCTATCGTGTTATAAATAACACAGGGAAGGAAGCCTGATGGTAATTATAACAACACAAGTGTCTTGTACTGTCTCTCCCTGCTAATGCTTAAGGCCAGATAGATTTAAGAATCAAATCCATGCAAAATGGCTTTCAGGTTTTCCTTTCCTTCCCAACAAACATGCCTCCAAAACCCACACTAAAGTACAGCTCTTAATAAAATAGGGCGTCTGTAGGAAAGAGAATGAGGTCTGCGTCCACCCCACGTAGTTTATAAAATGTAGAATTTGAAAAATGAGAGCCGTGGAGCTCCAAGCATACTAGCCATGGCCAATTTGGTTGATTCCATCTGAAACTATTCCCAGTCCATCCCACCTTCCCACCGCAGCCCAGCTTAGGGATGTGATTTGTTATGATGGGGTGCAGCAAGAGAATGGGGTCCGTCAAAGAGACCTGGAGCATTATTTTAACTTAAGGGCTTATAAATCTTTGAAAAACCTCTCTTTTTGGCCTGAGTATGTCCTACCCAGAGGTGTCTCTGGATTCCTATGATATGGGATTTGGCCATTTGGCTTAAAGCAAATTAAGTCTCTGTTGGCCAATTCATCTGGCCAATAAAATTTCTCATAATTTTACAAACCCAAAAGATCCCTCCTATCTGGGGATGCTTCCTGCATTCTTAATTTATATTTTTCCCAGATCCTTGGATTCAGGACTACCAAGAAAGATGTTGCAGCCTTGGCTATCTCACAGGGCAGCTGTGATGCCAACACAAGACATCTTTGGTGAAAATACTCTGAGAATTGAAATTTACAATTCTAAAGAGAGTTCCTGTTCATGTCTGTGCTCAGTGTCTGCCTCTATAAACATACTATGCAACCATTCCTACTGTATTAGTTGATTATTTATTATTGCAGGCCAGCTTAGAATGGTTCAATGTGCCATGTGCACTCACACAGAGGGAGTTTTCTTTTTCAGCTGTGCATCTATTTTTAAAACAGACTGCTTTACCAATGTCTCCCTTAAAATGTTAGCTCCTTCATAAACCATCCCCGAGTTGTTAAATGATACAAATTAAGAGAGTGAAGCTGAAGAACAAGACATTCTGATATTTCCAGAATGTCACTTATCTCAACTCTAAGAGCAGCCCTTTTCCTCCCATCTCTAGGGAACTGTGGGCACAGAAACTCCCTGTAAGGGACTAGAAACACAACTTGTTCTGACATTAGCTGTAGCAGTCTAAGGGAAGTCAGCCTTGCATTCTGTTCAGAAAAAGAAAAAGAGTCCACACTTTCTGTTCGGATACCACGTTGCTCTGGGATGTGGATCCTGGGGATCAAAGCCACTGAGAAGTACGGTTCTCAAACCTGGCTGCACATTTGGATGACGTGAGCAGCTCAGACGAATCAGGAATTACCAGTTCCAAACTCAAGACCTCCTGAATCATAAGCCAGAAGGGTCCCCACCTCGTTCTCCCCAGTGGCAATTTGATAGGACACAGGTGTTAGCGACCCCCTGCACAGTGGATGAGGTCAGTGCTTGGATTAAATTATAGTCAACACAGCCACAATGTCTGTCACACAAGGTGAGATCCATATTCACCCAAGGCTCTGAGTAGGAAGAAGAGTCTCACCTCCAGAAAGGAAGGCTGCCTTCCAGAATCTGTGCCATGGGGGTGGGAGTGAGATTTCAGTAAGCACGCTCTCACATACACAGACAAGAGGGGAGACCAATACAAAGATGATGGCAATGACCATGGCGGGTACTTATGTGCCAGGCCCCGGCCTGAAAACTTCATATGAATTAACTCATTTCATCCCTCTGAAAATATAACCAACTAAAAAAATCCAAGTCCCCCAACCAACAAAAATGCTCCTTGAGCCGTTTCCCAGAATCAGCCTGGATCCTGCCCTCTCCCATGAAACCAGCCCCAACCCTTTCCAGGAGCCAGGAGCAGGCTGTCTTCAGTTGTCTTCTCCAGCAAGCTTCCTCCTGAGACAATACTCTAAGGGCAAGTAGTTTATTCGGAAGGTGATTCGAGGAAAGCAAAGGAGGGATTGAGTCGGGGAAGGGAAGGGAAGGGAGCTAGCAAAGGATGCATTAATGGGTAGCTCACCATGAGGTGCAGTAAACTGGCCCAGTTATTTTCCAATCCTTTTTTGGCTCCCGCAAGCATTAAACACCCTGACGATCCCACTTGCGGGGATAAAGCCCTCAGGCTGAGAGGCCGGATCCCTGTAGAACGATACCAAGGGCCTATGTTGGCGCAGTGAGTGCTCAGGATAAGGTATGGCCTTGGCACTGACTGCTGCACAGCCTACAGGTACCTTTGAAAGGTCTAAGTCATCAGCAGGAAAGGAAAAAAAAGGGAAGGAGGAAACCATGACTTTTTTTATGAGGTCATCAAGGAAAGACTATGTTGGTTGTTGCTCTATTTCTCTTGTGTGACTTTTTTCTTTGTGTGTGTTTGGTTTTTAAGGGGCTTGGTGATTTCTGGAACAGACCAAGCTTCTCTTTTCACCTGTTTGCTTTAACGTTTCTGCCCCTTTGCTTGTGCTGTTCCTGCCAATAAAATGCCTTCACTTTTCCTCTTGGGTAACTACATCCCTACTGGCCCTTCAAAGACCAATGCAATTGCCTCTGCTATCCATTTTAGTTTGTTTGTTTTTTTCATTTATAGTCCCTGTTTCCTTTGGTCTGACTCAGAGTTAACCATCTTGATGTTTGTCTCTCCCTTTTAATCCAATTTTTTGCAAGTGATAGGTGCTCAATAAATGCGTATTAAATAGATAGACTACTTCTAAATAAAGAGATTTCAAGCTTCTTCTCTATGATTTATCTTCAGACCCTAGGCATATGATGGCGGAAGGGATATCTTGTCCCTCTTTGTACAATTTCAAAATTCTGTTAGTTCATGCAGTGTTACGGAGTTCTAGCATATTCCTCCCCTTCCTTCATAAAGGCCCAATACTGTCTGATTGCAATGAGGGCTCAAATAACGTTTTAGTAGTGAGGTGGTGCACGTGAGTTGACAAATCACACTAGTCAGTGAACTAGCTTTCCTGAAGACAGTGAAAGAAATAGAGAAGCATTGTTGACTCTGCTGAGAAGGGCAACAGCCTCACAAATCACCCTCCACTTTCAAAAGCAAATCTCCACATGTTTTTTGTTGAAAAGCCTCTTTCCCTGTTGGGGATTTGTTATTTGGTTTGGTTTGTGAACTCCTACTCATCCTTCAAAACCCAGCTCATTTGTCACCCGTCTGGTGAAGAAGAAAAGGAGAAAGGAGCTGTGGAGCACTTATGGAGCACTTATTATTTTCCAGGCACTGTGTGGGGCACTTATGTTCTTTTATTTTATTCTCCCAACAACACCGCAAGGCAGGCATTAGCCCCATTCTCCAGAAAAGAAAAGTGGGGCTAAACAAAAACCTAGCTAATATGTGATGAAATCAAGATTTGAATCCAAGTCTTGCCTTATATATAATACTTTATATAATAAGCTTTGAGTTTACATGTCCTTACTCAGGGTTATAATTAAATCCTCACAATAAAGCTGTTAGTTGGATATTATCAACCACACTTTACAGGGACAGAGAGACCTAGGGGGTCTTTTCTTGCCTCCATTTTCTCTTCTTCCATAGTGGCTGACATGTTTCAGTTACAGTATTTGTTTTAATATTTCACAATTATGTGCTTATATTTCTGTTTTCCAAACGGCAATATAGTTTCCACATGGACAGGGTTTCTCTCACTGTGTGTGTGTATGCACACACATGTGCACACACACACATCTTCAGAGTAGAAGTAGATAAATGAATGTGTGGAATAAATGAACAAACTCACCCTGCACCCTAAATTATCATGTAAAAATAAGTCAATGCTTTGGAAAAGTCCGTAATTTATGTGACAAACTAACCTTTGGCAAAACAGGGTTATGGAATGTTTAACGTCCTTAGGACAGTGAGCCCACCTAGAATGTATTTTATTTATTCATTCCGGTCACTCATATCTTTACCTCTTTGACACCTGATAATGTGCTTTGGATTTAATGTGCTTTGGATTCCCAGATCTGGCTCTTGTCTTTCCTTGGATAGAGGCAAGACCAAGAAAATAAGCAAGCAAAGGACATGTTACCAAGCTTCTGTACACTAAGGGTCATGCACCCTACTCAGATTAGAGGCTTCCTGGTCCTTACTCAGAGCATAATTACTCTTATCCTACAAATAATCTTAATAAAGTGGGTTTTTCTAAGATGACTGCATATTAGAAGAGGCCAAGTAAAATGGAACAAACTGTCAGAGGCAGGCACTCTTAAAGCCCATGGGAGCAAGAGAGAGCACGGAAACAATAAAAAGGGGATAAGTGAGAACTTGAAAGCATAACATTCTCAGAATATTTTATGTAAGGGTGAAGAAACCCTACTTTGCTCCACAAAGATCTGAAGATGTCACTGCATTATGGCAAAGAACAATATTGTCAAAAACTATGTTATGTTCAAATGGTTTTTATCAACTCTATTTTAAAACACAAGGACATGAACAACTTACACTTTTAAAGAATGACTTCCGTTCAAAATAGTTACAATCTTTTTTTAAAAAGGAACTAAAATTTTGGTTCTTAAATGGGCAAATCTTCAATTATAAGAAATCATGGCAATTAAAGAACGAATTGTTCCCTGGGGGTTCCAGAGATTGCTAAAGCGTTACAGATCTGAGACGGTGCCAGCTCTGTCTGGTAATATGCAGAGTGCCCAGAGGGCTAAGAATAATTGTACATCTCATGGCTAAATTCCACTTGAGATCCAAGGCCACTGGATATATCTTAGAGAACTACTTTGCTTTGGCAATTTCAGGATCTTTCCATTGTTACCCACTGTGCATGCACTGCAGAACAAAAGGCTATATTGATTGGTTTATGATATGCAAATTATGGATCCAATTCTCTCAGTATAGTGAGTAATGAAGTGGTTGATCTTAATCTCACTGTGGTTCCTCTTACTGTGTTTTTCCTTTCAATCACTGTTTATTGCACCAACAATGTTATAGCTACCTACATGAAGTAACAAAGTCATAAAGGAAAAGGAAAAAAAGCCCACAGCCCTAACTTATGAACATATCAGTTCTTTGCTTTTTTAAAATATGTCATCCAGTTCTTGTTCGTATATGTGGTTTATTGATGCAAAAAAGTGATGCTCTGATTCCTTTCACCCACGCTCATTCAGTGACACTCTGCAGCTCTTCTTATGTAAGAAATCGAGTCCATTTCTGCCCTGCTTGAATCTGGACTCACTGATTACTTGCTTTGGTCAACAGAATGTGGCAGAAATGAAGTTGTGCCTGTTCTCAGCCTAGGTCTCAACTTATCTTGCAGCTTCCACTCTCTTTCTTGGAAGTTTTCCAAGCAAGCATGTGAATAATGCTGGGATAGCCTGATGAATGATTTGGAAAAGACCCATGGTCTAGTCACTACCTTGCCCATCCCACAGCCAGCTGACCGCTTAAATATGGCCATGAGGTTGTTCTAGACTAGTGAGTCTCTGGCTGACTTGACAGCTGATTATAGACATGAGCAAGCCCAGCTCATCACCAGCAAGCCTGTTTATCCATAGATCAATGAGAAATAATAAATGCCTACTGTTATGTGGTTTGTTATGTAGCAATAGCTGACAAAATATGCATGCATATAGTTGACCTAGTGGTAACCATGTTATATAAGTCATGCTTTTTAATGGCTCTCTGACATGTCATACAATGGATATACAAAAATTTATTTAAATATTCCCTCTATTACTAGATATTTAAATTGTCTACAGTTCCTTAGAAGAGGCAATGATGCAGTGCAATGAGCATGTTATTGGTCTTCTAATCTGCTGCAATGGCTCACAGAACTCAGGGAAACGCTTCACTTGCTATTACTGGTTTATTATAAAGGATATTATCAAGGATGCAAATGAACAGCCAGATGAAGAGGTACATAGGGCAAGGTCTGTGAGGATCCTGAGCACAGGAGCTTCTATTCCTGCGGAGCTGGAGTTATGCTACCCTTCTAGCATGTGGATGCAGTCACGAACCCGGGAGTTCTTTTTTTTTTTAATTAATCAATTAATTAATTAATTTTTGGCTGCGTTGGGTCTTCGTTGCTGTGCACGGGCTTTCTCTAGTTGCAGCAAGTGGGGGCCACTCTTCATTATGGTGCATGGGCTTCTCACTGCAGTGGCTTCTCTTGTTGTGGAGCACGGGCTCTAGGAGCACGGGCTTCAGTAGTTGTGGCTCGTGGGATCAGTAGTTGTGGCGCATGGGCTTAGTTGCTCCGAAGCATGTGGGATCTTCCTGGACCAGGGCTCAAATCCGTGTCCCCTGCATTGGCAGGCAGATTCTTAACCACTGAGCCACCAGAGAAGTCTCTCCAGGAGTTCTTTAAATCCCATCATTTAGGGGTTTTTATGAATGTTTCATCACACAGGCGTGATGGATTATTAACTCAATCTTTAGCCCTTTTCCAGTCCCTGGAGGTTGGAGAGTGGGGCTGAAAGTTTTAAGCTTCTCATCAAGATTTGGTCTTTCTGGTGACCAGCCCCCATCTTGAAGCTATCTTGGGGCCTGCCTCATGAGAATAAATATGTTCCTATCAGTCAGGAAATTGCAAGGGATTTAGGAGCTCTGTGTAAGACAGTCCTATCAGCCCCATCACTCAGAAATTTGCCAGGTTTTAGGATCTCCGTGCAAAAAACTGGGGATGAAGACCAAAATATATATTTCTTGTGATATCGTAATATCACACGTTAAATATAAGTGAGCAGATAGACAACAATACATCTGAGGAAACCAGTGCTTAGAGGGAATTATGGGTTTACTCAGCTTCCATTTCATCTATTCAGTTTTTATTGAGACGAGAAGCACTGCAAGAATCAGTGTCCGACAACAGTACAACTGTCCTCAACCTTGTAAATCAGAAATCAGCAGTCTGGTGGTTTCCAAACACCAGTGCCTGGCAAGAACTAAGTGGGTATACAAGTCTGAGCCAATGAACTTATTTAACATACAGATTCTTGAAAGGCACAAAGCCAAAGATTCTGAGGCAACAGGTCTGCAGTTGGGTCCGAGAATCTGTATGTTTTAAGATTTTGCCCATGTGATTGTGCTATACAGCCAGTTTGGGGAATCACTGCCGTATTAACCACTCCCTCCTCATTTTTCAGGTGGAAGATCAAGACCAGGAAAGATGAAATAAGAGGCTCAAATCTCCTTAGGGAGTCAAGCAATGGCTGAGCTGGGATTGGAACCTATGCCTTGGGACTTCTGAGCCACTGTTCCCATATGGCTTACAACTGGGAGAGTAATCCTGAGTTCATCAAAGGACAGAAATCTGCTGACACCCTTGTTGCAAGCACTTAACTTTTCTTCCCAAGGCCAGCCTTTACCTCATCTTCATTGATATATACGTTATACACTGGGAAAATGATTAACGTGAATATCTTTTTTTCTTCACTGAGAACATGTCCTCTGAACTGTAACCAAAGTAACTGACTTTCAGACAAGTTGAAATATACCAAGAACTAGTTTATCTTGTATATCAGTATAGAGCTCAGTGTTAGCTTTCAAAAAAAGAAAGCAGTAAATAAAATCAAGACAACAGATTCTTCTGAATTTTATTGTCTCCATGAAGCTTTGTAATACTTTTTTTTAAGATAAAGAGCTTACCGCTCCATATAACTCATCCTTTCAAACAAATAGCACAAGATTTGTTTTGTCTTCCACATTCGAGGTTTGGGAAGACATTCTTTTGTCATGTTATTTCTTTAAGAAATGGAGCTGTCAAGATAGGTATCACAACAAGAGTATTTATTTTGGTAGACCTGGAAGGATTGATAGGGTTTTAGAGTTATTTAAAAATTATTTTAAATTAATTTGGAAGTTGAATTCCAGCTCAAAGCAAGTCAAATTATTTACAGAGACAAAAAGAAATATTCCAGCCCAACTTAATTATCTGTAAAGTCTTAAGCTCCATGTGGTTTAGCAATGAAAGTAATTCCTAGTATAAAGATTAAAAGCTTGACACTTGAGAAGACAAGTGTTTGAATGCTTCTCTACTTAGAGACAAGTGACCTTGGAAAATAACTCAGCTTCTCTGAGCCTTAACATCTTCATCCATATAATGGGGATAATTATAGCATACTTTTTTTGAATGCTCAACATTTACCACATACCATTATTTCATCTATTACTTATAAGAACTCTGATGTAGGTGCTACTATTATCCCCATTTTATAGATGCAGAGACTGAGGCTCAGAGGGGTTAACTCGTCTAGGTCACACAGGCAGTGAGGGATAAATTTGAAACTAGGCAGGCTGATTCTGGAACCTAAGCTTGTAGCAACTAGGCTACAGTGAATCAGTCTTTATGAAGTGCTACAAGGAATAAATAAGATGTTCTCTACCAAGTGTTTGGAAATAGTGAGAGCTCAAAAACGGCGGTTCTAATACCATTATTGGCAGAGGAGTACCTTGAGATGGATTACTTACATGGGGAACCCTCTGCTAGAACTGTAAGCTACCTTCATGTGTGCCTTTAATGATTCCTAGTGCATATACCTATAATAATAAATTAACTTACACCTGCGTCTTTTCCTTTTCTTTCAAATTATGTCTATTATGGTCAGAAATATGCAGAAAAGTATTCACTGAATCCCACCATTCAGATAAATACTCTTTTAGTGAAGAGTAGATCTTTCCAGTCTCTTCTCTATGCAAATGAATATTCGCTCATTTTTTTTTTAACCAAAATGTGGATTACTCTACACATAGGATTTAATCTTGCCTTCCCTTCCTGATGATTATATTCTAAGTATTTCCCCCATTCCACATACTAGTCTGTGAAAACAGGATTTTTCAATGGCACATCATTTCATTTTATAAACAAACCGTGTAGCGAGGTAGGCAGACTCTGCCCTTTCCCTCTCCTGCCTCCTTAGAGGATGGGGCTAATGTGACTGGGATCCTGCACACACCCTAGTAAGAAAGATCACTGTGTTAAATATTCACACCCAGAGCTCTTGCTTTCCCCTTGTCTCCCTCCCTTAATTTGGCTGAAGGAGGAAGATAACCGTCATTTGCACTTTTTCCTTTGTTCTCTCTGCTCTCTGGATAGAGTGTGGTGTAATGAGATTTGGCTTTGGATTTATGAAGAGTGGGAGAGAAAATTCTCCTGCGTAAACATAATGTCTAGTATACCTTACGGATATGCCTCCACTCTCCAAAGTGTCCCATATTGTCAAAGGGACTGTTAACATTGTGTACATTTTACACACATTTACAAACATTATGTGTTTGTTAATAAAGGGGTTAGAAACCTGTCCTGGGGCATTGGTATATTAAACTCAGACAATTCAAGCTTGCTTTTTTTAAAAAAGAATAATTAATTAATTTATTATTTATTTTTGTCTGCGTTGGGTGTTTGTTGCTGCACGTGGGCTTTCTCTAGTTGCGGCGAGTGGGGGCTACTCTTCGTTGCGGTGCACGGGCTTCTCATTGCGGTGGCTTCTCTTGTTGCGGAGCACGGGCTCTAGGTGCGCGGGCTTCAGTACTTGTGGCTTTACCACTGCGCCACCAGGGAAGCCCTGGCAGGTGGATTCTTAACCACTGTGCCACCAGGGAAGTCCCAAGCTTGCTTTTTTAAAAAAAAACAAATATGGATTCTGGATACTATGGTTTTCTTACCTGATACAAAACACATCTGAGGTAATAATAATAAAATTGGAGTAATAAGTACCTCTCTGCATCTCTCTCAACTTCTGACCCTGGTATGATAAACAAAATTCTAAGACGGCTCTCAAGTTTCCCCACAGGTATACATATCCTATGTAATCCTCTCACCTTGAACGTGAATGAGACCTGTACAGAGGATAGAACAGCACTCCAGTGATTACGTTACATATGTGGCAAAGGTGAAGAAATTTTGCAAATATAATTAAGGTTCCTAATCAGTTGACTTAAGGTTCCCAATCAGGCTGATTAACTTGATTAAGTTAATCAAAAGGAAGGTCATCCCAGATGGGTCTGATCTAATCAGGTGAGCCCTTTAAAAGAGGTTCTAAAGGTCAGAGAAAGAAGCCACAAAGATTTGAAAAAGCAGACAAGAAGAACCAAACTGCAGTGTTGTAGAGACAGCCACATAACAAAGACAGCTGCCTGCAGAGTTTAGGGTCTCAATCCTACAGCTGCAAGGAACTGAATTCTGCCAACAACCAGAGATCTTGAAAGAGGACCCAGAGCCTCAGAAGAGTTTGCAGCCCTGATTTCAGCCTGAGCAGATAACCCAGCTAACTGCTGTCCCGTGGGAACTGCGAGGTAATAAATGTGTTGCTTTAGGTCTGTAAGTAAGTTTGTCATAATTATCATGCAGTAGTGGAAAATGAATACACCAGGTAACAACTGATCTGCTTTCTTTCACCAAAGATCAGTTTGCATTTTCTAGATTTTTTAAATTAATGGAATCATTCAGCATATACTTTTTTTTCCCCTTTGATCTGGATTTTCACTCAGCATAATAATTTTTCAGATTCACCCATTTTGTTGTATATCAGTACTTAGTTTCTATTCAGTGTATGGATACACCACATTTTGTCTATACATTCATGGACATTTAGGGAGTTTCCACTTTTTTGGAAATTATAAATAAAACCACAAGTCTTGTGTAGACATAAGTTTTCATTTCTTTTATTTTAATCTGAATTTTCTTGATTGGTGCCATTGATATATGTTTCCTATTTTATTACCTCCTTGAGTGTCCTCTCCTGTGAATGGCCTCTTACTATCTTCTCCAATTTTTCTGTTGGGTTATTTTGTGGTTTTTTCCTCACTGATTCGTAAGAGTTCTTCATGTATTACAAATGCAAGTTCTCTGTTTATCCTTATACATGTTGAAAATGTCTTTTCCAAGTTGACTACTGTCTTTTAACTTTAAGATATCCTTTGTCATATAAAATTTTAATTTTAATAAAGTCTAAGTAATTTATCTTAAAAATGTTTGTTTTTATTACTTGTTTAAAGAAACCCCTCCCAGACCTGTTATAAAGATGTTTTCTTAATTTCTTTTTAATCATAGTTTTAAGAGTTTTGTTTTTCCCATTAACATCTTTAATCCTTCTGGAGTTTATTTTTGTATGAAGAGAGGTAGGGGCACAATTATTTTTTTTCTATAAGGAAAGCCAATTTCCTTAACTCTACTTATCAAATAGTTCATCCTTATTCCACTGATTTTCAATGTCTGATATAACAATTCTTAAATGTGCATGGATCTATTTTTCAGCTTTCTATTCTGCTGCATTGGTGTACCTGATTATTAATGAACTAATATGACACTGTTTTAAATATAATATCTTTGCAATCAGCTTCATATGACATTTGCTTCTCTTTCATCTTTTGTTTTAAATTTGTAGACTTAAATTTTTTTTTTTAATTTTTAACATCTTTATTGGAGTATAATTGCTTTACAATGGTGTGTTAGTTTCTGCTGTATAACAAAGTGAATCAGCTATACATATACATATATCCCCATATTTCCTCCCTCTTCCGTCTCCCTCCCACCCTCCCTATCCCACCCCTCTAGGTGGTCACAAAGCACCAAGCTGATCTCCCTGTGCTATGCGGCTGCTTCCCATGAAGAAAGTGTATTCTGTTCTTTTTGGACAGAATGTCCTATAAATATCAATTAAGTCCATCTCGTTTAATGTATCATTTAAAGCTTGTATTTCCTTATTTATTTTCATTTTTTCCATTGGTGAAAGTGGGGTGTTAAAGTCCCCTACTATGATTGTGTTCCTGTCGGTCTCCCCTTTCATGGCTGTTAGTATTTCCCTTATGTATTGAGGTGCTCCTATGTTGGGTGCATAAATATTTACCATTGTTTTATCTTCTTCTTGGATTGATTCCTTGATCATTATGTAGTGTCCTTCTTTGACTCTTGTAATAGTCTTTATTTTAAAGTCTATTTTGTCTGATATGAGAATTGCTACTCCAGCTTTCTTTTGATTTCCGTTTGCATGGAATATCTTTTTCCATCCCCTCACTTTCAGTCTGTACGTGTCCCTAGGTCTGAAGTGGATCTCTTGTAGACAGCATATATATGGATCTTGTTCTTGTATCCATTCAGCCAGTCTGTGTCTTTTGGTTGGAGCATTCAATCCATTTACAGTTAAGGTAATTATCGATATTACCATTTTCTTAACTGTTTTGGATTTATTATTGTAGGTCTTTTCATTGTCTTGTGTTTCCTGCCTAGAGAAGTTCTTTTAGCATTTTGTTGTAAAGCTGGTTTGGTGGTGCTGAATTCTCTTAGCTTTTGCTTGTATGTAAAGGTTTCAATTTCTCCGCCAAATCTGAATGAGATTCTTGCCAGGTAGAGTCATCTTGGTTGTAGGTTTTTCCCTTTCATCACTTTAAATATGTCCTGTCACTCTCTTCTGGCTTGCAGAGTTTCTGGGGAAAGATCAGCTGTTAACCTTGTGGGGATTCCCTTGTGCGTTATTTGTTGCTTTTCCCTTGCTGCTTTTAATATTTTTTCTTTGTATTTAATTTTTGATAGTTTGATTAACATGTTTCTCCTTGGATTTATCCTGTATGGGACTATCTGTGTTTCCTGGACTTGACTATTTCCTTTCCCATATTAGGGAAGTTTTCAACTATAATCTCTTCAAATATTTTCTCAGTCCCTTTCTTTTTCTCTTCTTCTTCTGGGACCCCTATAATTTGAATGTTGGTGTGTTTAATGTTGTCCCAGAGGTCTCTAAGACTGTCCTGAATTCTTTTCATTCTTTTTTCTTTATTCTGCTCTGCAGTAGTTATTTCCACTATTTTATCTTCCAGGTCACTTATCTGCCTCAGTTATTCTGCTAGAGAACTTTTAATTTCATTTATTGTGTTGTTCATCATTGTCTGTTTGCTCTTTAGTTCTTCTAGGTCCTTGTTAAACATTTCTTGTATTTTCTCCATTCTATTTCCAAGATTTCGGATCATCTTTACTATCATTACTCTGAATTCTTTTTCAGGTAGACTGCCTATTTCCTCTTAGTTTGCTTGGCCTGGTGGGTTTTTACCTTGCTCCTTCATCTGCTGCGTATTTCTCTGTCTTCTCATTTTGCTTAACTTACCGTGTTTGGGGTCTCCTTTTCGCAGGCTGCAGTTTCGTAGTTCCCATTGTTTTTGGTGTCTGTCCCCAGTGGCTAAGGTTGGTTCAGTGGGTTGTGTAGGCTTCTTGGTGAAGGTGACTGATGCCTGTGTTCTGGTGGATGAGGCTGGACCTTGTCTTTCTGGTGGGCAGGACCGCATCTGGTGGTGTGTTTTGGAGTGTCTGTGAACTTAGTATGATTTTAGGCAGCCTCTCTGTTAATGGGTGGGGTGGTGTTCCTGTCTTGCTAGTTGTTTGGCATGGGGTGTTGAGCACTGGAGCTTGCTGGTCATTGAGTCGAGCTGGGGCTTAGCATTGAGATGGAGATCTCTGGGATAGCTCTTGCCGATTGATATTATGTGGGTCCAGGAGGTCTCTGGTGGCCCAATGTCTTGAACTTGGCTCTCCCACCTCAGAGGCTCAGGCCTGACACCCGTCCAGAGCACCAAGACCCTGTCAGCCACACGGCCAGGTACGTGGGGAGTTTCTTGTCTTTTGGGTAGTCTGAGGTCTTCTGCCAGCGTTCAGTAGGTGTTCTGTAGGAGTTGTTCCACATGTAGAGGTATTTTTGATATATTTGTGTGGAGGGAGGTGATCTCCATGTCTTACTCCTCAGCCATCTTGAAGGTCCCTATCTCTTTCATCTTCTCTTTCAGAATTATTTTGGCCTTTCCTGGATTTTACTTCTTCACATAAAGTGGAAAATAAATTTATCTAAAAACATTTGATGCATTTTTAAAAATTTGAATTGCATTGAATTTATAGACCAATTTGGAGAAATTTGCATCTTTACAATACTGAGTCTTCTCACCATGGGCATTTTTTTTTTATCTAACCAATTTTTCTTGTCTTCTTTTAGATGTCTTAATAAAATTTTGCATTTTTCCCATAAGATCTTACACTTCCTTTGTTAGATTTATTCCTATATAGATACAGTCTTAAAATTTTATGCAAACCATCATGGCTATTTCCCTAGGAAGGTTTTACTGTGAAGAAACTGGAATTTCACCAAGTGGACTACTTTGAACAAAGAAAATGAACCTACTCCTGGTATTGTTTATAAGCTGATGTCTACAATGATATTTCCTCTATCTTATGTTTAGAGGGTAGAGTGTTGTGATGTCTCATGTGAGAGTTCCATATGCCTTTCCTGGAAAATCATCTCCTATAGTCAGGATTCAAGGTATGATTATCCTATAACGACCTTGACCCACTTAATGGAGGCAGCAGCTACTAGGCCCCAGATCCCACTGCAATCAGGAAATGTGAGGACCAAGGTTTCTAGACCTCAAATTTTCAAGAAAAGCTGGCAATCCGATATGAAATTTTGACCTTTAAGCACTGGCAAATAATTTTTAAAAAACACTAAACGTTATACGGGACAATTTATCAGGCTTGAGACTTGATATGACACAAGAGCTGCCAGTTTGCAACTCTAGGGGTAGCTCTGTCACCACAAGATTCTCAGTTTAGCCCCCCTCCTCCCCTTGCACCACTTTCCTTGAGCCCAGGAGGGTGGGCAAGGCAGTAATAACGTGCCTGGGAAACACTTTGTAGTTCTAAGTATCTGACATCACAGAGTGTAAACTGTAAGGGTTATTAGACTAGACTTTGTCTAGTCCTACTTCCATTTTGGTGGTTATAGCAATTTTGAGGCTAAGGCAGGGAAACACCTAGTCCAGGTCAACCCAGTGACCTAGAGGCAAGGCCAGACCTAGAACTCAGGTGGGCTGAGTCCACATCTAGTAGGAGTACCATTACTCACACTGTCTGATTATTTAGAGAGCCTTCGAGGGCCAGACTGTGGCCCTTCCCACAAGCCCTCAAATAAATAAGAGTTGGTTTAACAGGTGAGATACTACAAAAGGCACAGTTCCTTGTCAGTATGCATGTGGAGGAACCCTAGACAAAGTGGGAAGAATGCACAGGTACATAAATGTTGCCCTTCAAGACGAAATTAAAAATGCATAAAAACTATTAAGGCTCTATTAAGCCAAATATTCCATTAAATCTTAGTGGCTCATGGGCCTAAAATCTGGGTGGCTGTAACGAGACTTTCCAGATTATTGAGTGGAAAGATTGAGAACAGCAAGAATGTTCAGACCTTAGGCATGTTTGATACATATCCTGTGTATGAGTATATCTGTAGCTACACATAAACACACTCATATAAAATAGAATGAAATACAATATAATGCCAAGCTTCTTACTACATATAGCCATGTGAACTGAAATGGAATAATACAACACACGTGAATCACCCTAAGAGCACAGATTACAGTAAGAGGTAGTGAAATAATTAGAAAATAGTGACTTTTAAGTGTTTATTATTTTTTTAATATAACCTATTCAGTTCTAAGTCTATATGATTTAATTTTTAAAAATGACCATGTTTAACAACCAGCTCACAGAGTCCTTGAAAACTGGACCATTGGCTCTTGGGAGCCAGGACAAGCCTCCTGCACTCATCACTGAGTTTAGGAAATATTCACTGCTGAGAGAGAGAAAAAGAAAGCACTTTACTACCTTACTATAAGTTAGAAAGTGGTAAATTTCAAAATATACGCATACACTTAAGGGGAAGACTTAAGCACGAACATGTTTGCTAAAGAACATCATCTCATGTGCAAATGATATGGTTGAATTACTATATAACTAACCTGAAAAGCTGCCGTTTATACAGTCAGTCAGCAATCAGACTCTCATACTCTCCATCCCAAATACATTCTCTTTTAACAACAACAACAACAACAAAACACCTCAGTAGCAGGTGGATTTCATCTTGATTGTTTCAAAATATTCAGTGGATAAATTTTCCAGTTTTTCATTAGTGATGGGTGGTTTTGAAAGTTATTGTAATCACCTTGAATATTCACAATATTTATAAATTGCAAAAATGAAGAGACAGGGGTAGGTTTTTTTTTTTGCCCCAACATTGCTGACATCTTACTATCACTGTTCCCTTGATGAAGGCACTTGGCGGATTTACTGTGTAAAATCTCTTTTTACACTTCTTCCAATTCAACAGACTTAGAACCTAGGCTCAGGGGAAACGTTCACAGCTTAATAAAACTCCAAAGAGTAAGGAGTTCATCAGATGGGTTTCTATTGTGTGTGTGTTTTTTAAAAAAGATATTGGATGTTTAATGTTGTTAAGAAAAAAGAAACACAAAACTAATTACTGTCAACTATATTTTAAGTTTTCAACTACCCAGCCAGCAGAAAGCCGTTATTAAACCACTGTAAGCCTCCTTTGTTTTTCTTCCCACATAAGAATCATTTTTTATTCACAATATTGGCTTCATAACAGAGGCTGTCAATCAAGATACTCAAGTTACCACCTGAAAAACAACCATGGGTCTTTGTTTCTATTTCAGAGAGAGATATATATATATGTTTTTCCTTCTTGGAGTTTCTTATTCTCACCTCCAATTGTCACTAAAGAAATAAACGGAGAAGTTTCCTTATTTGATGATACTGCAGCTCCTTGCTTTTAAAAGATCATTTCTTTTGTTAATGTTCAACTCCCTCATAATTTCCAAAGCACCAGAACCTTTTAGCATCTGGGCAGCATGGAAAACACATTTGGTGGCGATGTTTTTCCCCAGTCCCTTATTTCCTCTTTCTCAAGCAGCAATCACCTTGAGCAGCAGCTGCCAGCAACTTACATGTAACAACATACAGAACGACCAGCACTCACAGTGATTTGAATAGGCTAAGCCAGAAGCATCCATAGTAGTGCTAGTTGAAGTCCTAGCTTAGCATAGCTGTTCTCTGTTGAAGTGGTACTTGGGGCTCTATATGTTCCAAGTATCTTGTCTTAATTTTTGTCCTCATCACCTACGTCAGTGAAGAAACATAAAATGGCTTTAGCCTAACTAGCAAAACTTAATTTTCTGTCTTGCTTTATTGGTGGACCAAATAAATCATTACATAAGCCTGCAGGGACTCCTTAGAATTTGTTCTCAATTATTTACTCATTTAAATTAAGACCAAACACACCCAAACTTTTACCTCTGATAGCTACCTTCTGAGCCTTTGGCAAACTGTGGCAGAATGATGTAAGAGGACTTCATAGTTCAAGTCACCTATAGTCAAGACATGGCGAGTCATGGAACATGATAGGAGGTAATCTACATCGATTAAAGAGAGATTAAAGACACACTGTACCTTGTTCCAAATTTGCTTTGTGATGAGAATACGGTTGCTTAATGAGGAAGGTTATTTTACGGCTTCTAACAAGTGAGCAAGCCAATGACATTTTGTGATCGTTATCTAATTTAACCGTGAAAAGGATGAAGTATGCATTTTCTAATTGCCATGCTTCACATGAGATAAGATAATGACGTGGACACTTGGAACCCTAAAGGTACTAATAAATATAAAATTCTCTACCGAAAAGATGCAGAGAGCAAGTGTGGATACTGGAGATCGATCTCTTGTAAAAGCCACCCACCTATCTATGCAAGACACAAATCTGATTCCATTCTCCCATTCTTGAAATGCTTCTGTGACACCTGGCAATCTTTAGGTTAAAGTTAAAAATGTTTATAGGATTGCTGATACCAGGATTCTGCCTAAATCTCTAGCCTCACCTTCTACTACTGCCCAGCCCCCAATTCCCTTGCTTCAGCCTTACTTAATAATAGTGGTGATTCCTTAAGAACAATGTACTGACCGATGTCTCTAAGCCTTTGTAGCACTGTCCCCCATTCCAGGAACAAAACTCATACCTGTACCTCAACCCTAAAATACGCCCTCCAAAATGCGCCTTTTTAAAGACTTCTGTCCATACCTCCACTACTTACATTTTATTATGCTCGTGTCTTGACTCTTCTACTTCACAACTATACTATATGCTCCTCTAAGTCCGTGTCCCCTTCTTGTCTCTGTATGCCCACACTTGGTGCAGTCTATGCTCGATAAAACTGCATTGAATAAGTGGGTGAATGTACCAAACTTAGGTTTTTCAGTCTGGATTTAGTCAGATTGTAGTTTCAGAAGATTCTGGTTTTTTTCCCTCAGTTTTGTGGGGTTTTTTTGATTTTACTTATTTTTAATTGAAGTATAGTTGATTACAATATTGTGTTAGTTTCAGGTATACTGCATAGTCATTCAGTATTTTTGCAGATTATATTCCATTATAGGTTATTACAAGATAATGGGTATAATTCCCTGTGCTATACAGTATATCCTTGTTGCTTATCTATTTTATATAGATATATTTTATATAGCATTAAGAAAATGTGGTATATATACACAATGGAATATTAAAAAAAGTACTCAGCTGTAAAAAGGAATGAAACACTGCCATTTGCAGCAATGTGGATGGACCTAGAGAATATTCTGCTTAGTGAGATACGTCAGACAGAGAAAGACAAATACTATGTGATATCACTTATTTGCGGGATCTAAAAATTAATACAAATGAATGTATATGCAAAACAGAAACAGACTTGCTGACACAGAAAGCAAACTTGTGGTTACCAAAGGGGAGAGGGGAGGGGGAAGGGACAAATTAGGGGTATGGGATTAACAGAAGATTCTGCCTTTGAGATCAACAGAGAGACATCTCCAGGGCAAAACTCTCCATGGAGCTTCAGATCTTCATATTCAGCTACCTCTGTACTCATTTCCTCCCTTGAACGTTACAAAGACACCCCAGTCTCAGCATGTACTGTCCCTGCTCTTTTGTTGCTCAAACTGTTGCTATTCCAATGGTTCTTATGTAAGTTGCCCAAGTCATAAAAGCTGGGGCCCACAAATCACATATCTAACTCATTGTGAAGATCATTGATTTTCCTCCTCTCCATCTCTCCAATCCCTCTACCCTCCTCCATCTCTCCTGCCAATGCCCTAGCCTGATCTAGCAATCCACTCATGCCTAGACTATTGCAATAGGCTCCTAATTCACTTTCTTGTATTCATTCCACTCGTGGACCACATACTCTGTCCCCACTATAATCAGCATGGCATTTCAGAATGCAAATCTGGCAGTGTTAGTGCATGACTTAATTCAAGAGCCTCCTGTTGATTTTCGGAAAAAGATCAAAATCCTTAATAGAGCTTCTGGACTCTACATGGTTTTCCCTGACTCTGCTGTATCACTACAGCCTTACCTCACTCCATTATCACCTTTTCTGTTCCCCTCAATCTCATCAGCTTTATAGTTCTTCAAATAGACCACGTTCACTCTGTCTCTGGCATCTGTGCACATGCTGCTCATATCTACTGGAATGTTCTTCTGCTGTGTCCCACCCCCTGCTTGCCCTTACTCTTCTGATATCAGCTCCAAAATCACCTCCTCAGGAAGGCTTCACTGCTCTCCCACACTTGGTCATGTCATCCTATTATATGCACTTAGAACATCACTTTCTTTTATTATTCGTTTATAATTGTGTATTTGTTCATTAGTGCAATCATTTGATTATGACCAGCCTTCCCATTACATAAAACTATTGGGATTATGCCTGGTTTATCCACCATTATATCCCCCGGTGCCCAGCGTGGAGCCAGGCCCACAATCTATGCTCTCTAAATATTTGTTGAATGACTAAATGAATGGATCTAAGAGCCATGGGCCTGCAGAAGGATGCTGTTCACCCCAATGTGTTCATGGGGAACCCGAGGCTCGCCTCCTTTTCAACCCTTCCCACATTTGACCTCAGATTTCCTAGACTTTAATTCTCCACCTTCACACCCATGCACCTTTAGATCAGCCATTTGCTGCTCTCTTTCCCCAGGATCCTGCTGGAAACTTTTCTGACGCAGCTTCCACACTGCATCAGTTGGGGCTCTTCCTTACAAGAAGCAGAAGCTGACTGTGGCTGATTAAGCAGAAAACAAGTTCATTAAAGGATAGTGGGTAGCTCACAGAATTATTGGGAGGTTTAGAGAACTGGGCTTAATGCCAAATTTCCAGGAATAATGTCCCAAATCATGTTCTAGAACTAGCCTGATGAGAAGAACGCTGCTCCCCCCAGCAGTGGTACTGTTGAATGAGCTACTTTCAACACTGCAGCCTCATCACAGATGCAACACACATGCCAGGCACTCACCCCTGCCAGCACTGCTCTCAACACCGGGACCTCTTTGTTGCCCCTCCCCAGCTAAACGGATTCCACAGTAAGCCTTTTCCCTCTGATTGCTCATTTCTGAATTAAAGTCTAGAGGGGGTGAGTCTGCTTGGTAGAGAATTGTTATATGGCTCTGTGTTCTAGCTGCAAAGGAAGCTGTGAGTGAGTTTTCGGGCTCCCACACTGGGGAGGTGGGAACTATCAAGTGGGAAAATCCTGTAAACATAACAGAGGATTTAAAAGTTGCTAGGCAGCCAGAAAACATGACTGATGCCTTCCACATAAAACATGGCCAAGTTCTGGCATCTTGTTCAGCCTCTCTTTGGTGGTGAGTCTAAGTTATTTTACTTTGTCCATTACAACTGAACTGACAACACATAAGGAATTTAGCCTGCTATGCTAAGATAGACGAGACCCAGCCCCTAAAAGATTTAAAAAACCAATTGTAAACTATTCTAGAAATCTCTGTTTGAGACAGTAGAATGCAGCATTTCAGAGCACGAACTCTGGAATCCAATGGTTTAAGTATGAAACCTAACTTAATCATTTCATTAAGTGCATGACTTTGGTGGATAAGTTGTCAGAGGCTGTAACAGTAAGTATCATGCTTTGTTTTTTTTTTTTTTAACATCTTTATTGGGGTATAATTGCTTTACAATGGTGTGTTAGTTTCTGCTTTATAACAAAGTGAATCAGTTATACATATACATATGTTCCCATATGTCTTCCCTCTTGCGTCTCCCTCCCTCCCACTCTCCCTATCCCACCCCTCCAGGCTGTCACAAAGCACCGAGCTAATATCCCTGTGCCATGCGGCTGCTTCCCACTAGCTATCTACCTTACTACTCATGCTTTGTTTTTGCAGTACCTAGCCTATATCTGGCACAGAGTAGATATTCGCTAATCATCTGTTGAATGAGTAAATGGATAAATAACTGCATGAATGAGTGACTTCTGGATTAATCAGGATGATCAAGGTCAAGTTAGGCTTACAAACAACCTCCAAAACCCAGTGGCTTAAAGCAACAAAGTTATCTTTCTTGTGTGTTATTACCTGTCCACTAAGGGTTAGACAGGGCTCTGCTCTATGTCATCCTTATTCCAGGATGTAAGTGAATTGAGTTTCCACCACCTGGAACGCATTGTTGAGACACAGAGAAAGAGATATGGTGAATTGTGCACTGACTCTCAGAGTTTCACCCATAAGTAACATGCATCACTTCTACTCATATTTACCAAATAAACTATATAGGTATACTTAATACCAAGGGGGTAGAACAGCACTTAAAAAGGGGAGCTGAAAATGTGATGAACAGCAAAAATGATGGCCTCAACTTTTCTGAATCTCAGTTTCCTCATCTGTAAAATAAGGATGAAAGATGTTGTGATGAATGAGTGTGAACTTCAGGAAACCTACATCACCCTAGTACTTGTATTATATCTTCGTGAGGGTATGATAGCAGAGCCCAGGGATCAGTGTCAGCATGGAGTCAAAGACAGGCGCCAACTTGCTGAAACCTGAAAATGGGACCCAGAATGAGCGGATGTAATGTAGCACGATAGGATCTTAAAACATCAATCATTGTACTTTTCTTCCTTTCCTTGATTATGACCCTTCATCCTATCAGTCAGAAGCATCACATTGCCTCAAGGAGAACTGGTGTGGTTACGGCAGAAATGTAAAAGGAACAAAAGAAACTGATGTTCAGTGTTTCTGAATTCCAAACTATGTTCTTGAAGCCCACATCAGAAACAACAGCTTTGAAACCATGGCTTTTGATATATAAGGAATGCTGTTGAGAGAAGAAAGGGCTTTTGAGAATCAAAATGGAAGCCTCTGAGGAATGAAGGAAGGAGATCAGGTTTATGCTCTGATCTTATCAGAACGAGAAGAAAGAAAGCTGCAGACTGATCCATCTGTAGGGAGACAAGACAAGGGTGCCTCATCCCCAGAGGGTAGAGAAGACAGGAAGAGAGGAGTGGGGCTCAAAATCCCGAGGGACAGTGGTGGAATCACAGAGGAGAGACTTCATGAAGAGTAGAGGGTAGAGTGAGTAGGGAGACTGCAGAGGCTCTCTGTGGGCGGCCATGGGGAAGCCAAGCCAAAGCCTATGAACTTCCACGGGTGAGCACTCCGTGTCCCAGAGCTTTCTCAGAAGCCCAGTCGGCCAGTGTGCTAAAGATGCCTGTGAATCATTCAATAGAAAGATGCCCTTAGTAGGTCCAGCGTCTTTGCTGACCCCAATCCAAGTGGACAGTTTCAGCCCCTTCAAATGGACCTGGGTAGTCTAACCTTCTGAAAGACAGGCCATCAATGTCAACATGGTGTTACTGCTGGGAGAGCCCAAGCATCTGAACTTGGGTGGGAAAATGGAGACACCCACTCTGCGTTGTAGTCTAACATCCAAGTACCCTTTCTCTTCACCCCGTTTGTTTTGCTCCCCAACAAAATTAGATTGCACCTCTCAAAAGAATGATTTCTGCATGTGTATTTCTTTTTTTCCTCTTGAGCAAAGGTATCTTTGGGAAATGATATAAGATTATATATAAATAAGGCATTTCACTTGTAAGTTATTAAAACTGATGAATAAGTAACAGCTAACACATTGAGCACTTACTATACATCAGGTCTTACTCAGCACTTTAAGTGGAGTATCTTACCACAGTATTATTTCCATTTTACAGGGGAGAAAACTGAGGGCAAGAGAGCTAAATGTCAAACACGTAGCTAGGATGATCTGAACCTAGACAATCTGATCTCAGCATCCAGAGGCTTGACCACTAAACTACACTGCCTCACTATACAGGAATAAGTTGCTCATCATTCCTGCTACTCTTCATTCATTCAAGCATTTTTTGAGAGCTTGCTGTAAATTAGACCCTCTATTAATCACAGGGATAAAGAAGCCACCTGGACAGAGCATTACTACTCTTGAACCACTCCTGGTCTGTGCTGCAATGGGTTATTGCTGCTGCAGCCATGTACGGGTCAGGTGACTGCTCCATGGAAAGCCAAGATGCAATGGAAATAACTTTGTGTAAGCTTTACCACCAGGGACATGTGTGACTTTCAATAAGTAAATAAGTTATTTAAACTGCCAGTGCTTCAGTCCTCCAATTTTAAGATCCTGGGGAAGGACAGATAGACTGTGAGTCGAGGTATCATCTACTCCAAGGAAACTCAGAGGTGAGCTAACATTCCTTGGACTCTCAATTATTCGACAAGGACCGATCTTTAACAATCCAAAAGGCACCAAACCACTTCTACCAGCAGTAAAAATATCTAGACTGGAACTTATGTTCTGGTCCTGACTTCTAATTGTGGAGTTCAAAGTGGGGCACTAAAGCTAATAGAACACACTCCTGCTATCAAGGAACTTGGCACCAATGCAAAGAGAGGAGAACCCTGTTATTCTAATGAGACCTGCGGTGGGATTGCCCAGCTCCAAACTGTACACTCATTAAAGCTTTCTTTTTTCTTCTCTACTTTTTGCATCCTTGTTTATTTCTGCCCCACGGTCTACCTGCCTTGCACATCTCTGTCTTACTTTTCTCTTCGAGAGGCAGCGGTGTGCTCTGCAAAGAGAACAAGAGCCTGGCGGGGCTCTGCCCTGTCCTAGAGGAATGACCTTGGACATAAAGCTAAACCACTGTCAATCTTGGGTTCTGAATCCATCAAATGGAACCACACCTCCTGCCACCTAGAGTTTCTTAGAAGATTAAAAATAATACATCCCCTGCACCTGGCAGAGTGAGAAATAAAAATGAAGCACTTAGAAAAGTACCTGGTATAGGTAAAGTACTGGATACCTAATCCATGCTTAGACTGTTAAATATTTGATTTCTTCCTTCTTTTTCTCTTTCCCACCCCAAACCTACATTTTCTCCATAGCAAAAGGAATAAATCTCATTGAAAACCCAGGGATATTGGTCCTGACAAGTAAACAGAATATTGGTAGTAAAAAACAAACAAACTACACTCTTAGCCCACATACCTCAAGACTCAGATGTTATATGAATCCCATTACTGGTGTCCAACATTTATTTCCAGCAAGGACATGGACTCTGGAGTCAGACTGCCAGCACTCAAATCACAGCTCTGCCACCTACTCGTAGTGTGATCCTGGGCAAGAGATTCAACTTCCCTGGTCCCTAGTTTTCTCTCTCTATCCCTGACGATGTCTAATTCATGGTGGTGGGGTGAAGATTAAATAAGAAGTGTTAATCAAAAGTGCTCTTCATGGAGTAGACACCCAATAAGTGCTATTATTATGATCGCTGTTATTATTTTGGTATTATTGTTGAACCCAGCACATCGAAATGTTCTCCTGTAACACAGAAGTCAGTACAATAAACCAAGTTTTGCGGATTCTGTTACTTAATGCTCTCTTCAAATCCATTTACTCTTTTTTACCCCTTAGCTCCAGCCACCACCATCTCCTACCCAGGATCTCGCAGGAAGGAGCCTCCAAACCACTCTCCCTGATGACAGCCTTGGTCTTTCCAAACCACTCAGCACATGGCAGCCTGGAGGAGCCTCCTCAAAGGTTAATCTGATCTGTTTGCTCTCTTGCTCAACACTTTTTATCTGCTTCTGATTGCTCTTAAGATAAAGTCCTGGCTGTCACAGGGTCCTAAACTTAGCTGAACTCAACACTAAACATAGCCTCCTCCATCTTTCACAATCTGGCCTTACAGAACTATTTTCACTTCCTTGTGGGGTCCCACACTCTTGCTTTCAGTGCTCTGCATCTGATGTTCACTCTTGCCCTACCTCTGCAGTTGGTACCACCTTCTATCAGCTGATAGGCCATTTCTGCTGGGAAGGTTTCTTTAACCCTTGTTGTATACCATCCATGTGATCCACAGTTTCGGGTATTTCTTCTGTTAGACTATTGATCACACCTATTGCATTATGGAGACCTCCCATAGACGGTTATGTACAGGGACTGAGCCTCTCTTGTTCATCACTGTATGTCGACCACGTTTCTCAACTGGGATAGGGGAGGGACAGCCATCACCTGGGCTGCAGTAGCTGTCATAGGGAGCCACTAATACCAATGGCAATATGTCCTTTTCCTTAGGAATGTCACCAAATAATGGTGTGGATTACTGCCCACTCCTCTTCCGTGACACATGACACTGGCAGGTCTGCAACAAATATTTTTGAATGAATGACTAAATAAATGCTAGGATGTTCGTCGACACTGCCTACTGGTAATTTGTGATTACAAAGAATTAGAGCAATGCCTCTCCCTTCTGTAGATTTTTCAATTCCAGCTTGAGAGGGTAGATTAAGCTTGCCTTACCTTCAAGGTTTATATGAAATGTGTTAAATACATGAAGCAGGTGCTCTATTTAAAAGAATCAAGTGACTTGATTCTTTTAAATAGAGCATCCTTTAAATAAATAAATAAGGAGGGCTCCTTCAATATTAAAAAAAGGATAAATATCTGCCTTAAATATTGATACTCCAAATTGTGATTTTAAAAAACACTAAAAATAAATTAAATAAAAATGTCTTATGAAGTGGATGATCATAGAAGTTATTGCAGAACCAGAGTCCCTGTAGTAGATAAAAAGCATGTAATTAAAATATCATTAAAATGATAGGCTAATAAAATCTGTGATATGACCCAGTTCTAAGGAAAATCAGAAGGATACAGCCTAAAATATTCCAATGAAACCTTGAGGCAGAGATTTAAGATAATTGGTTTTCTTTTAAATAAGGGATCCTGTCTCAAAACCTTTTTTTTATGATTTTCCTCAATATATCCTATATACTTCATGTGTGACTATTATCATTGTTACAGTCCTTTGTTAAGAAACCTATTTTACTCTAATTCTATTCACTGTAATTTTCTTAGTAACAGGCTGCTCTCTTTTTCTCTTAAAAACTATTAAAATGTCATTCACATCACATTCTAGATGTGGATCCAGCTATTCCCAATAACTATTCAAAAACCATAATCACCATAATTACTGTTGACATCTAATTAACATTCAGCTTCCTTTCTACAGCATCTACAACTGGACAAACCATCTATTCCAGGATAAAAACTAATGCTGTTGCCTTTTCTTGAAAAAAATAAAACCAACCAGGATGCTATGCATCTCGGCTCAGTGTTTTTGTTCTCCCTGTAAATAGTGGTTGGGGGCTTCCCAGGTGGCACAGTGGTTGACAATCTGCCTGCCAATGCAGGGGACACGGGTTCGAGCCCTGGTCTGGGAAGATCCCACATGCCACGGAGCAACTAGGCCCATGAGCCACAGCTATTGAGCCTGCGTGTCTGGAGCCTGGGCTCCGCAACAAGAGAGGCTGCGACAGTGAGAGGCCCGCGCACTGCGATGAAGAGTGGCCCCCGCTTGCCGCAACTAGAGAAAGCCCTCGCACAGGAATGAAGGCCACACACAGCAAAAATAAATAAATAAATAATTAAAAAAAAAAAAAGGTGGTTGAAGGTAGGACAGCTACCATGAATACCTTTCTAAATATTACCAACTGGTAAATTGGACCTGGTCATAAGAAATTAAATCCATCCAAGGCTCATGGGATGGCTGATGTTAAGGTACAATGTGAGAGCTGTGCTCCATTAAGGATGACTCCCAGAGTTTGCTAATGATGGTCTTTTGATGCGGTCTTCCTTGATCATCTTCCTTTCTATCCAGCTTACTTCATCCCCTGCCACCCGCTTCTTTGTTCTCTCCACATAATCCATCTGGACTCCTTCCAGCTTCCAACATCATGTTCTCTCTCACCTCTGTGACATCAACCATGCTACTCCTCTGTCTTCCTCCATTAGTGCGATGGTTCAGGGTGCGGCTCTAATATGAGAACATTCAGGTTCATATCTCAGCTCTCCATACCACGAGCAGTATGACCTTGAGCAAGTTAGCTTAGCCTCTGGGTACCCATTTGATTTTCTCATTTGCTAAACGGCTATGGTGTCCAACAAAGGTAC
Organism: Neophocaena asiaeorientalis asiaeorientalis; assembly: GCF_003031525.2. Taxonomy (NCBI): domain Eukaryota; kingdom Metazoa; phylum Chordata; class Mammalia; order Artiodactyla; family Phocoenidae; genus Neophocaena; species Neophocaena asiaeorientalis. The sequence goes on along the minus strand of NW_020173377.1, from coordinate 10,812,175 downwards.
CCACTTCATGGGGTTACTGCGAGGATTAAATGGGTTAATATATATATTCTAGAATATATATATAGCTGTTTACTGTTTTAGTCTTTACTCCTGGCCAAAGCCTTCTGGTCTTATATTATATTATGAGACAGTTTAGATCTCCAAGCTCTGTGCTCACTCCCACGGCCCCCTGTATTTCCACATTTGCAATACCATCACACTTGTAATGACCATGTCAAGCATAGTATGCTGTACTCATTTGTGCAACACAGATTGTTTGAGCTGCCACTCAGTGCCAGGCACAAGGAATACAGCAATGAATGAAAAAGATAAGGTCCTTGCCCCAGTGGGGCTCACACTCTAGTGAGTGTTTGGAAATAGGAAATAAGTACGTGCTCAAACTAAGAAAACAAATTCAGAGGTGAAATATTGTGGTAAAGAAAACAAAAAAAGCAACAGTATAATGAGATAAGGCATGATTGAGGGGATGCACTATTTTTGGTTGGGTGGTCTCTGAAAAAGTGACATTTGAACTGAGCCCTGTTTGATCAAAAAGAACTAGCCATATGCAGATCTGTGAGAAGAGAGCTCCAGGCAGAGGAAACAGCTAAAGCAAAGGCTTGAAGGTGGGACTGACTTTAGACTTGTGGCCCTACTTGCTTCCCTCTCCTTCAGTGAAGGCACAGTCCACACCCCACCCACTTCCTCCACCTTGGAGTTATCAGAATGCGAGGGAGCCTCCCCAGCTCTACCTACAAACAGACTGGCCCTTTCTCCTGTTAGGGGGAAGCTGCCAGAGGGGTTAATGCAGAAAAAAATGATGAAAGGGCAGAGTTTCTAGAATCCTTCAGTGCTCTGATCATCATGGACAGACATGTTACAAAATACTTTTTCATTTCTGAGATGGGAACTGGAATTCATGTTGGAATTCAATCCTCTGATTTTTTATCATCTAGAGCAGTGGTTTTCAACTGAGAGAGATTCTGCACCCTTTAAACACCCCAGGAAACTTGACAATATGCGAAGACATGTTTGATTGTCACAGCTTAGTGGGGAGCGCTACTGGTGTCCAGAGGATAAGTTGCTAAGCATCTGATAATGCACAGGATGGACCCCACAACAAAGAATTATCCAGCCCCAAATGCCAATATTACCTGATCTAGAAAGTGGCCTTCTTCAAACCCCTTTTGCTACTTCCACCTGCATCTTTAACTAGAACAGCAGGGGCTCCTTCTTCTGCAATAGTCCTCTTTCTTCATGAGTAGACAGGCTTGAATATATGAAATTAAGGATGAACAGCAGGGGCCTCTTTGGAATCTGGAATCTCTTCTTCATCAGCATTATAACTAAACCTTCTGTGTGTATTATATCTAGTTCTTGTGCCCTGACCTTACCTCTGCCACTGGTCACTCTACTGCCAATTTTGCTTTCTTCTGGACAACCTCAGAGGATCTTCCATCACAGTATATCACGCCACTCTGTCTTGTTGGAGCTCTTACACACATTACCCTATTCCTTTTCCTCAGGGCATATCAAGGGAGTCTAAGCCTACTTTACATGACATTTCCTCCTTTTGTGTTTATTTTTTGATTTCTCTGCTTCCACGTCCCCTTCCTTTAGCATTTTATTTTGAGAAATAACTCAAGTATTTTGGGGGGGATTACCTTATTTTATTTTGGGGAGCTATCTCTCCTGCATTTTGTTCGATTCAATGATCTCTTAACCTAGTACCTGCCTGTGGGGCTTTAAAATATGTCCAGATTCTTTGACACACCTACTTTGGAATGGTGGAGCGGAATCCTCCTCCCCTTAAGTGGGGGCTAAACTTAGAGACTCTTTTCAAAGGAATAGAATGTTTCAACAGTCATGGTGGGTGACTTCCCAATCCATCACCAAGAAGGAATTGGGGCCCCCTCTTTGAACTCTCTCTTGGGGAACTTCTTGCTGTGGGGAAGGCCAGCTGCCAGGGTTGTGAGGACACATGAGCAGGGAAGTCTGTGTGACAAGGAAATGAGGTGTTCTGCCAACAGACAGCTCCAGCTCACCATCCATGTGAGTAAGCTATCTTGGAAGTAAACCACCCAGCCCTTCAGGTAGTTGTAGCCCTGGCTGACATCTTAACTGTGGCTTCATGTGAAACCCCAAGTCAGATCCTTTCAACTAAGCTGCTTCTGGATGCCTGACCCACAGAAATTATTTGGAATAATAAAAACTTACTATTATTTTGAGCCTTTAAGTTTGGGCTAATTTGCTATGCAGTGACAGATAACTAATACACTGTATCTCACTGAGAAAACAAGCTATTGCTGTGTAAGAGCCCCCAGATCTTGTTTGCATATAAATATCATCATTCTTTTCCTCACACATCTACAGGTCAGGTGGGATGGCTTGGTTGATCTTGGCTGAGCTCACTCATTTCTCTACAGAATTTGTTGGGGGTTGGCTCAGCTATTTGGCTCTGCTTCCAGTGACTCTCATGTCCATTGAACAATAAAGGCATTGCCTTCTCACAGAAGTAGCAGAGGCACGAAAGAACAAGCAGAAATATGGGAAACCTTTCAAGGCATAGACTAGGAATTGACATGTCACTTCTACCTCTTTCGATTGGACAAAGCAACCTACATAGCTGAATACAAAGTCAAGACACAAAAAATAAATAATTTAGTGAAACGAACTACAAAGACATGTGGCAATGACTGTGGATGTATAATTCTGTTATGTGGGAGGAGGTAGAGTGTTGGCATGATAATCTAGTCTACCACAGCCAGATCCTCAATGCACTAGGCATTGTGACCTAAGCTGATCTAATCAGACAGTTTCCACATGGGTTCTGCGTCTCAGACTGAATGGTTCAAGGTTGGAGAAACTTGCTCCAACATCTTGCATCTCATTTGTTCTAGCTGTAGGTCCTGGTGAGCTTTTCCTACCATAAAAGCAGTCATGTGTTCCTGCTTCCTCGCCCAAGAAATGTCTTCGTTTCTGCCTATTTCCCAGCCTGGGTCTCGTTCAAATATTCCTCATGGGATGTGTTCTTTTTATTTATTTGTTTGTTTATTTATTTATTTTATTTTATTTTTGGCTGTGTTGGGTCTTCATTGCTGCCCGCAGGCTTTCTCTAGTTGTGATGAGCGGGGGCTACTCTTCATTGTGGTGTGCGGGCTTCTCACTGTGGTGGCTTCTCTTGTTGCGGAGCATGGGCTCCAGGCACGTAGGCCTTAGTAGTTGTGGCTCGCGGGCTCTAGAGCGCAGGCTCAGTAGTGGTGCTCCGCGGCATGTGGGATCTTCCTGGACCAGGACTTGAACCCATGTCCCCTGCATTGGCAGGTGGATTCTTAACCACTGCACCACCAGGGAAGCCCCATGGGATGTGTTCTTCATTCCTGCCTCATTTAGTTGTCATCATCTGATAGATCCCTCTGAAAGAATACTCTCAAGTGGTCAGATTCAAATACAGTTCTTCGTGCGTGTTTGAAGCAGCAGAGAGTAAAGAGGGCATATCTCTTTGTCATAGAGACCAGGCTTTTGTTAACAGAGCCCAAGATGCCATTTGCTTTTACTAATCACTCAAAATCTTTTTATAAGGCACTGCTCCTAAGACACTTCCCCCATACTCTATTTACGCAGTCAAATTTGTCACCACTTGAAATGAAGAGTCCTCCCTTCCTTTGGCAACTGACTTCACTTACAGACGGTGAAGAACAATCAAACTTGGGCTAAGTCACACTCCCAAGCGCCAAATTGGTTACTTGATCATTTTGTATCCTAGGTTCTTCTTTTCTTTTTTTTCTAGGTTCTTCTAAGAAAGCTTTCATCCTCCTCTTCATAAAACTCTCTTGGAACAGTGAAAAGCTTCTCCCTCCTCTGTCCATCTCCAAGGATAACTGGAAATTCTGTTTTCCATATGTTATGGGTATGTCACATACCACCAGATGATTTCTTTGCCAAAGCTACTGGAATGCCTATCTCAAGGTCACTTTTTACTTACTCCAAAGACAATTCTTGGGACACAGGAAAGAAGAGAATTAATATCTCTCGAACATTGGTCATGGGCTTTATTACTGTTTATTTTTTTGAGGAAGCACTCATCTTCCTCAGAAGAGAAAAGCGTTTTTGTAAAGAAGATAACTGACTTGCCCAACGTTCTGTGGCTAGCCCATGGCAGAGCATGGATTGAAACCCAAGTCTGCCTAATTCCCAAGTTGACAGTCTTTTTTCTACACCATGCTCAATGGCCTAATATTGACCTGGCTTCTGACATCAAAAATCTTCAGAACTAGTAAGACCTTAGGATTTGCTGAAAGCCATGATTTCCTAACTGTGACAATCTGGGTCCAAGAGTTCCTCAAAGGTACCTCAGAAGCTGCCAGAAGAGGAGAATGGGGGTGAAATCGGAGGAGGGGAAAGAAAAGGAAGAAATAAGTGAAATGAAGGCCCAAGCACTTTGGGCCCCTCAGTTCTACTTCAACCAGAGTTGAAGTAGATTTGTCTGTTTCATACGTCAGAGTTCCAAGTAAGAGTTTGTTAAAGGGTTCCACTGCATTAAGAAGTTTAAAAACTACCAATTTGAATCAACTCTCTCATTTTCTAGATCCATGACTGGAGAGAGATTACGTGGTGGGCTCCAGGCCTCAGTAAACGCAGTGCCAAGATACCTTGTCACCCAACAAAACACTTCCTCTTGTCTCCCTTCTTTAAAGCCTCTTAGAGCTAACTTACTCCACCATATTTTCATGTCAATGCCCTAAAGGCTTCAGACCGCTCCCTTATTCTATTACTAGAGAATCATAAGCAGAGAGTTCTCACAGAAAACAAAATAAAACACAGGTATGAAATAGTTAACTTTTACTATTTGCCTCTTTGTCAGATTTTGACTACTGGTGGTCCCTGAGCTGGAGGGAGAACTCAGCCCCCCATCACACATCTTTTCAAACCAAAGACCTGACAGCCCAGAGACTTAATCAGGAGTGTTCTTGATGGGTTAAGATGTTGTCAATCTGGGAATTGAAGATGTTGGTTGGAAAGAGACGATACCTGAACTAATACTGTTTCTGAACGGGAAGTTGATTTAAGGATGTCTCAGGAAGGAGTGATTGAAAACCTCTCCCGCACTCTCTCCCTCTAGACGTGGGATATTGACTAGCCCACAGAGTTGGTTTTATAATTTTCTTCCTCGGGTTTCTATAAAACCTGTTTTGTCAGAAAGGGAGCTCTCAACGTTTCATTTTTAGACTAATAGCTTTTCTTGGAAGAAAGATCTTGAGGAGCCTTGTGATATGATGAATCACTGAACTGAAGGGCAGAGAGTCCTTTCATGGAGAGGGCATGCCAGCCTCAGAATTAATTAATTGTGGAGCTGACGTCATACAAGGGACTGTCCAATGTGCGGGTATAGTCACCCCAAGGGGGTAAATACGCAGCCAGCAACAGGTGGTCTCTGTCTGGGCAGGAGTTCAACTATAGATGGCTAGTTATGCTTGAGTGGTTATTATTAGGTTATTCTTAAGTAATAGCTAACTTTATTAGGCTGCTTACTATGGGCTGGGAATGCTCTCAATGCTTTCCATGTTTTCACTCATTAAATCCTTAAAAAGGATGAGGAAATTGGATATTGAATAGGAGAGATGCTCACCTTTACAATTAAGAAACATTTTTTTTTAACCCCAAGGGATGATTTTGTACCCACTAAATAAGAAAAAGAGAAGGAGACAGAAAGAAAATTTGAAGTATAATATCCAATGCAGACAGTTATAGTGATAAAGTTAAATACATTAAAAAGATGACGTACAGATAATATATATTACATATAATATATAATGTCTATACATGCAATACTTGGTATATATTAAACATTCAATACTTGTTATCTGTTATTGCTAGTTAATACGACTATTACTTCACATGTAATGGAGAGACAACACTTACGAGCTGTGTGACCTTAGGGAACTTGATTAGTCTCTCTGATTCTCTGAATCTCATCACCTCCATCTGGAAATAGGCATAATTATAGTACCTATGACGCAGGGTTGTTGGGAGGTTCAGAAAAGACAATGTGTGTGTAAAGTGCTTCGCACAGTGCCTAACACACAACAACCACTCAACAAATGGAAGCTAGTTGTTTTGTTACGGTTATCATTATTATTGCAGATATTTTGCCAGCAGCACTGAAAATGTGTGCCACCCTTCTGGAAAAACACTAGGATAAATTCACAAACTAAGAGTCATAAAGAGGCTATTTCTACTTCTGGAAATTTATTATAAGGAAATAATTTAACAGAGTAAAGAAGCAACATGCCAGTTGCCTTTGGTAGCATTATCTTCAAGAATCTTGTGGTTTAGGCAAAGAAGGATGGACATCCAACACAACTCTCTGAATAACATGGAAACTGGGGCCAGAAACCAGCAACCAGTATGATTTTCCCTTCAAGCATCAAAACTGTTTAATAATCAGTAGTCAAGCCCTGAAGCAAGTCTGATTTAAACCTATTATTACCCACCATGTGTGGGTTATAATAGCACCCTGCTTTTCATATGGTGGTATAAACTAGTAGATTCATATCCTGATGAATGTGCCTATTTAAACTGAAGATTTTGTCAAATAAACTTTGCCCCATAAATATGAGATGATTGTAAACTTTATCTGATGCTAAAGCTCAGAATTGCTTTAGCGGTTAATATTGGCTTTTGGCTAAAGCACTGTTTAAAGCATGATTACTTAAGACATTTTTATTTCTTTGAACATATTTCTATTCTCTCAGAGGTAAAATCCTGGAGAAGTGATTCTGAACAGAATAAGACTTGGTATTTCAGCTTTCTTTGGTTAGATATTGGCAGTGTGGCCTATAGCAATTCAACATGCTTACTGCCCACGGAAATCTGGGGAGCATTTCCTCTTTAGAAGAAAGCTGAATGGCTCCTTTGATCCAAAAATGTTGCAAATGGTTTGCTTTAAAGGTAAGAGATTTCACCATGATTAAAAAAAAATGTGGATGCAATTGCCCAATTTTTAAGAAAGCAAGAACAAAAAGTTAAGTACACTTAGAATCTCATTCAATATTGTCCTCAGGGACCAAACCAGGAGATCCTCAATGTGAATGTATTTTTCCATTTTTTCTAGTAATAATCCCTTGGACAGAGTCAAAACAAGATTTAATTTAGACCAAATTCTGGGTTAGAATGAGTAGAGTTAAAAACTAGACTCCAACATCAAATTAAACAAAAAGGAAGAACAAGCAGAAAATAGAATTACAGAATGTGTTACAGGTAAGGAAAAAGGCTAAGAGAGCTTTAAAAGACTTGTTCAAGGTCACTTCAGACTTGTTCCAAAGCTCATATGATCACCAAGCATATATTTATTTTTTACCTACTATGTGATAGTGCTGTGATCTGGGGAAAAGTATTGGCTAAGATGAAACACAATCTTGACCTTGGGGAGATTACATTCTGACAGGAGAAACAGATATAAAAAATAATGATTAGTTAAATAATTAATTAGCATTATGCCAGATGCAATGAAGGAAAAGCACATGGTGTCTTGAAGGAGTATACCTAGAGACCTGATCAGATCTGGGAGGTCAAAAAAGATTTCCCTGAGGAGGAGACATTTATGTAAGGACACGAAGTATGAAAAGGAAAATTTTATTTATATACACTTTTAGATAGGTATTAAAATTTTGCCTACTTAGAAAGTATTTATAATATGTATATAACAGACCAAAAATAGGAGCCATAATATGTAAAGAACTTTCACAAATCAATGAAAAAAGAAAATGTTCTGTAGACAAATAAACAAAGGCTATGAAATGAAAAGCTCTCCATCAACAAGGAGATAGCAATGGCATACCACTTATTATTCATTAAATTAGCAAACATAAAGAAATACGTCAATATTTCCATGAAAATGTGGGGGAATAGTCACTCTCTAACACTGATGAAAGGAGTAAATATAAAATGTGCAGCCACTTCGGAGACCTGTATACTCTGTGACCCAATAACTGTACTTAGTATTTACCTTAGGAAAACACTCACATAACATGCAGAAGGAAACATGTATGAGACTATTTATTGTAGCCTTATCTATGTTACAGAGAAAGAAAGAAAGAAGGAAAGAAAGAAAGGAAGGAAGGAAGGAAGGAAGGGAGAAAAGAAAGAGAAAGAAAAAGAAAGAAAGAAAGAAAGAAAAAGAAAGAAAGAAAGGGAGAGAGAGGAAGGAAGGAAGGAAGGGAGGGAGGAAGGGAGGGAGGAAGGAAGCTATTTAACAGTAAGAAGAGGGATAAAATAAATGTTGGTATATTTGATCCTGTTCAAAATCACACAGCTTTTCCAATGAACGGTTTATGTCTCTATGTAACAAAATAATAAATGTCCAAGCGTATTTCCAGTGATTTATAGTTGAGTCCAGCTGCAGAACAATGCATACAGAATGATATCATTTATGCTAAAGATTCCCACCTATACCATTTAGTTTTCCAGGGCCATATACATATAGAAAAACATAAAAAATGTCTAGAAGAATCAAAATAGACTCACTATAGTGCTTGCCTCTGAGGAAGGAGGCCAGATGGGAAGTGGGATGTGAACCAAGAAAAACTGGAGATTTACCTATGCAATTTTAATATAGTTTTTTTCCCAAGAATAATTCATTCATACATTACTTGTGTTAAGAAAAGCTAATAAAAAGAAAATGTTGCTTACTGAGTGACAGCATTAAGAAAATGGAGGCCTCGTTCATTATCCCTTTACAGAAAAAGCAGAGTTTTCACTTGGGCGGGATATTATGGCTGAACCATCAGGCACCTGAGGTATAACTGAATTCCCGGGATGATGATGAATAATACCACTTTCCATTTGTTCAGCACTTTGCAGTTTTCAAAGTTCTTCCCCCATACATTATCTCCCCAGATTCTCACAGCAGCCTTATAAGGATGCAGCTCTATTCCCCAGATGATGCTCAAGACCACAGGGAAGACAACAGATTTCCAAAATTCCATAAACAGACACACAATGCCATTTCTTCAAGGATCACGAAGAGCCTTATTTTAGGGGTCCTTCTGTGTATATGGTCATCCCTCTGGTTGGGCAAATGTGGGACGGAAACCAGTAATTTGGAGACTTTGTGTACAATAGTGTAACCTGAGAATCTCTTTGACTTTTTGCCTCTGAAACCAAAGAGCAGTATCATTTCTGAAAACTTGACTCTTACTGCCTGGAATTAGGCAATCTAATATTCCACTCTGAGTATACTAATGTGAGACCTTGAAGGAGGGATGTGCGGTGCCATTACTGGGACTGATCCTTGTGTCTTCTCTTCTCCATGATAAATGTATCATTACACAAATATTAATTATTGATAGGGCATTTTAGTTAGGCAATAGAGTTGCTAGTCCTAATGGAGGTGGAGATGACTGACAACATAAGCTCACACTTAGAAGGTTCTGCTCATCCCTCACGTCTGATAAGAGGCAGCACAGCTTAGGGAAGAGCAGTAGACATGGTCATCAAGGACCACCAAAGTTGGGCATACTTGAATTATTATTTCGCCTCTGTTATTTTTTAGCCATGAGACTCTGGGTACATAAAATTACTTTTAAAAGTTACAGTCTCCTCATCTGTCAAATGGGGTTAGCAGAGGAGTTCAAGCAGACTCTGAACCCATTCATCTGGGTTCACACCTCAGCTCTGCCACTATCTTCCTGTGATCTCCAACGAGCTACTGAATATTTTTTTTGCCTCATTTTTCTCATCTTTAGGAGAGGTAATAATTGTACCCACCTCATAAGGTTGTTGTGAGAATTAAGCCAGTATGTATTTATATACACACATACACACCCACAAACACACAGACATACCTAATGTGTGTGTGGCACATAAATGCTCATAGGTATTAGCAATTATTATGCTTGCCCTAATATAGTATACAGCACATAGTAAGTCCTCAGCTAATGGTAGTGGGTGCTAATGGTGCTACTGATACTACTGACCTTCAGAAAGAGAATTCTTCAAATTCAGATAAACATGAGGCCGGATTCCTCCATCCAGGTAGAGGTGCAAAGTGGTACTCAGTAGATTCCTGTTACCTGAATGACTAACAGATACAAATGTCCTCAGGAAGCCAAAATAAATGCCTACATGAAATGGAGAGTCACAGAGACATACTGGTGCCAGTTTTACGGACTTGCCATGTCACAATGAGGCAGAGTCTGCAGTGGCCTAGGGCGGGCCCCAGGGAGGGACTGGAAAGATGGGTGGCAGGTAGGAGTCCACCAGACCATTTTCAATCCTGGCTAGAATGCTCAGTAGAGATGGAGAGGATTCTAGGAAGATCCATCCTCGATGTTTTCCCCCATAAAGAGGCCAAAAGCTTATTATTAGAAGCAGCTGGGTTGTGATGAAATTCAGTATATCTAATTTTAATGATAATTAATCCATTCAAAAAATACTGAGGACTTACTATGGCCCAGCACTATCCTTGGCATTGAGCATACACCTGGGAGCACAGTAGATATGATCCTGAGCTTCATGGGCTCACAGTCTACGGGGAAACACAAGAAAGAGGGCAGAGGGTTCTGGACCACAGTGAACTGTGGAGGCATCAGGAAACCCAGGGAGCACAGAGAACTTCCAAGGAGGAGGAGGGCTTGGGTGAGTAGCTGGGAGAAGTTAGAGATGAGCATTCCAGGCAGAGCAAATGCTGTGAGAGAAGGCGCTGGGGAAAGGTGAGTTTTTAAGAGAATTAAAGAAAAAAATCAGGCTGGAGCCAGAGGATCACTAGGAATGTGTGAAAGGATGAAGACTCCGAGGTCTAGGGCATTAAAACATTTTGCCCAAGTTCACACAAGAGGATGCTTGCCCACGATTGTCCGACCACAACACTGCTCTATTTCCTCTTACATGGTGCTGCTGGCATTATATTCCCATGATGGCAAAGGAGATACATGTCCTCAGAAAGCGATCATCAATGACACTGTATCCTCTTTCAGAGATCAGCCCAGATCCCTTTCTTTCAGGTGTAAAGTCTCATTTATCTCTAACCTTTCAGTCACTCACATCAAAACCCATCACACGTGACTTTCATAGTCATTCATTCCTTTCTGGGTTTCCTGCCTTTGAGGTATTTAACAGCCACCTGGGTACCATTTGGAGAACATATTCTTGCTACTCTGATTTGTTAAATGCACCATCAAGAGAAAGGCCTGACTGAAATTCTATCTACTTCTGTTCACTCTTTTGACTAAGATTCAAAATTGGGCTGCAAAACATATTTGTTGATCATGATCTTTAGAGAGAGAACTATTTCCCTGTTGCCAATCTGTGTGCAGGGTGGAAAATGCTGAGATATCACATGTTTTTCTCTTCATGGTGCTAGGACAACGTTAACTATCCTATGAAAAGATGGACGTCATTAGTGATTGGTCCAATTTAAAGGCTTTTCATAGGTTCCTAATGGAAAGTGAGATAATACTGTGGAAACAGAATAGAACCCAGAGCGTGCTTGCTATTAACGGTAATGATAGTTCTTAATTAGCGAGCACCCCCTATGTTTCAAAGAGCTTTTATGTACACATCAACAACTATCGTAACACCAATCCTGCCAAATCAGAATTATCAGCCCCATTTTATATATGAGAACAGTGAGGGGAAAAGAATGGAAGTAATTTGCCAAATAAAAGTGGCAGAGGTGTAATTTTCACTTTGCTATGAAAGGATGGTAGATGTTAGGTGTTTTATCTGACTGGCATCCATATACCCCATATATCACAGCCAAAGAGCATCAGTCCCACAGAGTTGGCTGGAACCATTGATAGGGGAGACACTCTTTCTGTTCTGTACTTAAACTGGGATGATGTAAGCCCACGATCATCAATAGCCATCTTAGGGGGAGCCTGCCTGAGAAAGGAGCCAACCTGATAACATCATTTGGACTGGGCCCCAGCCATGATGAGACTCACAGTTTTCTCTTTCCTCTCTTTTTTATGCTTAAGATATGCTTTGTTTATTTGGAGCCCCCCAAAAAATTTTGTCTGGAGTCCAAACTCACACTCCATCCATTTAATGCCACGTTTCTCCATGTGCTATGCACAAGGGGAGCTTAATGAAACATATTCTTTTATTCCTAATTTCTCTCACAGCAGTTCCAAAGATACCACCACTCTTACTCTTGCTGATCATAATTTGATAAAAATAAAAGCCCAGTTGTAGCCAAAATTCTAAATCTCCTCATACAAAGGCTAAAAAGATCTAATTTCAGAGATAAGGACCACTGTTTTGTTAAAATATAATAAAAACCATTTCTCCCTACCCCTTTTTTTCTACTTACTGAAATTTGTGTTGTGTGAGCAGGTATCAATTAATAGCTTTGGGAATCTAATATTAAATTTCTGGGTATAAATCTAATAACCCCCTGGACCTCACGGGGCTCAGTCTCTGCACAGCCAGTGCTTAAATGTACCATTAAAAAAAAAAAAAAATATATATATATATATATATATATATATATATATATATATATATATATATATATATATATATATATATATATATATATATATATATATATATATATATATATATATATATATATATATATATATATATATATATAGCTTGAAAAGTAACTCCAGATTTTACTTGAATATTAAATGGCATCCAGTTCATAATGCACAGTATGGTGGATGCTCTGATATGCCACCCAGATAGCCCTTCAGGAAGAAGGGACCTATCAACCCAAGCTGTGGGTCATGCCACCAGCAGACAGCACCCATCTGGCAGCCCCTTCAGGGATGGCTTCAGATGAAGAGGGCCGCCTTGCCCAGAGTCCTCTCTCCCTTTCCTGGGACAACCCACACTCAAGGGCTGACTGAAGCGGGGACAGCTCTGAAGGGTCATCCTGCCTTCAGAACTCCTGCAGGCTCAGCTGACGTCTTTCTCTGACTATACTGCGGCTCATCTTCTTCCTCTGCCGGATCCTGCTTCCTCTCCCCAGGTGTTGACTCAAGCCCTTGCTGATAAATGTCCTGAGTACTCATCTCTGACTCAGGGTCAACTTCCTGGGAAACTCAACCTTTCACACACAGCGATATACCCATCCCCAAGATGTTTCCCTCCCCTCGAGCTCTCACACCCACAGCGGCTTTGTACCTCTCATTTCAAACCCCCAGCTCCCTCCATAGCCTCCACCCCCTTTTTCCTGTTTCCCCAGCTCCCCCTTCTGGCCCAGCTCTTTGATAAACTGGGCCTCTTTGACTATGATTGTGTTCCTATATTCCTTCCCACTCTGTCTTTCTCTACCCACACTCCAAATTCTGAAGCTAGGTTAGTGCAGAGGAGTCTTTGGCTGGATGAGAAAGATTTAGGAGAATACATTCAAAGTTGTTCTAATCACATAGGATCACAGCAGTGCTAAAGTTCTCTTAACATAGTGGTAAACTTAAGTATGGAAAGAGGCAGGGGCTGCAGTGACATTTAGAGATCATTACGATGAACTTGCCAGTGGAAAATTCTAAAGGTTAAGAGACGTAAAGCCCATCTATGAGAAAATCACAGATTTGTACCCTTCCTGCCGAATATTTTGGCGCTTTATATTTATTTAAAAAGTAGTGATTGAAAAAAAATACCATTGTCTACTTGGATACAAGGTAGTACATGGATGTAATAAAAATTGCAGAGGTGGTATGCAAATAACTAAATGAGAGGAAACCCTCTCTTGTGGGGCTGTTGTGGGGATCAGGTCAAATCATTACATGAGCATAACGCTGTGTGTGAGTGCCAGACATTTGCTTTGCTCTATGAAACATCGCATGATCTGTTAAAGGATAGTCCCGATTTAGAGAGATGGCAGTTCTTCTAAGAGGACTACCAGGCCAGATACAACCTCACCCCAGAGACATGGGATTCTTGAGGGGCAAGACCATTTGTTCTGAAAAATCCTAATTATCTGGAAAGAAGAGCCGAGGCCAGTTGGCAGGGTCCCCGCTGTCTTGTCGAGGTTCTCCTATGGCCCGAGGCTCACCATGAACTGCGGATGCAGAAGCGTCCTCCGGCACAGCCTGATGTGCTGACCTTGGGCAGCCCCACGCTGCGTTCCACAGGACCAGCCACCTGCACCCAGCACCTCGACCCTGGCTGGCTGTACAGCTACATCCCTTAAGGGTAAGCCCAGGTCAGTCACCCGCAACAGAACACAGTGAGTCACAGTCAGATTTGCATGTTAAGAAAAAAAAAACAAAAGAAAACAGGAAGTAAATATAATCCAACTCTGCTCTTACTCTCATAGAAGATAATTACAGCCAAACAAGAAAATTAAATGTCAAAGTGCCAGACTATATTATAATTAAACAAACACAAAGCAGGTTTCAGGAACATTAAGAATGCCATCGAAAAGATTCAAACAAAGCCTGTTAACGAGAAAGGCAGACACCTTGTCATTACTCCAGAACTCAGCACTTCCCCATGCCTTCTAAGATGGCAGGCGGCAAAGGAACATGTGGACTCCCAGGGGAGAAATTTATTTCTTTATTTTGGGGGTGAGACAATTAGGCTCAACAGCCAAGGCAGAAGCCATGGGGTCAATTAAAACAGGGTTCAAATGCCACTCAGCATAAGCACACACTGTGCCTCCTTTTTTTTTTTTTTTTTTTTTGCGGTACGCGGGCCTGTCACCACCATGGCCTCTCCCGTCACGGAGCACATGCTCCGGATGCGCAGGCCCAGCGGCCACGGCCCACGGGCCCAGCCGCTCCACGGCACATGGGATCATCCCGGACCGGGGCACGAACCCACGTCCCCCGCATCGGCAGGCGGACTCTCAACCACTGCGCCACCAGGGAAGCCCTGTGTCTCCATTTCTTATCCGTAAAATAAGGATGAATAACAGGCGGTTATGAGAAATGTGGGAAGCCATCCACCATGGCACTTCATCTGTAACAAGTACTCTGCATATGTTAGCTTTTTCCAACACAATAATTAGTACGGACCATAGACCTGATGCATTACAGGGAGCCAGGAGATGTTGAACAAGATGAAATTAAGGTTAATGACCTTCTAGCTAGTTATGATTCCCAAGATATAATTCAGCATTCATCGGGTATGCTCTATGATAGGACGAACGTTTGGTCTTGAGTCTCTCAGCTTTGATAGTCTATGCAAGACTTTTAGTTCTGAGAGGTTAAGAACCATATTTGTTTTTTCTCCATAGAGTGACTTACATATAGCATGTGCTTCAAAAGAGTTGTTGACTGACTCCATCATTAAAAGAGCATTAAACAGCATATCATGTATGTTTTCCCAAACTTGCAATAGAGCGTTTTCTCTTGGCCTCATAGAAAGTCTAAGCACATACTCTACCTCATTTGAAAACATTTTCTAGATAATTTTTGGAAAAATATAAATTAGTGGTAGCAGAGAGGAGAGCTAGAGGTGCTATTAATGTTACAGCCAAATTATGAGTTTATGTTTCTTCAGTGTGAAGTTCTAAAAGAACTTTCCACTTTATTGAGTGATTTCATTTCCATGCTTCCATTTGATTTTGATGAACATTCTCAAAGAGTTTAAGCCAATGATCTTCAAATTGTGGGGCACGTTCTTAGAATGAGAGGTAATATTTAGGTGATACACAATATTAAATGACATTGAACCACATTATCAAAAATTACTCCCTTTTCCATTATTCTTCAGTATTTCTTATTACACCCAGGAGAAAGTCTCAGTTTGGTGCTAGCACATCTTTAACACCTCCGTAATACTTACTAAATAACCTTCAAGAAAGAAAGGGAAGGAGAGAAGAAGGGAGAGAAGGCAATGGAAAGATGGGGGGAACATATGACTATCACCTTCAAAGCAGTGAGTAGTATTTAGGAAGATATTAATAACACTTTCTTCTTCATTGTAGTTACCTTCAGAGTTATCTACTCAAAGAAGGATATCAGGTACATACTGAGTAAATAATAATACTGGAGGTATCAGTATAATGCAAAAACCGAGGAAGTGGTTTTAGGTGAGTAAAGTTCATATTTGCATCAAGTCATAAAGCTGTAAGTATGAAAGCTGGGGCCAGGGGGTCCTCTCAAATCTAAATCTTATGCTCTTCCCCATTTGCAAAAACATGGATGCAACTAGAGATTATCACACTAAGTGAAGTAAGTCAGAAAGAGAAAGACACATACCATATGATATCACTTATAAGTGGAATCTAAAATATGACACAAGTAAACGTATCTATGAAACAGAAACAGACTCACAGACATAGAGAACAGACTTGTGGTTGCCAAGGGGGAGGGGGTTTGGGGAGGAATGGAGTGGGAGACTGGGGTTAGCAGATGTAAGCTATTATACACAGAATGGATAAACAACAAGGTCCTACTGTACAGCACAGGTAAATATATTCAGTATCCTATGATAAACCATGATGGAAAAGAATATTAAGAAGGATGTATATATATATATATATATATAAATGAATCACTTTATTGTACATCAGAAATTAACACAACATTGTAAACCAACTTTACTTCAACGAAAAAAATTTTTTTTAAATCTTGTGTTCTTTCCACCTCAAGAATGCGTTCTAAATTATTAAGTCATTTCAAGGACAAGTGTGAAGAGAGGTTAAGAGTTCTCCTCTCTAGTTAGAAAGATCTGAAATTGAATCTAGTTTCAAAGCCAGTAGCTATGCTTCACTGGACAAGTTACTTAACATCTCTAACCCTCGGTCTCTATTTTTTAGTAAGGGAGGTAATAATAGCACCTAACTCACAGGGTTGTTATGGTGTCTGAAAGAGAAAAATCAATATCAAGCATTTGGCACAGTCCACGCACATAGGAGCTCCATAAATTTCTACTAAAAAATACTGATTACATAGCTGGAGGCATCACACTTCCTTCTTCATACTATATTACAAACTGTGTTACAAAGCTACAGTCATAAAAACGGTATGGTACAGGCATAAAAACAGACACATATACCAATGGAACAGAATCAAGAACCCAGAAATAAACCCATGCTTATACAGTCAACAAATCTTTGACAAGGGCACCAAGAACACACAATGAGGAAAGGACAGTCTCTTCAATAAATGGTGTTAGGGAAACTGGATATCCACATGCAAAGGAATGAAACTGGATTCCTATCTTCATATTCAAAAGACTTAACTCAAAATGGATTAAAAACTTAAACGTAAGACCTGAAATGGTAAAAATCCTAAAAGAAAACATAGGGAAAAACCAACTTGACATTGGTCTTGGCAGTGATTTTTTTAGATATGATACCCAAAGCACAGGCAACAAAACCAAAAATAAACCAGTGGGACCACATCAAACTGAAAAGCGTCTGCACAGCATAGGAAATAACCAACCAAACAAAAAAGCAACCTAAGGAATGGGAGAAAATATTTGCGAACCATAAATATGATAAGGCATTAACATTCAAAATATATAAGGAATTCCTACAACTCAACAGCAAAAAAACAAACAACCTAATTAAAAAATGGGCAAAGGACCTGAACACACATTTTCCAAAGAAGACATGCAAATGGCCAACAGGTACATGAAAAGGTGCTCTACATCACTAATCACCAGGGAAATGCAGATCAAAACCACAATGACATATCACCTCACATCTGTTAGGATGGATATTACCAAAAAAGACAAGAGATAACAGGTTGGGTAGGATGCAGGGAAAAGAAAACCTTTGTACATTATGGACGGGAATGTAAATTGGTACAGCCATTATGGAAAAGAGTATGGAGGCTCCTCAAGGAATTAAAAATAGAATTACCATATGATCCAGCAGCCTCACTTCTGGATGTATATCCAAAGAAAATGAAATTTCTATCTCGAAGAGATATCTGCACTCCAGTGTTCACTTTTCCATTATTATGGAACCAACCAAAGTATCCATCAACATATGAATGAAGAAAATGTGATATATTCAAATACATATATATATATATTTCACCTATATCTATAAAAGACATATCATGAAATATTATTTATCCGTATCAGAGAAGGAAATCCTGCCATTTGCATGAACGTGGAGGACATTATGCTAAGTAAAATGAGCGAGACACAAATAGGTAAATGCTGTGAGATTTCACTTACATATGGAATCTGAAAAAGTTGAACTCATAAAACGAGAGAGTAGAACGGTGCTTTCCAGAGGCTCGGACGTGGGCAAAATGGGGAGATGCTGGCCAAAGGGTACAAACTTCCAGTTATAAGATGAATGAGTTCTGGGGATCTAACGTACAGCATGGTGACTATAGTTAATACTATATTGTCTACTTGAAATTCACTAAGAAAAGCTAACCGTGTGAGGTAATGGATGTGTTCATTAACTTGATTGTAGTAATCATTTCACAATACATACGTATATTAAATCATCATGTATGACACTTTAAAAAAATCACGTGTACAACCTAAATACATACAATTTTTATTTGTCATTCATACCTCAATAAACTGGAAAAAATACTGACTGAAAGGCTTAACATCAGAACTTAGCCAAATGCTTGAACATTCTAGCATTATAATGGGTGGTTATTTTTACCACCATGAACCGGTCTACCTTAGGACATACTGTTAATTTCCTTTCTAGGACAAACTCTAACCATGGTTAAGGAATTCTAAGGCTTTTTCCTGAGACTGACTAGTTGAGATATAGGAAACGTGAAAACACATTTTGGTCAGGCAAAGATAATGTCATAAATAGACTCTGGGGAAGAAAGGGAGGTGAGAAATTGACCTTAATTGAATCTCAACAAAGGATGCTCTATTTAGAAGTAAAAGATACTATTTTGCAGGATGTAGATTAGTATCCAACAAATTTTAGGAATGCTTAAGAAGCACTCACTCTGGGCTGCACTCTCCACTAGGTGCTGGGGATACAGCAATAAATAAGAGAGACCCGGGCCCCGCCTTCACAGTGCTGCAATGAAGTGTTTTCAGACTCTAGCCCTGAGGTCACACAATCTCCCTAGCACTATTTGGGAAAAAGCATAGCCAGAAAGGAGCAACCGAGTAGGCATTAGGTAACTGGAGTTCAGATCCAGCACTGATTGCCTTCAAATCATGTGATGCTTTGGACAAGGCATTTTTCCTCTCTGGGTGTCCACATCGATACAACAATGTCATTAGGTATTTAATCTGAGTATCACAAATATTAAGCATTTACCTAATGCTTAGTTATTATACAATTACTGTCATAGCTACATTTCACCATACCGTTCTTTACCTTTACATTCTTTATATTACTTCAGGTTTTTATTTTAATACATTTATTTTTCAAAAGAAAGCCTCTATCACTATCATAATTAAAAACTGGCATCTTATGACATAAAGAGAAGTCATCTGTAAAAAACAAGCATTTTACTAAACTTTAGTAAAATTGTATTGGCAGCTCTCCATTAAACTGCTGTAGAGGAGAAAGACAGGAAGCCAAGACATGCTTCTTGGGATTGCAAGGAGGAGAGCTGTCACTACATACAGGCAGGAGTCCTACTAGGGTAACTAATGGCCTCTTCCATCCCTTTGCTCATGCTGCTCCAGGAGAACTAGACTGACTTATCTGCTTAATGAATGTGGGAAGGATAAAGCAAAATCTTGGTTCAGATCCACTTCTTTCTCTTGGGAGCTAATAAGTCTCATGCTAAGTTGTTTTCCCCAATTAACACTTAAATGGCTGCCATGTACTTGCTACTCCTCGATTTTATGATCAATTTCGTTCAGAATGCCACTGGGTAAAAGGTGGGCTATTTTATCAGCACCAAAAGAGAATTGAATGTGAAAGTCATCAGAGAAAGTGGATAGGAAACTATATAATGGATGAGTAAAGCCAACAACTCCTTAGCTCTCTGATAAATCTGTACTTCCCTGAAAGTAAGAGATCCAGATGTTTAGCATCTCCTAGTGTGACGGTCACAGCACCATCTACAAAATATCTGTCTAAAGAATTAAACCCAAAACTAATCAAGTCTCTGGTTCTGTCAGCCTATGGAAATACAGGAAATAGAAGAACCTACTAAATGATACATAAAAATGCAATCAGCAATCCAGAATGTTGGAAATTCTTCAAAACAAACAACAAAATAAAAACACTCCTTTTGCCAATAAATAAATGGCAGGAGAAGGGGATGAGGTGAGAACATAAAAACCAGCCGAGGGGGAAAATGGGAGTAGGCATCGTTTTCATTATTCCTCACGCAAAGTACAACTACAAACCCTGGAAATTATATGGAAAACAGACATAAGAAGACTCTGAAAGGGAGAAAGGAAAAGGCAGGCTGCTACGGAGCTCGCAACTGAAGAAACAACATGGCGGTGAGTTCCCTGGGTTTGCTTTTTGCCTATTTTATCCCAGACACAGAGATGAAGAAACCAGCACCCTGAAAACACCACAGGCTGCAGACAAAAACGTCCCTACTCTGTTTAGACAAAGGGCCAGGAAAAGAGCAGACGCTCTCGTCTGATGATACTCCAAATCTCTGCTTTAACTGGCTTCCTCTGATACCACTCTAGGAGGGGTGGGGGAGGAGAATGCTGCCTCATTATTGCCAGATGGGAGGAGAAGTCCAAGCTCCCCACCGGGCCTCCAATGACACCTAAGGAGCAGAGGGTTACTTGTTAGTGTTGGTGGGAGCGGGAAATCCAGCCTCCGCCTAGGTCTCTGATGATCCTCCCTGGCTTGGAGCAGTACAAGTGTCTGGTTACTGCTCTCTCCACTGACAACAGGGGAGTGCGGCACAGGTGCATCTCTACTAAGCTTCTTCTGATCCACTTCAGCAGGGATGGAAATCCAGGCTCCTTAGGTGGTTTTCTGGACCCTGCAGGGGGTGATGGGGCTTTGTTACTGCCCAGCAGGCAGGAAAGTCCTGGCTACCTACACAGCCTTCTCCCGTCACCCTGGTTGGGAGTGAGGAGTAGGTGGTTAGCGTTCCTCATTACAGCCTGGGGAAGTCTAGCCTTGGAAGTCTAGCCTTCCCACTTGACCTTTGCTGGCTGGGGGGAAGGTGGGGTCCACAGCTGTTTTCAGTGGTGTCTGGTACAGAATAGCTAGAGTCTAAAAGTTTTCTGCCTTGCTGATTGAACAGAGACTCAAGGATTTGTGGGACTAAAACAAAAGATCTAACGCTCATGCCATTGGAGTCCCAGAAGGAGAGAAGAAAGAGGATAGAGCTGAAAAAGTGCTCCAGAGAATTATGGCTGAAAATTTCTAAAATTTAGCAAGAGACATAAACTTGGGTGATCAGTGTATGAACACACTATTCTCTCTTTTGCTTGTGCTTGCAAAATTCCATAACAGTTTTAAAGAGAGAAAGAATTTGACAGTGAATACCTTTTCCATTCTATGATTTAATGTTATTTAATGCTATGACTTTGGGCAACGTAAAGTCACATAATGAAATATTGTAGTAGATATCCAGTTATAATACTAATATTATAAATATCTGTAATTTTATCTAAATACACATATGGAGTTATTCCTTGTTGAAAATAGTCTACTAGATTGTATCATTTTTCTTTATAAAATGTTTGATTTTATGCTTATAATAAATGTAATATGGATCCATAGATCAACTCTAAAGAATCATAACTTGAACTTTTTATTCTTTACTTTCTGAACCAATACTAATGAGACTTTTTAGTGAAGTTGATCTGTTTAATATTTTCTGCCTATTTATTCTAACAGTCCAAGTTTCTTATTTTCCTCCAGTTTCCATTCTACTTGTTTATTAAAGATTCAACTTGGTCTGGCATTCCTATACACTAATGATGAAAAATCTGAAAGTGAAATCAAGAAAACACTCCCATTGTTATAAAGCAGAAACTAACACACCATTGTAAAGCAATTATACCCCAATAAAGATGTTAAAAAAAAAAAAAAAAGATTCAACTTGGCAGTAAGGGTAAAAAAAATCACAAAACACTAAACATTCTGTATAATAACTCTACAGTGCTCTGCTTAGTATAAAACCAAATCATTAATGTTTTTGTTTAATAACAGAGATTCCAATTTTCTGGAGCATTGTGACTTCATGAAGCAGGTTTTTAAAGCATCTAAAATGTATCTCACTTGGTATGCTTCACCCTTGCTGTTCGATTCTTTAAAAAAAGTTTTCATCTTTTATTTTTATAGTACACTAAAACAAAGACTTTGACTCAAAGTATGTGATTTCATTAAAGATGATATGTTGGCATTACCTTACGGAAATCTGCTATTGTCCTGAAGCTATTTTATTGTACCTTTCCAGGCTGTCAGTTTCACTTAAACCTGATAATTATACTTATAAAATAAGACTTCTTTTCTTACCTGAAAGTGACTTCTAACATGGAGCACGTTGCCCTTTAAACCTACAATTGTTAACTTTGTCTGTTTAAGCTTCAGGAAACTAGAGAAGCACTGGCTAAAAAGCTGGAAGTAAAATGCCACATTGTGTAGAGAGATCTCAGTAAGAGAACATTTTTCTGGTGCTTAAATATTTATTTTTCATGTGCTCTTTGCTAAATAAATGTTTAAATCATTGACCAGCAGATGCTTTTCAAAAATGTTATCTCTATTATATAGCATCAGAATCTATAAACTCTATCGACATATTAATCCTGGTTTTTCTTTAACCTTTTTACTGACGATTTAGAAATGAACTATCACCTCAACTCATACAGGGCTAAGTAAGCTGAAGTTGGTAAAAGGGGATATTTAAGAGGGAATGGTAAGGAGGGAAATTAGTCTAAGGCATGAATTTGTGGAAACCACTAAAATGAGCATACAACACTGACATGACTCTGCATCTAAGCATTTATTATGTGCCAGGAGCTGTGTTATGCACTAGGAATATAATAGCAAATAAGACAAGTAGGGCCTTTGTTTTTGTAAAGCTTACATTGTAGTGGAGGAAAGAGTCAATAAACAAAGAAAGAAAGAAAGAATTTTTAGATGGTAACTACTCGCATGAATCAAATATAAGGGAAGTGACAGAAAGAGAAGGGGGATGCATGTAGTTACTTTAGGTGAGATGATCAAGAAAGGTCACTCCCATAACTTGGTACCTGAGCTAAAGCCTGAATGAGGAGAAAGACCTCATCAAGGGAAGAAATGAAAGAGAAGGGGAGTTGTAGGCAGGGCATTGTTTGGGGCTGAAATTCAGCAAGTGCAAAGGCACTGGGGTGGGAAGTTTTACGTACATACAGAAATAGAGGCTCAGGGTGAAGGGAGAAGAGTGACTAAGGTAGAGAGAGGTGTATAATGAGGTAGAGAGGTGGGCAAGAGGTCGTATCATGTAGGACCATGTTACAGAGTCTGTATTTTATCCTAAGTGTAAGGAGAAACCAGAAGAGGTTTCACAGGGAAGTGATGTGAACTGATTCACACTATAACAAGATCGTTCCTGAAGCTGTTAAGGAAAATGGATTTTAAGGGGCAAGAGTAGAAGAAGGTTCAGGTTAGAAGACTAATGCAGGGGAGGGGCAAGATAGGAGTAGGGGATTAGGAGGTACCAAATACTCTGTATAAAATAAATAAGCTACAAGGATACATTGTATAGCACACAGAACATAGCCAATATTTTACAGTAACAATAAGTGGTGTATAATCTATAAAAATTTTGAATCACAAAAAAATAAAAAAGAAGACAACTGCAGGAGCCCTTTTGAAAGATGGTGATGGCTTGGACTAGGGTAGGAGTAGTGAAGATGGAGAGGAGCAGATGGATTTGAGATATGTCCAAAAAGTGCTACTGACAGCACTTGCTGGTGAATTTGAAAGGGAAGGGAGAGAAAAGGAAAGAAACCAAGGTTGACTCTTAGGTTTGGGGCTGTTTAGTTGGGTGGCTGGTGGTGCTATGTCCTGATAGGAGAAGAATTCTGGAGGAGCAGGTTTTAAGGTGGAAACCAAGAATTCCTTTTCTGGACATGTTAATTTTTAGATGCCTTAAGACATCCAAGTAGACGTGTCTGGTAGACCATTACATATTCAAGTCTGGAATTTCAAGGGCAGGTCAGGGCTGGCGATAGCAGTTTTGGACACACTGGCATCTAGATAATATTTCTTTTGAAGTAGTACCCAATGAAATCACTATACTGACATTAAATATCATGTAGGGCAACTGTGTAGAATACAATTTAATTGTAAACCTAAGTCTTCAGCAAAAACTGATGGTAGGCACTTCCATTTATACCAACTATAATCAAAATATCATATAAGTGTAACTGGAAACCCTGCAGGACTTGGAGACTCAGGGTCTAAAAGTGCTTTAATTATACAATCAAAAATGAGATTATTTAAATTTTCATTTACTGATGTGGCTTGGAGGATATTTTCTGAGCTTCTGAATGTACTCTATTTATACAGAATTCTTCAACTCAGCACTAAATTTTTGCAAGGTTCTCACTCATGAATTCAGAGCTCAACCTGATAGTATAAAATATAAAATTTGAAAAACTTCCCTTATTTTGAAACCCAAAATGTGCCAAAAGATCCATCCTGCAGTTTTGCCTCTGACCTAGAAATTTCCAACTATGCACACAAATCATATAGAAAAAGCCATGTGGCATCTGTCCGCTTTCATCCCAGCATGAAATGGGCACATTTAAGTTCCAGGATAATATTTGGGGTAAGTACAAATTTTGTTTACAGATCTCTACAAAAGATTATGAAGTTCTATTAAAAGAAAGTGTCCAACAGATTCTTTATTGGTGCACTAGACAGCTTGTCAATATTTTTTTTTTTTTTTTTTGCGGTATGCGGGCCTCTCACTGCTGTGGCCTCTCCTGTTGCGGAGCACAGGCTCCGGACGCGCAGGCCCAGCGGCCATGGCTCACGGGCCCAGCCGCTCCGCGGCATGTGGGACCCTCCCGGACCACTTTTGAATTTTATTCTCTGCTTCAGATAGGCAGATTCAAATAAGCTAATGTGAAGGAGTTCATCCATGACAAATCTCATGGGACAAGAAAAGGACTTGGACAAGCTCTGAGTTTCTGAATCTTTGGATACTGTGGGTGGGGAAGGAAAATCTGCTTAGTCTTCACTGGCCTGAATCAATCTCAGAATTTCATACAATGACGAAGAAACAAGAAGGGAGTCTAAAAAAATGCCTTAAAGTGGTAAGTAAAATATAGTACTAGATGACTGAGAAATATCCCAATTATGAGCAAATTAAGAAAAGGACATAGAAGGCCTTGAGAGCAATATCTCTCTCATTCACCTTCACACCAACAGATAGCAATTTATTAAATAACAACAGCCACAAAAAGGCAGCAGAATGGAAAAAGAGATCAGACCTTAGGGAGTTTGAACACCTGGCTCCAAATTTCAAAGGAATGGATGGGTGTGTTCAGTGGAAAAAGACAAGAATTGAAATGTTTTAAGAAAAGTAAATGATCAAGAAATATCACATAGGTCAGGTTATTTGGTAATAAGCACTTAATTGTTTTAATTTCTCAACTGACTTTATACTGCTTCTGCATGTACAGTGTTCTTTTCCAGGCTGTCCCTCTTTGCACATTTACCTTTGCCCCCGCCTTGCAGACTGCCTTAGTCAGCTCTGGCTGCCAGAATACCACACACTGGGGGTTTACACAACACAAATTTACTTTCTCACAATTCTAGAGGCTCGAAGTCCAAGAGAATGTGTGAGGAGTGTTGGTTTCTCCTGAGGCCTCTCCCTGTGGCTTGCATATGACTGTCCTCTTGCTGCCTGTGCACACACACCCTTGGCATCTTTCTCTTCTTGTAAGGACACTGGTCATATTGGGTTTGGACCCCATCCTAATGGCTCATTTTAATTCAATCAACTCTTTGAAGACCTTGCTTCCAAATACAGTTAAATTCTGAGTTACTAGGGGTTGGGACATCAACACGTGAATTTGGGGGAACAAAATTCAGCCCACAACACAGACCATAAGCACGGATGCTTTATTTCTTCCTAATCTTGAAAATAATGGCATCCTCACATAAAACTTGCTTCTCAACTCTAATAAACCCCCCGGCTCAGGTCTGCTTTGAGTATCTACCAACGAGAGGTCATCATTTTTGCACTACAATCCCCGCAGCAAGTCTTTGCAATCTACTTGAAACAACACCATACAAATAAAATAGCTCTTTCCAAAGCTACTGATAAAGTTCTTTGGCCACATTCAAGGACCATTTCTCCATCCTACTTCTCCTGGTTCATTCTGTAGCACTGGACACTGTTCGCTGCCTTGCTTTGGAAATACATTGCTTCCTTTGGGACCGTAACTTTCCACACCGAAGGGCTCCTCCCTCTTCCGGGTCTTCTCTGTTCTCACTTTCCTTAAGAAAACTCTGCCATTTTCACTTCAACCATCACCTTCTACACAGGTGGCCCTGAAGTGATATCTCCAGACCTGAACTGCCTCCGAACTTGAGTCTCTTACATTCAATGCTAGGCTCTGCATCCACAATTGTTTGAACACACACACTAGTATATATAAAATAGATAACCAACAAGGACCTGCTGTATAGCACAGGGGACTCTACTCAATATTCTGTGACAACCTATATGGGTAAAGAATCGGAAAAAGAATGAATATACATATATGTATAACTGAGTCACTTTGCTGTACACCTGAAAGTAACACAACATTGTAAATCAACTATACTCCAATAAAATTAAAAAAAAAAAAAAGACTGCAAAATCACATTCCTCTTTCCCTCAAACCAGCACCCTTGCCAGCACTCTCTTTGTTTCTGTGCAGGATACTCAGGCTGGAAGCCTGGCATTATCTTGGACATTCATGAATGTTTCCTACAAGTGTTTGGAGAGCCCTGCTGGGACATACACACTGTGCTAAGCAATGCAGATACCAGTTGAATGAAAGAGACACAGTCCTTAGCCTTGCACCTGCTCTTGGTCTAGCCAACCCTCCTTTTCATACCCCACAGCCTGACATTAATTTCCATACAGCCTTCCTTCTACACATCACTCAGGTGCATC